>NC_135659.1:24501040-24809790 GCF_964188315.1 Podarcis muralis | reverse complement strand
AGCTTCCAAAACCTAGCTCCCATCAGAACTCTAGCTGCCAGATTTTGAAGAAGCATTGTCTGTGACAGCCGCTCAATTGTGGAACTGCCTCCCTGCACCTTCATTGTACAGTAAATGCTGAAGATGCACCCCTATACCCTGGCTTTTGACACCTACGCTGTAAATTTTTATTGTCCGCCTTATTTCTGTGATTGTCAGTTGTTTCAAACTGTTTCTAATGTATTTTAATTGCGTGTTGAGGTCCCCAAGCCACCCCACAAAATAACTCACAACTCACACATAATCTTTGTTTAAGGTTTTTGGCATAATTTTGGCCACAACTTTATTAAATTACATACCTGTGAGTGGTTGCTTAGGCATTGGTTAAGAATATCTGTCCCCCCGCCTGGGACAGAACTGACTTCTGAACTCCCTCGGAAGCCAGTAAAGGGAAAACAATATTGGGGAGCAATGGAGCTGAGTCGCAGGCCCTCACCGCTCACCCACATGCTCCCCAGGGCTTGCCGGCCCTAGCCCCATTTCAGGGATTCGGACGAAATTGTGGCAAGCCCCTGGATTCCTTTAACAGAATTCCCTTCTGCACCAGCATTGGAGGGGCAGGCCCAGCCAATGCTTACCCCTCCTCCAACCAATTTATAACCAATGCCTAACCGCAACCTTACAAGTTCTGACGATTTGCTACGTAGTAGGCAAAAACCAAATGGCTCAGCCAATCAGCCATATGGACAAAATTCCTACCAGGCCCCTGCCCCAACGGCAGATGACCCCATGACAGGCATAGCAAGGTCAACCAAAACATCCTGAACTCAGGGCAGGCAGGCGGGTGATCCGATGCACTCAGCGAAAGAGAAAGCAATAAGCTGAGTGCCCCAGTATTTAAAACCTTCGATCCCACCCACCACATTGCAACATGCAATTTGCCCCAGCAACCCAGCAATCCAATCAATTGCCCCAGGTCAGCATATTCAACCCTGCCTTGCAACAAAGGGATGGCTCGGCGGACCCCACCACAACATGTGCTCTCATTTTAGGGAGAACACACTTTGTTTTAATCCATTCTGAGACCTTAGGGTGAAGGCTGGGTAAATGGTGAGGATGTTACTAGGTGCAGCTCGTTGGGTATGGGATTATTGCCATGCATTTGATTTTGTTCTTAAACAGGCATAGGCAAACTCGGCCCTCCAGATGTTTTGGGACTACAACTCCCATCATCCCTAGCTAACAGGACCGGTGGTCATGGATGGTGGGAATTGTAGTCTCAAAACTTCTGGAGGGCCAAGTTTGCCTATGCCTATTCTTAAGCTACCAGAATAAGTATGCTTAATTTTATGGTTGAGAATATGGCACTTTACATCTGCTCTAATATCCTTCCCCCAAAACCTTTCTCCCTCTTAGCCTTCAAACCCCACATGTTTCTTAATTCAGCGTTATCATTTCTCAACACTAATTCTGCTCCTTTTTTCAACAAACAAAACTTTAGCTTTTTGTGGTGGTGAAGAAGTCCGCACAAGCTCCCTATCACCCCAAATTAAACTCGCAATTAGGGATGAATGGTTGTGGCAGGTGATGTCACCCTCATTTTCACTGGGAGATGGAATTGTTACATACAAAATGTGGCATATATTAGCAGGGTCATGTTCTGTCGTTTCAGTTCTTGCATTAGGCGGCAGTCCCTTGTCATGTTGTTTCTAAAGTGATTTCTGGAAGCAAAATGTCTTGTGTCTGTGTGTGTTCGAGTTGGGGAATCGTTAATTCCTCCTAAAATTTCATTAGCACTTAGCCAAATAAAAAGTTGACTCTTATTTTCAGGAAAGCCATTGACTGCTTTCATGGCAAAACAACCTACAATGACTGAAATGCAAAGAGAATCAGAACCATTAAATGTAATAGTGTGGCTCCCCTCCCTCCCTCTGGCTAATGTAGCTCCTGCTCTTCTCTTCTTACACTGTTTAGCAACTCCAATGTCGAAAAGATAAATTTAACTTGACAGCGCAAGATAATGGGGGAAGGATTCTGGAAACATTACTATGGGTGATGAGCTGTAACATCAATTAATTTGGGAATTAAGTTTACTGAACTAAACTTCCACCATACCATATTATGTATACCTCCAATCTTAAGGGAAAGCTGTTTGGAGATAAAGATTCACTGGAAGTGGTTCCACCATAAAATAGTTGCATGTTTATGAGAGAGAGAGAGAGAGAGAGAGAGAGAGAGAGAGAGAGAGAGAGAGAGAGAGAAGTACTATAAGGGATCAGAAGTAAACGAAAAACTTCTTCTTGCCAACCAGGGCTTTAAACCAGAGTGGGAATGAAGATACTAGTAGGACACACATCTGTTTGGTGAATGTGAGAACAATATGTTTTGCTAGATGGGCCATTGGCCTGATGCAGCAAGTTTTTATTTAGGTTTCCAATGTGTCTACAAAAGCCCAGAGTCAGCTCTGTCTAATATCATCTAAATTGGGGCTTCCCAAGCTTAGGTCACCAGCTGTTTTTGGACTAAAATCCCCATAATTTCTGGCCACTGGTCCTGCTAGCTAGGGATGATGGGAGATGTAGTCTAACAACAGCTGGAGACCCAAGTTTGGGAAACTCTGATTTAAATGGTGGGTAGGGGAAAATGTAAAACCGTTAGGTACAGAATCCAAACTTACCAAACCCATCAACTGAGAAAAAGGAGGTAGAATGAAAATTGATGTTTCTTAGAGTTGTTTTCCAAAACATCTGGAAGGCAGCAGGTCAGCGAAGACTGATCAAAGAGATCCTGCGACAGGGCCTTCTTAGTGGTGGGTGTGTAACTGCGGATTTATCTCCCAGTTGGCGTTCTTTGGCCCCTTCAGTTCTGGCATTCAGGAAGGCCTTGAAAGCTTAACTTTTGCCATTTCTTAAGCATTTGGATGATCTAATTCAGTCTTGCTTACATGTTTATTTTTCTGAATCCCTTCAGTGTTTCATACTCTGCCTCATATCATTTTGATTTCTGCGTGTACATTGCTTATTGTGAGGGTGTAGCCCTGAGAAGCCATTGATAAATAACTGAATACACACTGCACCTTTCAAAGCACATTTGAAATACATCTATCCCCTAAATAATTCTGGGCACTGTAGTTTATCCATCCCAGAATTACAATTGCCAGCAACCCTTAACAAGCTACAGTACCCAGGGTACTTTGAAGGGGGAAATGTGTTTCTAATGTGCTTTAAAAGTACACAGCCCCAAACTCTCCACAGAAGGCAAAATACGGATGAAACCAGGACTGTAATTAACTAGGAATGGCTATCTGATACCCAGGATAACACATACAAGAAACAACAAAACATATGTGAATCCACGAAGTAGAAGATAGTCATGGCTTTAGAGTTAAATGTATCATTTCTTCCACAATTGCCATTGTGTTTCACTTGAGTAACATGCCTGGAAGTCTCCTGCGGATTCCCCAATTTGTCTTTAGCCACCATGAAACTGTTCACAGGTCATTATGTGACTAATTGGTCTTGCATATGTTTCATTCAACTTCCAGCACAGTTTTCAAAGGTGTGATTTTGCTTTCATCTTATTTTCCATAGTAGCTAATTCTAACCTGCTCGTTAAATTTAATGAGCAATCACACCAGCTAGCTGCTGTTTTCTCACCGAGACCTTCTCGCGACGCGGGCGCCAGAAAGATTACGCAGAGCATGAAAGCAGGGCACATGCGCAAACTTCCAAACACATTTAATCCTCTGAAATGCTGGGAAATTATTGAATCAAGGCCAGGCTATGACTGGCAGTTTAATCTTCCCTTTGTCATTCCTCTGTAAATATTCTGGGGAAGCAACAGGAAGCACGGATGTGTGCTGCTTCCGGTTTCCTGGCATATTCATCCATCTCTCCTTACTTGGGAAATGTGAAAATTCTCGATGGAGTGGGGTGCAGGAAATTTGTACATCTCCGTAGGTGGGAGATACAAACTTTCTCTGAGTTGTCATGCTGTTCTCATGCCATAGAGAGAGGATAACAAACAGGGGAAAAATCACAACAGCTAAAGACAGGAATATAAAGGCAGTCTAGTTCACAAACTTTGAAATGTGCACCCATGGGGCACATAGCATGCTGCCAGCGGCATGCAGTGATTTTTTTCTTAAGGCAACAGTTAGGGCTGTATGTAGAGTTGGGAACCCCAAGAATCACCTAGTCCAACTGCCTGCAAGACAGGAATATCCACTCAAGCATTTCTAGAAGATGCCAAAAAGCCTTCAATGAAGGAGCGTCCACAGCCTATCAAGGAAGTCCATTCCCTGCCGGTCAATTTACCAGTTCCTAGCAGCTTGCAAAAAGAAGAAAAGTTTGGCTTTGCTTTGTTTTTGTTTGTTAGAAAAAGACATCCTCAGGCGGAAGTGTGGATTCCACCCCCCAATTTTAAAAAAACAAAAACATTTTTAACACCCCTCCCTTTCTTCACCATTTCCCTTTCTATGATTGTGTGGTTGTTGCTTGTTGCATAGTGCTGTTGATCCTTCAGGAAAATTGAAAAAACACACACACCAGATTTCCCCCCATTTTTCTCATTTTTTCCAAAGCCATTTCCACCCAAGAAAAATCGGGAAAAAACAGTTTGATATAGTCTGAATATTCCACACATTCCCCCCCCCCCCATTTGCTTTGGGGAAAAACGGGGGCGGACCTGGCCCCCCCTCCAATTTTTTCAGTTTTTTCCAGGCCTCCCCATCTCTGCCTGGGGGTTTATTATATTAAAACACCGTACTTTCAAAGCACTCACACTCACACACAGTGGCTGAAAGAGAGGAGGGAGGAAGTGAGATATTCAGGTTGCACAGATCTTGTCTTCCACCCCACCCCATAGGAACTTCAGGCTTTCCGACTGCTCTTCCTTAAAAAAATAAAGGAGAAGGCGCTGCAGTGCTAATTGAAGCAGCCGCTTCCTGTTTTCGTGTGTGTTGCTCTACAGGGTCCTGCAATTTTGCAGCCTTCACGGAGGTAGAGAGAGAGAGAGAGGGGGGGGGGTGCGCGCGCGCACACACACACACACACGGAACCTGGAGACACTGGCTAAGCAGGTACACGTAAATGTCTTGCCAGAAACATTAAGGGGACTAGGCTCGTCCCACTAGCCCATGGACAACTCGCCACTGCATGCTGCCCATTATGCAACAGAGATGTGTGGATCTGCAACTTTTGATTTTTCTCAATTTCTCATTTTTTGCAATCTTAAGTTACAATCTCCAGACTTCTGCATCAGTTCATTTTTAAAATAAAAAGTCCTCACAAAATATTGCCATCACTTTATTTTTAATTTTTAATTTTTTAAATATATCTTTATTAATTTAAAATAAATGCATGTATGAGAAAACAGACGTACATACAAGTAAACAAACATACAATCAATCAATCAAACAAACAAATAACAGAAAAATCGAACAAACCACCACACTATAAGATACAAGAAGATTAATATAATTATCTACATATATACTCCTGATACTGAATACAATTATAAAACTTATAGAGAAGAAATTTAAAACTGACTTCCAGTTAATCTCACTGTACTTTATCTATCCATTACTTTAGTTTGTATTTCTCCTCAGACGCGTTTTTGCAAACACATTTCCCTAATATAATGCACTATAGGTTCTTTTCACTAATGTATGGGTTTTAAGTACACTCCCCTTTAGCATACATATCTTTTGTACACTTTTTTTTTAAAACTCCTTTGTAAAATGGGAGGATTTGGAAGGCTTAAACCAATCTGGCTGGGCTCAAATTGTCAATCTTCTATGGAGATGTCATCTACTGTGACCAAAAAGGGAGAAGTTAAAGCATGTTTAGATTCCCCAATATATTGAACACAGAGCTTTATCTTATATGTAATGGCTCAGAAAATGAGACATAGATTAAAGTGGGGAGAGAACAGTGGGGAGCAGATCAGAATTTTTTTTAAACGACACAAGCACAAATACAAGGTAAATTTTTTGGGCCTGAGCACTCCTAAGGTTTTCAGACTCAGTCATATTCCATATAATGTAATTGGGAGAGCAGCAGGATCCAAATTTTGGAATTGGACTCAGGAGAAATAAAGCTGTTTTCCCATTTATTTGGAAGATAGCTCCTTTTCCCAAGCCCAATTCCAAATCAAGCCATGGGGTGGCATTTAGCAGTTATTAGTTACAGATAGGTAGCCGTGTTGGTCTGCCATAGTCAAAACAAAAAAAATTCCTTCCAGTAGCACCTTAAAGGTGATTGGCAGATAGCTGTGATGAGCCTGTTGACGACTCTTAACGACTGCAATAGGTCTTACAGGAAAAAGCAAGGGGTGAGAAGGTGAAAAATGGCTTTGTCATGTATAATGAGATAAGAATCCAATGTCTTTGTTCAGACCAGGTCTCTCCATGGTTTTAAGTTTGGTAATGAGTTGCAATTCAGCAGCTTCTCTTTCCAGTCTATTTCTGAAATTCCTTTGTAGTAAAACAGCTACTTTGAGATCTTGTATAGAATGTCCTGGGAGATTGAAGTGTTCTCCTACTGGTTTCTCTGTCTTGTGATTATTGATGTCAGATTTATGTCCGTTTATTCTTTGGCGTAAGGTTTGGCCTGTTTGTCCAATATAGAGAGCTGAAGGACACTGTTGGCATTTGATGGCATACACAATGTTAGACGATGAGCAATTAAATAGTCCCAAGATGGTATGTGTGATGTTGTTGGGGCCAGTAATGGTGTTGTCCGGGTGTATGTGGCAGCAAAGTTGGCATCTGGGTTTATTGCAGGCTCTGGTGCCAGTGTCCATGTTAAGTCTGGTTGTAGTATTATTATGGGTTAGGAGTTGTTTAAGATTGGGTGGCTGTCTGTAGGCAATGAAAGGTCGTTAAGAGTCATCAACAGGCTCATCACAGCTATCTGCCAATCACCCATTCCCACCACCCTTCTGAGTAATACCCCTTCCCACCTTCTCACTATATAGAAGGATCTGGCAACTTCTGTTTCAGTGTATCTGAAGAAGTGTGCATGCACACGAAAGCTCATACCAAGAACTAACTTAGTTGGTCTTTAAGGTGCTACTAGATAAAGTATTGTATTCGTATTTCACGTTGGTTTGATTGAATCAGGTTTCCCGCAAAATGCAATTGCTCATAGTAAGCAATGAACGGGCAATTTCAAGTGTAATTTTCCATGAGCTCTTAGACGATTGTGATAGAGGCAGGTTTGGGATGTGAGGGGATTACATGGAAGAAAAGCAATAATATAATACCAAATTGTCGGTTTTAATGAATATGAGCAGAGTAAGACGGAATGCCTGCAGCAGCCAGTATTTCTTTTAGAAATCTTTACCAAAATAAATACAGAAAGGGGTATTGAAATATGAAAATAAATAGGAAAGTGCATTTTGAATCATACACATACAAATGTACTTAGGCCTTCCTGGTGTGTGAGTCTGTGAATTCCTTTCAGCAACACCGAAGCAATGCTGAACCACACTTTCAGATGAACTGTCTTTGAGAAATCTAATCTAACAAGAGTGAGGCTTCTGAAGCTGTAGCAGGATGGGGTTGCAAAGCCTCCTGTAGCTCAGTAATTGCTATCTTATCAGGGTAAGTTTCAGAGAATGTACTATTCACTCTAAACGTTCCCATTCTGTGGGCCAGCTCAGTCTGAAGTGGTTGAGAAGGAAAGGCTGAAGGTAATGGACCATTGTACCATCAAATTTTTTATTGTGTTTTTTTTTGGGGGGGTGTGCTATAAAAGGCCACTAATCATGATGGCCATGTGTCCAACCCCAGTACTCCTGTAATTTCCCTCTGAATAACAAGAGCTGGAGATCATGAGTGGAGAGGGGTTTCCTACTCACTGTCTGCTTATGTCATTCCCATAGGCACCGAGGGAACAGAATTCTGGACTAGGCTGGCATTTGCCTTATCCGGAAAGGCACTTATTAGGTTCAGGTCATGGGAATAAAAATGTGCCGTCACATCCGGCTTGCCTGTGATCAGAGTACTGGTCTGGCATCAGAGAGACAAGCAGTGGGACTGAGGGAGGGGCACCAATTCACCCCCATGCCCACTATTTGAGATTGTTGCGTCATTTTGCCCAATGGGAGGGTCGGCCCTGGCCAAGGGCTCTCAGACCATGTCCTGTTGTATGCCTCTGGAGTCAGGCTGGGCAATGGGTCCACGGGTACATGATTGTGGATGTCGCATGGGGATCATAATTAGTCAGCTTAATGTGGGGAGGAAATGAATATACAAATTGGTCTGTATAACATAATCAAGAAAGCTGGGCTGTGGTTCTTAAGGCCTTATTTAAAGCTTTATTTAAAAGAAAATATGTATTTGAGTTCAGGAGGACTCTTGTCTAATTTAGTGGTTTCTGGATAATTTCCTTTGGGCATTTCACATGCAACATAGAAAACGGAGCTGGTGATAAATATTCAATCACTCTTGTTCACATGCTATCAATCTTTCACATGCTATAAAAGGTTATGTACCTTTGCGGGTGCACATATAAAATACATGCACCTGATTCACACACTTTTGCAGCAGTCTATCATCTCTTTTGAGGGACACGGGTGGCACTGTGGGTTAAACCACAGAGCCTAGGACTTGCTGATCAGAAGGTCGGCGGTTCGAATCCCCACAACGGGGTGAGCTTCCGTTGCTCGGTCCCTGCTCCTGCCAACCTAGCAGTTCGAAAGCACGTCAAAGTGCAAGTAGATAAATAGGTACCGCTCCGGCGGGAACGTAAACGGCGTTTCCGTGCGCTGCTCTGGTTCACCAGAAGCGGCTTAGTCATGCTGGTCGCATGACCCGGAAGCTGTACGCCGGCTCCCTCAGCTAATAAAGTGAGATGAGCGCTGCAACCCCAGAGTCAGCCATGACTGGACCTAATGGTCAGGGATCCCTTTACCTTTACCTTACCATCTCTTTAGGATACTCCTGGGATCATTTTATTTTTGTATCGGTGAGGCATGTGGTGATTCCTCTGTTGAGCTATCCGAGACTCTTGTGGAGTCCTAGGAGTCAGTCTCACTGAATTCAATGAGTCTACTCTCCCAAAACTGTGCCTAGGAATACAGCCCTACTGTTGGCAAGGATGATCTGAAAGAGCTTTCTATTTCTAGGCAATCTTGCACTTGGAGCAAGCAAGCTTCCTTCTTTAAATTGGCAGGCAATTTACCTTCCATGCCCTGGTCCCTCCCCCACTGAGATGGTAATACCTTAGCTTCCTCTCTCAGTGACAGCTCTGCTTTCACTGTTATTTAAGGACCCAGGCTGGCTGGCTGCCTTCTGCAGGAAGCATCAATTTGATGACTCCTGGGTGCTCCAAGTAGTTCAGGCTATTGCAGTATCCAGAGCAAGGGACATCATTTTAGCAAAAGAAAACTGGATCATTTCCCTTTGCTGCATTTAATTGACAAAATGGAAGGCTAGTATCTGAGAACCAATGAAAACTTTTCTTTATTCTCTTTCTTTATTAGAAAGGGGTAGGGAATACTGGGAAAGTAATTAAGCTCACTCTCCCCTAAAGTAAGCAGGAGGCAGAATGGTGATAAATGTTCTACCCAGCCTTGTGTTTACAGTATACTTAGGCAAGTGATTAATTTCTCATTTTTGTGTTATCTGACTACAGCTTCTCAGCACAGATGTTTTTGTTTTAAAATCACGAAGTAGCTGGAATGATTATCCTCCCCCTGCTTGGCACTATGGAGGAAATACAAGATGAGTCTGAGCAATATCCCTCCTCCCCCCCAGCCACCAGGGAGTGTAATGTCTGGCAATCAGAATGTTATTTTTTTTTTAAGCAGCTAAGTCAGTATATAAATGGTGACACTGCATGAAATATAAACCGATCTTTCCAAAGCTTCAGTATCAATCACTTGCTCAGAATGTGACAAAAGCTGCAATGCTGAATCCCTCTCTTGAATTCAGTGCCTTTGAATTAAGTTGGACCCCTGATTAGACTTGTTTAGGATTGTGGCTAAGGTAATTCCAACTGAACTCAATAGGCCTGGCTGTTTAATAGGATTGTTTAGGATCCTGTGTATACATGTACGTAATCCAGTGCTACATAATTCCCCTCCATAGGCCACTTTAAAAATGCTGAGGGTCTTGACAGACCACTTAATGATTTTTCTGCCTGATTTAGCCATTGTAATGTGCTAGACGCTGTATGATTTTTTAATTTTTTTTATATTTTATTGCTTGTTTTATTTCTCCTGTTGTGCATTATTGTACTACAAATTGAATTCAAGCTGAAAGTGTTCTTCAGACACGTGATATGCCACCTTATTGAGGACAACAGTTTGGGAATGCCTGGCGTAGTGTTTGTGTGTGGAGAGGTGAGAGGATTGCATTGAAAACTAAAATGAATGATTAAAATGAATGGAAATTGATGCTGTTGTTTAATATGGCTGCTACTACTGCAGCTACTTATATTCATAAAATAGGAATATAAGAAGCTGCTAATACTAGGTCAGACTATCGATCCCCCAAGTGCTGAATTCTCTCTTCTGACTGACTGGTCTCAGGAAAAGAGGGGTCTTTGACACCATCTGCTTCCTGATTATTACTTTAAAATAGAGTTTCCAGGGACCTTATGTGTGCAGTGAAGCATGCGCTCTATCACTGAGCTATTTTCCCAGAAAATGTGGTTTCTGCCTAGTTTAGGCACTGGTTAAAGGATGGGTGGGGAGGCAGACCTTGGATTACATTGGGAATCCCCCCTCCAAAAAAAAAAATCTGTTTTGCAAGGAGATAAATTTGGGGAGTCTCTCATCCAATCCAAAGGAGATTCTTTATTATGGATGATTTATATTTCTTCTCTCACTCTCAGAATACTTATATCAAGGACCCCTATAATCACCAGTCAGAACTAGCCATGCTTTCTGATTTTGTGGGAGGTTGTTTGAACTTAACTATAATTATCCTAAGGCATCCGTGTTGAATTCCAGGCTGTGGTGACAACTGTGTGACAAACCCAAGCGTAGTTTTCCAGCAGGGCTTCTGATTTTGACAGAACCTTGGACAGCTCCAAGTGAAGCTCAGGCTGGCAACTCACATGCAAGCCCAAGAAGCTCATATCTGTTTTCAGCAGGATAGACCTCTAGATAGATTCTTAATTAGGGCTGTGGCTCAGTCTGTGTAGCTAGCCCCACCTGAACTTGGAGAAATCTCTTGTAGTTGAAAGCCTTGCTCAATTTAGTAACTGTTTGCTTGGACATCATGGGTGAGGGAGTCTGGTTTTGTTGCGGTTCAACAGGAGTCAGTCGCCACCCTTCCAGGCCCTTGGCTGTTAGTGTTAGTGCTCTCGCAGGAACCCTGGCATCCCACCAAGATGTTTGAGATAGGGGATAGCACAATACACTGTGGTTTCTTACGGAGATAGATAATTGAGGGTTGGTGTAGAGGGACAGCTGCATCGCTCACTACATCGCCTCCTCAGAGCTCATGGGCTTAGTCCCTAAAGGTGAGGAGTCCAGCCCTAGGTCCACAAGATCCCCAGGTCACAAATTCCTGGATGCTTTTCGGATACAATGCTAATAAAACTATACGTACTTGAGATTCCCTGAGTATCAGGTTAAACAATGAACTATTTATTAATATGACACCACTGAGCCAATCCTAAGCACCTTTAAGCTATTTGGCTTCAATATTGGGTCAAATCCATTTACAGTGGTACCTCGGGTTAAGAACTTAATTCGTTCTGGAGGTCCGTTCTTAACCTGAAACTGTTCTTAACCTGAGGTACCACTTTAGCTAATGGGGCCTCCCGCTGCTGCCACTCCGCCACGCGATTTCTTT
Organism: Podarcis muralis; assembly: GCF_964188315.1. Taxonomy (NCBI): domain Eukaryota; kingdom Metazoa; phylum Chordata; class Lepidosauria; order Squamata; family Lacertidae; genus Podarcis; species Podarcis muralis. The sequence continues at coordinate 24,797,999 of NC_135659.1, read as the reverse complement.
TCTCATCCTGAAGCAAAGTTCTTAACCTGAGGTACTATTTCTGGGTTAGTGGAGTCTGTAACCTGAAGCGTCTGTAGCTCGAGGTACCACTGTAAATCGTACTCAGGGTAAACTTAATGTGATTTACTTGGATTCACCCCATTCTTGTCCCATCCCCCCTCCTATTTATGTTGGAATCTTTTGCTGCTTGTAGTCATAATCATTACCATTTTGTAATGCACAGGAAAAGTTACCTCAAGCCTCTTGAGTTTTTATAGTGTGTTCTGCATTTGACGTTCTGTGGTTTGTTTAAATTTGTAAAGCTTTGTAATTCTACTCTCTCTGTGTTTGCTACTATCTAAATTTAATGAACTGTAACCAAACTCCAAACTGGGGTATTGTTTAATCCTTAAAATATTGGTCTCAGCTGGGGTTTACCATTTCTGAGCAATAAATGCAAATTAGAGTATTGCAAATATATTCCGAACATTGAGTACAATATCCCCATGTTTACACGGTCTCCTTTGATTCTAGAAGGGAACAGAAACATATACATAAAAGAGCAGAGGAAGTCCCCATATACAGGATGATCTGTATACAATTCAAAGCCATTAGACTGAAGCCAATCTTGTAATCTAGTGATATGTACATATCTACTTTCGTTTCAAATGGGAAACACACATGTAAATCAGAAATATAAACATAGAACCTCAGCCTTGGGTTCAGCTTTGCCAGTCACCATATCATCTGGACCAAATCATCATTACCCAGGGAGGAGCTCCATTGTCAATATGGAGCTCCCTCACCCTGAAAGATCATTACACCCACTTTAGTGGAAAATAGCATTCAATGTTGCTTAAGGGATGTGTGTTTGGAGATGCTCTCCTTGGGGATGGTTCAGGGATTCAGACTTTGAAAATCCCAATACAAAATGTCCCATTATCTGTTGGATGAATCTGCAGATCAGACCATGGCTGTTTTGTACTTCTCTGAATCTTCTGACCAGCTGAGAAGTGCAAGCCAATGTTCCCAGGGCAGTGGGGACATTCCAGGAGCCATAGAATAAATTGGACACCTCTCTTCAGCACTGGAAACAGCATTCTCACACTGGAGAGGGAGATCCAATATCTGATTTCCCCCTCTTAGCAACTTACCTCCAAAATATTGGCTCAGCAGATGTTTGGCATGGGCAGATCCCCAAAGGAGGTGTGTTTGGGACAGTTTGGTGGAGTATCATGGAGGAGTGGGAAATGGCTGGAATCCAAAGCTATCCTGATCCCCTGATATGCCCCCAAATGAAATCTCTTTCTTTCTACCCATTTTGTCCCCCTATTTTTAAGTGGAAGGCTAAATGTTTTTTTGGGGCGTGGGGGGAAGAAATCCAGCCTAGAAGTGGATGGAAATATGTGTATTTTTTTCTTAGAACCTCCCATTCAGCCATCTTGAACCTGACAAAGATTTGGATATCATGGCTGAACCATCTTCAGATTCTGCCCCCATAATAGGACTGCAGCCTAAATGTGTCAAAATCTGTGTTTTGGTAACCCCCTCACCCCCCCCAAAAAACTTGCAGTTTTATGTGGAAATGAAGGGTAGTAGCCAAGTGATGCTTCCCAACAGCCCAAGGAATTTCTGCTTGGGTAAAATAACTTTCCCCTCTCTTTTCCCCACCTGAGTACCACCCACCCTCCCCAAATCATCTCTGGAAGTTTGAGAGGACATCTAAAAAAAAGATTGCGGAGATGGTGTGGGGAGAGAGGTAGGAAGTCCTGTTGCCCAAGCAGAAATGCTTGCAATGATGGAACCCTGACTTATTGCTACTCATAAGTAAAGGAGCTATGGGTAAAAGTGTGAAATAGATCCATCTGTTCCTACCCTTCTCCCCCACTGCAGTAAACCCAGAATCATCCTTTCAGAAGAACATCAGGTACACATTGCAGTGCACAGGGTTCTGAATCAGAGAGAGTGAGTTGATAATAAAATATATAAGGTGGTATAAAAATAGCATTAATGATTTTTCTTCTGCTGCACAGCTGAAAATGCTTCTCTGCCGCCTCTAATAATTGTGAAAATCTTAATTCCAGTCATTGTGAAAAGGTTAGGGATTAAGCTCCATCTAACTCTGGAAAAGTCAATTTAATTTTGACACTGTATTTCATGAAGCCAGGATTTCTGAATAAGAATTAACAATTCCACTTTGAAGCCTTTTTTTATATATAAAAAACCCCCAAACTAGTATCTCTTTTTGGCAAGTGAAACAGTTCTGCTGACACTTTCAGGTTTAGTCAATACAATTTTGTTTTCCAGACTGTGACCAAAAGCTATGTTAGCAACCAAGCTTGCTGAAATTTAATGATGACCACCCTTCTTGCGGACAAAATCAATTAATTGTTTTTTTTTTTATTTAAAAAAATCAGTTGATTATCATCATGACCAGGAACATTGTTTAACTGATTTGTCTAGGGTTTAAACAGAGAAAAAAATATCATACTAATATAGGTGTGTAGATGGAGAACATAGTCACCTGCACCACAAAATGGTGAGGATGTGTGTATGGGCCATTTAGTTCAGTCTTTGCCAACCTGGTGCCTTCCATATTTTTGGACTACAACTCCCATCATTCCTCCCAACAGCTGGCTTGGCTGTTGTCCAAAACATCTAGAGGGCTCTAGGTTGGTGAAGGCTGGTCTAATCTCCACAGCATTTTGACCAGAGTATCTCAGCAACTATTTGCATCTAGGGAGCTGTCCCATCAACAGTGGAATGAATGTGAAGTAGAGGTTGGATGGCCACCTGTCATGGATTGTTTAGTTGAGATTCCTACATTGCAGGGGTTAGATTAGATAACTGCCAGGGTCCTTTCCAACTCTATGATTTGAAGTAATCTAGGTGTATTGTATCTAAGCACTGGTGGACCTCTGGATCATGGGCAGAATATGTAGCTCTTGTACAGTGGTACCTTGGGTTACATACGCTTCACGTTACATACACTTCAGGTTACAGACTCCACTAACCCAGAAATAGTGCTTTAGGTTAAGAATTTTGCTTCAGGATGAGAACAGAAATCGGGCTCTGGCGGCGCGGCGACAGCAGGAGGCCCCATTAGCTAAAGTGGTGCTTCAGGCTAAGAACAGTTTCAGGTTAAGTACGGACCTCCGGAACGAATTAAGTACTTAACCTGAGGTACCACTGTACTTGCAGAAAGTATGCTGCTAGCTGTCATAATGAAACTGCCTCACTGAAAATCGAGGGTTGTAGCCAACAAAGCTGTACTCAGAGTAGACCTGTTGACTATAATGACCCTAATTTAGCCATGCTCATTGACCCTAAATCAACCCATGCTCGATGGGTTAACTCTGTAGGACTAACCGTGCATACAGCCCACATTTTTGGCTTGGAAGGTGAATTACATGCAGAAAATTGTATGAATTTATTGTATAGTTTTACTCAGTGTACAAATGGCTTAAAAGCCACAACCCGCTAAAGAGGGAGAATCTGTGTAGGCCATGCTGAGTGACTTGGGAGACTGGTGTGAGGAGGAGACAGCAGATAGATGGAATAAAATAAAGCCCCAAACTCCAGTTTTGAAGCTGAGAATTTGGAGATTTTGAGGGTTGTTGTTTTTTTAATTGCCTTTGCTGTAATATTTAGGAATGTTTTTGATCTGTATTCCTTGGTACATGTGATGGATTATCTAGAACCAGAATATCACTGTGTTACTGAAGTAGAGATAACATTTCCTATATGTCTAAGAAACAGAATGATCAGTCCAGGTAGACAAGACTTGATTTTATTAATAAAATGTATATTTTCCCCTCTTTGAGGTGAAAGTTACAAACTTTGGTTTTTTTAAAAAAAGGAATTCTGAACAGCAAACTGTTGACTTTAAAATCTGTTGTACATATAAAATGTATGCATGATTTAAAAAAAACAGCTGAAAACGAGCTAGTTGAATCTGATATCAATTAATTTAAACAAATTTATATAAGAAATAGTAACAAACATTTATTTTTCAAGTCTTACATATATTATGAAAAATAAGTACAAAAGGATTTGCGTTTTTAAGTTAATATCTATGTCTGACTACCTGGAGAGAGAAAAATGTGTTGAGGCCAGGGCAGATTAGCCACGGGGTGGTTGTGGGGTGGGGGGTGCATTGCAAATTATGACTGTTAGGGTCAGAAAATAAGTTCTATAGCTAGCTGTTTCCTCGTTGGTTGCTTGGCAGCTAGGCAGAATCACATGACCTGGACTTAATTTGCCACAGTCCAGCAAAGGGCATTCATGAGGAGACCCATATTTCTACTCCTGCATCTCCTTTACTGAGGGAGTAACAGATTCTAGGAATACATATCCAGAACACGGAACATGTGCATGGGGTCTTCCTCCTCCTCTTCCTGCAAACCACTGAAAGGATGATCAGTACTGACAGTATTCAGCACCAATTGGCCAAAACAACCCCACAAGCAATAACTTGACCTGGTCTACTAGCACCTTTAACAAGCAGCTGGGTCTGCAGAAATCAACAGGTGAAGCTTTTCATGCTAATATCTGCTCATCAAGCTCATCAACGTCTTAAAAGACACATCTACTGGAGCTGGTATAAATATTGGCAATCCTACACACACCTGAGAGTAGATGACTCTCACCATCTTACTTTCTTGATATACGGCTTTCTGTTGGGCTCCAATATTCCTCGACTGGGACTCAAGAAAATAAATACTGATGGGGATGAGAGGATAGAATCTGAGACTTCTTATATTGAATGATGTCCAGGGCAGGAAATATTAATCTTGGCTCACATATAATGGTGTAATTCCATCAGACAACTGATGGGGACACAATCCATAAATAATGGTTTAGAATCTGGTTTCAGTATCTATGCGACAAAATTCAGGTGAGGTACAAGAAACGGAATGGCCATAGGCTTCTCCGAATATTCAAAAATAATGCATGTGGGCTCAGTCTTTAGACATGCACACTGGCTGTTTCCCTGATGTTCCTATGTGCATTGGAAATACCTGCTCCCCCTCTCAGCTTTCTTGCATTTTCAGGGTTCCTCGTTGCAAGGAATCTACTAAGCATGTACACACTTAGAAGGCCCCTTCAGAAAGCTTAGAGGTGGATCCACATGCACCTAACGCCCACATCCTGCCCCAGTTTGAGCCTCATATATTCTTTCTGAATGTCTGAAGACGACTCCCATGACAGGTTATTTGAGGGCCTCTTTTTGATGCTGCCTGTAGGGCATGGCAGGCAGAGCATGCATGCTTCTCCACCTAGTTCTGGTAACATCTCTCCACGTGAGAGGAGAACATGGGGCAGCTCCTCCACATAGCCATGTTGCTCCAGTTTTGGGATGAGCAGTAACACTGATGTAGCAAGGAGCCACAGAATAGACTCTTCTACATCGCCTCAGCCTCCCAATATTACCAGAGAGGAACAGGGAGATCTCATGCACCAACAGCTCCCACACCAGCGGTTCTCAACCTGTGGGTCTCCAGATATTGTTGGACTACAACTCCCATCATCCCTGAGCTCTGGCCTTGCTAGCTAGGGGTGATGGGAGTTGTAGTTCAACAACATCTGGGGACCCACAGGTTGAGAACCGCTGTCCCACACTCTAAAAGTGGCATCAGAAGAGGCCCTGCATCACAATTTCATTTTAACCATACATGTTTCCCATTCCCAAACATAAAACTTGCTTATTTTAGGCATATATCAATATATATATTCTTGAAATTCCCTGGCATCAGAAAAGGAAAAAGGAAAAAGTCTGAGGTATAGCACCACGGAACAGCACCTCAATTGGTACTTTCCTTCTTGGAGTTCTTTATCACAAAGCAGTAACAGTAGAGACGTGTGTTACTAAAATGTTTCCAGTTCTGCCACCTGAGGTTTTCCTGGTGACTACAAATAACAGAGCTCTTGAACAGCAATATATACAAAGGGTTTTTTATTATTAATATTATTATTATTAATCAGGAAAAAAATATGGGATTGGATTCATTGGAAATTACAACTTTATTTTTTCATAATACATACGCAGTATTGACAACATAATTTTGAAATCATTATAACAGAAGAGCCAGTTGTGATTCAGGGACACATGCAAGTTTTGGAAATGGACACAGAAAGGACAGCGTTGTACTGTACATAGAATAATTACAGTTTATTAAACATACCTTCTTAGCACCTCTTATGTTGTAATGGAAGGAGCACCATGACATTCAATTTTACAGCACCAAAATATCAAGGGAGGGGCTGGTGGGTTGGGGCGGAATGGAATGTTGGAGGGTTTTCAGATAATTTACCCCACGTTGTCTGTCTCTGCCGCAGGATCCTTCATAATGGGCCAAACAAGTTTAAGTCATGTGAATCTGGTCCTACTGGGGCAACAGGTCTTTTCTAGAGAAGACATACATACATGGTGAGACATATTTTTCTATTCCATTCTTATTCAAAACTTGCATGTGGCATCAAGTGGGGTTGGTGGGTAGCACCAAGGTGCTTTTTTTCCTTTGTTGACGATCTTCTCTTTGTTTCTAAGCTTAACCAAGGAAACAGACGGGGCCAATTTCAAATCCAAACTTCTGATTCTGATCACCAAAGTCATTAATCATCACATCAAAAATAGGCACTTGGTCGATTTTGGGAGTATCAATTTCAAGAACAGTCTTTGCATAGCCTTTTCGTGTCTGTAAAAAAAACACACAAACCAAAATGAAAGTAAGTTGTCAGTTAATGCAGTAAAGACCTGTAAATTTCTCCTAGATTGTCTGTAATAGGGCTGGGGAACCTTCCTTATGTCAAGGGATATATACAGTGCTACCTTGCTTCTCAAACTTAATCCGTTTCGGAAGTCTGTTCTAAAACCAAAGCGTTCCAAAACCCAAGCGTGCTTTTCTATAGAAAGTAATGCAGAATGAATTAATCCGTTCCAGACTTTTAAAAACAACCTCTAAAACAGCAATTTAACATAAATTTTACTCTCTAACAAGACCATTTCTGGGTTAGGGTTAGGGTTAACTTTTTGGATTGGGTTAGTGTTAGGGTAAGGATTAGAATTAGGGTTCGGGTCAGTGATGCTTTCTTGTGATGTTGATTCATTTGTGGTTGGTTTACTTTTTTCAATTTGTTGTGCTTCTGCCTTTTCATGAGTTGCAAGTTTGTTGGCTTTGTGGTTTCCTGGATAGTTTCAGTTTTAATTTTAAATGCTCAGCTGGGGAGCACGAAGCCTCTGCTTCCCAGCTGAGAGATCCCCGGCCCCTGCTCCTGCTTGCACACGAGTAGGAGCTGGATGGGGCAGCTCAGCTGGGGAGGTGCAGGCTCCATAACACTCTCCATTGAGGAGTTCGCAGCTGGACCTCAGCATCAGAGCCCCTGCACCACCTGAAGGCAGCCAGGCTGAATAGTTGCTGGGGTGGCGAAGGTGGAGGCAGCCTGGCAGCTGCATCTGAGAGCCCCTAAACAGCCCCTGAGGCAGCTGTCAGGTTGTCTCCACATTGCCACCCGATGCTCCTTTAAACTTCTCTGTTGAGGGGAACACAGCCATGCACCCCTCAATGGAAAAGTGTGACTGAGCCTGGACCTCTCCAGGTGAGCAGCCCCAATCCAGTTCCTACTCACATGCAAGCAGGAGCGGGGGCACTCAAAATGGAACAGTTCGGATTCCGAAAAAGTTCGCAAACCGGAACACCTACTTCCAGGTTTGCGGCGTTCAAATTCCAAGTTGTTCGTGAACTAAGCTGTTCGAAAACCGAGGTACCACTGTACATGGAATGGGTGAGCCTGGCGGTTTGGGCTAGAACCAGCAGAGAGCAGGACCATCTCTCTCCCCACCCCCCTTCTTGCTGAAAATCAAGGCATTAATGGTGATTAGACTTAGGAAAAAAGCTCCCATGGCACCAAACTGCTGCGTACATATGGGTCTTTTTAAAGGGGGGCTCACAGCAGGGGAAGGAAGGGTTAAGCCTCCCCTCCCCATGCACTATGATCTCCTCAGAGTGCTCCACATATGGTACCGGTAATTAGTCTTACAGAAAAGCTTTCTTTACTGCCAATGGGAGCTTCCCCACCTCACTCCCATACCCAAGCTTAATTGCTGCCAAGGCTGGATCTGAAGGCACTATGAGCTGGCAATTTCCATGGTTTGGAATCAAGTAGGCTATGGGTTACAGTGAAAGAGACCAGAAAGCAAACCTGCAGATTATCCTTGTTGAGTACCAACACCAAGAATGTAGGCGTTGACCATCTGGCAAAGAGATACAGCTGCAACTTGGTAATGCAAAAGCAGGTAGGACTTTCAGGTGCCTCAGAAGTGCATTTAATAAAGGTAAAGGGAGGCCTGACTATTAAGTCCAGTCGCGGATGACTCTGGGGTTGCAGCGCTCATCTTGCTCTATAGGCCAAGGGAGCCGGTGTTTTCCGCAGACAGCTTCCGGGTCATGTGGCCAGCATGACTAAACCGCTTCTGGTGAAACCAGAGCAGTGCACGGAAATGCTGTTTACCTTCCTGCCAGAGCAGTACTTATTTATCTACTTGCACTTTGACGTGCTTTCGAACTGCTAGGTTGGAAGGAGCAGGGATCGAACAACAGGAGCTCACCCCATCACGGGATTCGAATCGGCAAGCCCTAGGCTCAGTGGTTTAGACCACAGCGCCACCTGCGTCCCATATGCATTTAATAAGCTGGTGCATAAAAAAACTACTTTTTTGCACACTGCAACTATGGAAAATTTTTCAAGTGGCTATCACTATATCTATTTATCACACCCAGTCTTTCTCTGAGCAATGTGGTGGGTTAGATAATGTGCTAGAATCATTTTGTGGGGGAAGCCAATGTGCTGGAGATGAATTGCCTTCTCACCTAACCATGGTCTAATGTGGAGGGACAGAAAAGGAAGGATGGTGTCTTGCTTTCTCCAGGAACCATGCTGCCATGTCTGGCTGGGGTTCCCACCAAATGCAGGCACTGCTGCAGCTAACAATGCAAATTATGGTAGCTGGGGAAACAGGATGGGCAGAGGAAGGACTGTGGGTGACAGGGGCAGTGTAGTCATGGGTAAGGACAAAGGAAGAGCCCATCTAGTCCAGCATTCTCTTCTCATAGTGACCAACCAGAGATTCCTAGGGTGAAGCCCAGAAGCCAAACATTAGGGCAATAACTACAGCAATGGCATTCTTCCATGGGGTGAGGGGGGCAGATTGGTGAAGCGGGTGGGTTGTGGGATCATCAGAGATGGTAAAGAATGGAGGGACACATTTAAAAAGGGGATTGTTCTGAATAAATAGAACCAGGGGTTAAGGAGAAGTGAATCACAAGGATGGCCATCAAGCCAGTGTTATGAAACCCACAGGCTTCTTGAGGTTACGTCAGTAACGTCTCAATACTTGTGAAACTTCTCAGACACACTTTCCTTAATACCATTCTATCCGTATCAGATTTCAGTGCCACTTCAAACGGCAGCTCGTCGGATAAGAAGAGGAGGAGATAAAAAAAAGAAAGAAAGCTTTGGTATTGCTTTCACTTGGCATTTTCTGCTTTAGGGAGAAATTATATTAAAATGGTAGAAGGGGGCCTTCCATTTGCAGCATTATTCTTATTCATCTTTTTCTGCAGCACACTGTAGAGTACAAATGCTTTCCCATTACTATCTCATATCTCAATCCTCTTTCTCCAGTGACTTGGCTTGTCAGTGCATATAGAACAGCTTACTGTCTGATTTTATTTTATTCTTTTGGTCTTTCCTTAAGTTACGGGCTAACATTGCTTTCCCATCTTCCAAAGTTTAAAAGTGTTCTAATTATTGCTATTTTAAAAAGAGACAACACTGCGTAGGTGAAGAACTAACTACAGAAGCGAAATATGGTTTTGTTTTTTGTTTTTAAAGAAAGGTCTTTGGAGACATGCATGATAGCATTAAACTGAACTCATTTGATTAAGGTGGCAGGTTAGCTTAGGAAAGCAGAAAAGCGTATCGAGGGCTTATACTTACCGCACAGCCATCGTGAAGAACTTTGATGTAAGGATTGTTGTCATAAGACATCTCTTCATCGTTTGAGCCTAAGAACCTCAGTGCTTTGTCATAGCTGTCAGAAGACACGTCATGCCATGCCACTGACTGATGGCAGTTATAAGTGAAGTTCTGTCGGGCAGAGGCACTCAGTAGTTTAAGGAATGTCATTTGGACCATATTAATGGAATTGCCTTCAGCATCCGCATAGGAAAGCTGAGGAGTAAAAACAAAGGAAAATACAGACCCATGAAACAGGCGCATAAACATGTGGTCGCTTCTCCTTTTAAAGTGCAAAACAAGATTACACTTGACACAAAAACACATTAACTGGCTTCCCTATAAATCAACTGACACAATCCTGTTTGCTGTCCCATTAAGAATGCAGTCAAGCTATGAATCGGTAAACAGAGCCTCTTTGGGCAGCGCTACATAATTACGCATTTGGGCCGCAAACTATTACCAGAAGCTGAAAACCACCGCAAATGGTGACCTGCAACCTTGCAACAAACAAACGAACGTCATTCTGCAGGCACAACTTCAGTTTGCTGCAACTCTGTGGCCTGGTTTAGATGCTTCCCCAAGTCAAAGGTGCAGCTGTGTGCTTCTTTCCAACACCAGTCATGCCATTGTTGGTTCCAACAGTGAATTTTGTAATAATGCTTTTCTAGCCTTCTATATCTGTGAGAATGTGTCACGTTTGGGTCCAATGTGCAGAAAAACAACCTGTGAAACTTATCAAATGCTAAAAAATCAACAAGTGTCACAATCTTAGGCCCTCCTCTTAGCTTAAGGGCCTGGGTGAAATGGACCTCCTTTGATTGGTCCTGCTTTCTCCTTGACATTTTAGCTCTCTTCATGCAAGGAGATTCTGAGGTAAATTTACTTAGTCCTTAACTTGTGCCTACTAGTGCCATTCTGCATTCCCTGTATCTGGAAGCTTTTAACGTCTGGTGTTTTATTATCTTTTTATATGTGCTGGAAACCTTCCAGAGTGGCTGGGGTATAAATAACAATATTATTATTACATACCTGAACATGCTAACTGAAGTTTTGCAACCTGAAGCTAGAGTAAATGCTGAAAAGAAGTTTAAATCTGAACATCTTTTTCAGCTTCAGCAACATACTGTTCTGTATGTGTCACACACACAAAACTCCTGTTTATCATAAAATAGTTTTGTTCTAAAAAAAAACTTTCATTAGCACTTCAGATCAGTTACAGGTTTTTTTTGTACATCACTTTAGCTGAACTTAGCATCTGAAGAAAAGAAAAAAGGTTTTACTAGTACTGCATTTCTTTTACCTGTACTATGTTTTCAATAACTTCCATAGTGGGAATGTGTTTTGATAGTCAGCAATACATTCTCCAGCAAGGACATGGTGAAAATAAAGTCCTCACCAGAATACCTATTTGAAATTTAATAATATTGCTTCTTACGCTGAGAGAATAAGTGGGGGGGGGATCTCATGAAAACAAAACAGTTGCTTTTTGTTGGGAATAAGATGAAAATTGTTTTATGCAATATAAAATATTTTTGGTCTCTCCCCCCCCCCAAAAAAATAAAGAACTCCAAATTTGCCTTCATTTTAAAATATGCTTCCTCATTTCATTTAAGCAATTGAGATTTGCATTCAGAGTTGACTGTTAAATTCAGGATTTATATAATGTGTTGGAAACTAACTTTGAATGCATCTTTGTAGCTACTGAAGTTAGTAAAATATGTCCATTTTTCTATTAATTGTTTAGGACATAACAATGAAAACATTATCAAGAATTCAACCTACTACTACACGACATAATATTAAAGAACAGGTCCAGCTCAGGGCCGGATTTAGGTTTGATGAGGCCCTAAGCTACTGAAGGTAATGGGGCCCTTTATATGTCCAGCTGTCCTTTGTCAACAACAAATTAATTGTCACTGTTTTTTTTGTGTTGAATATATGCTATATGGTAATTTATGGACCTAATAGGTATCTAAAGCCATTTGCACATGCAGAATGTAGGCACCATATATATAGAAATGAGCAAACCAGTGATATTTTAAGGAGCAGGCTAGCAGGCGGGGCCTTACATCATAGGAACCTACACAACACAAAACACTGTTGCTGTATGTAGGTTTTACTTTATTTGTTTTTACCTTATATTTTGGAAATGCACATCCAGGTTTTTTTCCCTTTAATATTTTGGGGGGGCTATAGCTTGTTTAGCTTATACAGTGGTACCTCTGGTTAAGAACTTAATTCGTTCCAAAGGTCTGTTCTTAACCTGAGGTGCCACTTTAGCTAATGGTGCCTCCTGCTGTCGCCGCGCAATTTTGTTCTCATCCTGAAGCAAAGTTCTTAACCCGAGGTACTATTTCTGGGTTAGCGGAGTCAACCTGAAGTTTCTGTAACCTGAAGTGTCTGTAACCTGAGGTACCACTGTATGTAAATCCGGCATTGGTCTAGCTGGAACCTTATTCAGTCAGCTTGGGTTTACATGCAGTCGCCAACAGGTTTGCAGACTGAGGCATCCACAGATAACACGATGAGGTGCTGACTAACACTAAAAAGGGTTCATCCACTTGATACCAGAGTCTGAAAGCTTTGTGAACGCATTCTTCTGGAAACAAATGCAGGGGGCACACTGAATATATGAGCCAGTGCATGCAAAAAATGTATAGGGGTGTCTTTAGTGCAAACTGAAGCAGAAGTAGGGTGAAGCTCCAACACTAGAGTCTCTGCAGCAGTGTTGCTGCTGGGTAGTGGAAGGCCAACATGGCAGGGAAGTTAGTGTGGTGTGGGCATGCCTGCACTTCCAACCCAGTGCTCCCACTGCTATGCTTGCGCTGCCACCCACCTACACATTGCCTCACTCCTCTTCCTTCCAGTAAGTTGTCACAACAACACTGACAGGAAGCCAGCATTTTAGGATAAGTTCTCAGCAACAACTTATTAAGAAATCCTTCCCACTGCTCTTTTTCAATGCCTCTAGGTTAGACACGCTCTGGATTTTGCCATCTGTATATCAAGGATGCACAGAGAGATTCTCCCAGGAGCTGTCCCTCAACTGCGGAATTTGTTTCCTCCAAAGATACAGCAAAGCTCGAGCCTGATGATCTGTCATCTGCCCCAAGTCCTGGAGATGGAGTGGACTATAATATAAACCAGCTGCAACTACGAGCAAGGGAAAGAAGAGGCCTTGCAGGCAGCAGAGAGCTCCTTGCGTACATTTTGGTCCTGACCCCAGAGCACCAGAAAGGAAACTACGGGCAAATGACTGAATGTGACGATGAAAGTCGCTCAGAACAAACTTGCACGCAGATTGCCTATGGTGGGGATCAAAAGGGATGCAGTCAAAATGCCAAATATGTTGCTGGCATGTTGTATCTTGTGTAATTCCCAGAAAAGTAAACCTGCATGCAGAGACCATGCTTTTTGCACACAGATTGAGATTAATTTTGTGCTGTGCTTTCAGAGCCCCACCTCCACAGAAAGATGTTTGTCCTGAGTTCAATTCATTGTTTTGTGTCTCGTTCTTGGGTGTGGTTGCAAATGGCAAACTGTCTTTTGCGCCAGACCCAGAAAGAGTAAACCTGCATGTTTTGCACCTACTGATTGATTTTGCTGGACCTGAGCACGCGGGTATGGACTCGGTTGCCTATTAATTCCAGAGTAAAGAAATTATCACTTACCAGCTTGCCTCTCTTAAATTCACTAAACCAGGTTCCTGGATTCTCCTTTGGCCACGATGAAATCCTTACCTGCAAGAGAAGATCAGATACGGCAAGTGTTAATTATGTCGGCAAGAAATGAGTGGGAATTAACAGAGTTTTACATAAACACTGCTAAATTAATCTCCTTTTTTAAAAAAAGAAGACGGCGACGCCTGGGCTCTGTGCCTAGTTCTAATCATATTTGCAGTTCTGCAGATAGAAATTTATATCCAATTCTCAGATTACATATTAAATAACCAGATACATTAATTGGATTGTTCAGACAGATCTGTGGGAAACTGGTTGCAAGTACTTTGTCTCTTGGCAGAGGGTCTGCCCAGATGGTCTTTGGCTCCCTTCAAATGTTATATAGTCTTGTGATCCTAATTGAAACAGTTATGTCTTCCTGCAAGGTAGAGGGATGGACCATTCACAGCTAACATAGATCTCAGCTGTACAGTCTCAGTCTGAGCAGTCCCTGGTAGGGAAGATGTCCTGGGTCCTCATGGAAGGTGTTTAGAGCTTCTCTTTGGAGTTTAAATGGAATTTCCTCCTTCAACTTCTCCTCTGTGAATTGTACTGTCCATATCCTCTGAATATTATCAGGGACAGGAAGGAGTCCTAGGGGTGGGCAGAGGAGCTGGAGGATGAGCCAGGGGAAGGGGGCGGCAATTTGTGGGGTTCTGTGCCACCCATGAGGCTGCAGGTGGAATAAGAGGAAGAATCTAGGCAGTCAGAGATGGGGGAAGAGCTGTAGGAAGGCACAGAGCTGGAAGGGACAGTTCCCAAGAGAGTTGGACCATTAGAATCTCCTCCATCCTCCTCCCCCCCTGTCTCCGAGGATGGGCTTAAAGCACAGGAGCTGCTGGAGCTGCCACACAGCAGAAATTAACAGTTTCCGAGCACAATTCAAATTGTTGGTGCTGACCTTTAAAGCCCTAAACAGCCTCGGTCCAGTATACCTGAAGGAGCATCTCCACCCCCATCATTCTACCTGGACACTGAGGTCTAGTGCCGAGGGCCTTCTGGCGGTTCCCTTGCTGCGAGATGCCAAGTTACAGGGAACCAGGCAGAGGGCCTTCTCGGTAGTGGTGCCCACCCTGTGGAACACCCTCCCATCAGATGTCAAAGAGATAAACTACCTACCTAACATTTAGAAGACACCTGAAGGCAGCCCTGTTTAGGGAAGCTTTTAATGTTTAACAGATTATTGTATTTTAATATTTTGTTGGAAGCTGCCCAGAGTGGCTGGGGAAACCCAGCCAGAGGGGCAGGGTATAAATAAATAAATAAATTATTATTATTATTATTATTATTATTATTATTATTATTATTACTACTACTACTACTTGCACACACCATGTCAGATGAGGGGGTTTCAGTGAGCTGGAAGGGGTGTAGTCATGCTGTTGCTCCAGCTGTTCCAGTTGGAGCACAAGTCTGAAGAAGTAGATGTCTAGCTTGCTAATTAGCAGGAGTGGGGTGTAGATCCCTTGTGCCTTAGGAGCTGATGCACTTGGTTGCTTTGCCAGTGAAGAACTAGACTTCCCATAGCCTGTGCTCACGGGGCAGAGTGTGCTTTGGACAATGTTTGATATCTTATTTTGAGAAGCCACAGAATCTGGTTTCAATACTTAATATTTAATAGTTAAATATTTAATATTTATGGAATAGTGTAGGAACAGGACAGAGCAGAACCAGAATAAGTGAACGCATTGGACCAGAAATAAAATTAGCTTTCCACCCTTAGCAAAGCAATGCAGAGATCTGATTCTGTGCATGAATCCCTTCAGCAGGACTTGGGCTTGAGTGTGGAGATGCCCCGTGTAAGCTGTAGTCAGACAAGGAGATCGAGCGAGAGGAGTTGTCGCCTGCTTTCTTTGAGAAGAAGCAAAGAAGCAGCTCGCATGCACACACCGAAATGGTTCCCCAGAAAGGGTTAAGAAAAATAAGAACGGAAAGAAAAACATGACTTTGTTTTCCAGGATGGAGCCTGAGCTTCATGCCCTCGTTAGAAATGGCTACACAGCTGTGGTGTGAGAAGGAGAAGAAATGTTGCGGCAAGCAGGTGCAGTCAGCTTACATCTGCGCTGCATGAGGGACTGGGGAGGGCCTCCGATCTCTGCTAACACTGTATTATCACTTCACTGCTTTGTTCAAATTTATGTAAATGTAATGGAGTAATTATCCCGCAAGGAAAGGCACATGAACAAAAATGTGACAGGATTCCCCCCCCCCCCCTGTTTTAGTCACAATCTTGAAGCAGCACAGTAGGAACCGTCAACAACAAATGCGGGGAAGATGGGTACTTACTCCTTCTGACTTCTTATCTGGATATATGCAAGTTTCTCCGCCTGCTGTGAAATTACAGTACACTTTGAAAGAGTCCCCGGAACAGCCCTGGTTAGGATCAATCCAATACTCTCCTGTGAAATGAAGAAGAAGGGGAATTACTTCCAATAATTCATTAAGCCGATGCTCAGCCTTTACTGCCATCTAAATGAGGTTGTAAAAAAAAATGCAATGATGAGATTAGACATTTTGTACCTTTGCACAGAATAAAATGCCCTCCCTATTATTTTCTGTTCTCGCAATATAGGCTTGCACATTTATCCTGTGCTTCAGAAAACATAGGCAACAATTTTTGAAGGACTTTAAAGCGACACTGCGTGGGAGTCAGAACCACAGCAGACAAATACACTGGTCAACAAAGACTTTTTCCTCAGGGGCACAGCACCCGTGGAGTGAGAAACCGGCTAAGTAGGTTGAACAGCAGGTCCAGAATCGAACCTCTATCAGGCATACAGCCTGAGGGGGGAAGAAGGAGGGAGATCTGTGATACACACATAAATCAGCACCACTGTAATGAGCAAGAATTGCTTTACACAATTATAAATATGGTTTGCTCTCCCAGGACTGTGCTACTTTAGAATGTAAAGGAGGAATCACATTCTTGAATAGTTCTCATGTATTTGAATACTCCCTGCATGTAGAAAACCTGTATGTCAGGAAGGAGGCTAGATGCTCCCTGATGTGCTAGCTTTCTAAGGACAAGGGGTTTTTGACACGGGTAAATAAGCAACCATATGATATCCTTAACAAGAAGTGGTGCAGTTCCAACAGAAAGATACAAAGAGTAAAGTGGAAGAGGGGGGAAACGGAAGGAAATATCACCCTTCAGATACAAGTGCAGCTTTGACACAATAAAACAATATTGCCTTTGAGGATATCAAAACCTAAGTCTGGGTCAATAAGCAATAAAATGTAACTGTTATAAACTGTTTGAATTTTTGTGTGGTGATTATTATGAACTGTCGGCACTGTTCACCTTATGCAGCTTCTCATAAGACCTGTTTAATTCCTCCTCAAGACCACATCTCTTTTTTCTTTGCAATGAAACGAACATGTTCTATACAGTAACTAATATATACTTGATAAAAGGGGGAAAACATCACATGATAAAAGGAATATGAAAGCAGAAAGACAGCATGAATGCTAGTCTCTTCATTTAAGCCTTGCCATAGGGTTAAAGAAAATTCCAGCTAAGACAGAGAATTATAAATCAGATTCCTCTTGAACAACATGGCCTGTTTTCTATTGCTCTACAACCTACTGCAGCCGAACGTAGTAAATATTAGTGATAGAAATGCTATTTAAATGCGAGTATATATTTGCTGTTTAATGTGGGGTTGTCGTTGGGTCTGGAAGTTTCAGCTATAGCTGGTGCAGAACTCTGATGCTGGACCGGTGATGGGAACAGACTACTGCCAGCACATTTTACTGCTGTTAGAGACCTGCACTGGCTTCCAATCTGCTTCTTGGACCAGGTTCAAAGCCTTGAACAACTTGGGCTCAGGATACCTTAAAGACTGCCTTGCCTGACTGTCCCACGTCAGTCGCAGAGATGATCTGGGGGAGAACCATGAGTTGGTCCCTCATAGACCAGAAGTATGATGCATGTCAAGAAGGAGACATACAATACCTTCAGTGTAGGAGACCCTACTCCATGCAATTCCTTCCCACTAGAAATCAGGCACACACCGTCTCTGCTAAGTTTCAGACCTCAGCTTAAAACAGCATTATTTCAGGAAACCTTTGCATCATGAATGTTGCTCTACGGTTCTACTATGCATTTTAAATTGAGTATGTTTTCTTTTTTTTTTTTTGTAAGCTGCTTTGGGACATATGCCAAGTCTTCTTATGGTCATTGCCTGACCCCTGCATGTCAATCCTGGCCCACTCAGCCATTTTTTCTGTTATATTTTATTACATTTTCACATATACACTCCAATACAAAATAATTTCTTTCTTTTCTTTTGTTGACGTCCCACCCCGTTTTCCATGGTGTTTTCCATTTCTCCCCCTTTGCCGCACCCTATCTTCTATCTCTTGTACCATAACAACAATTCAATAATCTCTAATTCCTTCCTTTTCTCATAGTTCAAATCCTGTTTATGAGATCATCATTCTATAGTATTTCTTTAAGTGGTATCCCCTACAAAGGCTTCCATTCTCCCACAAAACAATCCTCATTAGGTTTTCTTATTTTGGCTGCTAACTTTGCCAATTGTGCATAGTCCACCATCTTTCTTATCCATTCTTCCCACTCAGCCATTTTAGTGGTTCCAGGGAAATAAAAGGCTGAGTTTAGGGGGTTGCGCACCCTATTCAGTTTGTTATTGCCCTTTTCTTGGGCCCAACAAAACCATTGCCTCAGCTGAAGCAGGAAGAAAGCTGATAATTATTATTCATGTGGTAATTCTCTCATCATTGCCACCACTACCACCAATCTCCCACCATCAATACCACCTTTGGCTGGTCTCAGAAGAGCTCTCTGCAGATGTCCCATGATAATGTCTGGACAACCTATGGCAACAATCCCTGGTAAGTACGCAATCCCCTTTCCTCTTCTGAAATTGCTCTTCAGCCATGCTGCCAAGTTTTGCATTCTCCTCCTTTATCACCATTGTGTAGAGTTATAATCCCTGAACACTTGGAGTGTCTGTCTTTGATCATGCTATTTAAAACGAATTGATATTCACAGTACCACCTAGCACTTTTCCTGCACAGTAAAGGTGAATTATTTTTACTTCTTCAGCAAATATTTCATAAGGGGAGATGCCATCCTCCCTCGTCCACCCATAAACAAGCTAACAGTCCCCCCCGTCCCCCCCCCGCTCAGAAACAAAGTTTCTTCAGGTGGTGCTAAAGTACTAAGGGCTTTTTTTTAAAAAAAAAAAAAAAAACCCTGCATGAATGGATTTAATAGGCATTTTATTTAGTTCTTTTTAGAGGCTTTATTAGCCATATAACTAGAATAAATGACCTGACATTATAGTTTAGCAAATCACAACTTCAGCGCATTTGCCTTTTGTCATGTAACATTAACATACCATCTGGGAAGTCTGGGTGACAGAGCTGGAGATCCTTGCATGTTCGGGCTGGGTTGTTCTGAGTCCCCATTGGGTATTTCATGTGCTCAATGTCCTGCTTCAGAGAGTTAAGTGAGCCAAAGATCTCCTCCATGCCGTCGGTGTAATCCAGGATGCTGTCGGCTGCATCGGACATCATGGCATCTGAAGATCTTCTGGTCTTTTTGGGTGACTGGATCGGCAAAGGTTGAATCACCTCACCCGGCGGGCCCTGGGGAAAGCAAAAGCAATGACCTTTCTCTGCCACTTTTTTTAGAAAGTCACACAAGATTGGGTAAGAAGCCTAAGGGATATTAAGCTATTCACTTGGATTCAGGGCGTGAAAACAAAATCCTCTTAAAAGCAAGACTGCGGCATGAAGGTGGCAGTTGGAAGCCCACACATCACAGAGGATTCCCAGGGGTTCTCTGCAGGGGATTGGCTTCCCCCTTCCGATTTTTGGCCCTTCAAACTTCCACATTCGGGTGGCAAAAGAAGTATGTTTGTCTCATTCCGGGCCATGTTAAGCCTGTGACAGCCAAGGGAAGGCCTCAAAACCTCCACTTTCTCTGTTGGTCAACAGCTTTGCATAGCTGGAGGGTGCAGCTTTGAATGTGGGCTCATTCAGAACAGGACCAAGCTACTTTCTTGTGGTTTAGTATTTTTCTTGCTACTAAAAAATAAATAAAATGCTTTGGCTTATTTCCGAGCTATAATGGCTCACTCATTTATACTTGTGGCCCACTGAGCTGCCTTCAGTCCTATCAGGGAAAAAGGTGGCGTAAAAAATAAATATAGGAGAAGGAGGAGGAAGAGGAGAAGGAAAGCCCAACAGCTACGTATTGTGGCCTAGCAACTCCCTTGTATTTGCAGAGACAGACAGACAGACAGACAGACAGACAGACAGACAGACAGACAGGAGTTTTACTGAGCCACTGTTTGGCTTCCATAGCTAATACTTATGATTATTAAAATTATTATAACTGACAGCTGAGTTGCATTTGGTCTGTGTCACACATTAGGTCCATAGACAAAGAGCTGATGAGGGTAATTGCTGTTTTGTATTTACAAACAAGTTGCACTTAAAAATCAGGCCAGAGTCAATGCTGCGTATCAGAAAATCAGTGCGTCCTTTATTTCACACCAATTTGATAACTTAGCCTGATATTACTGCTGGAGCATTTGCCTATGAAGTATGTGCTTCAAGTAGGCCTGATCAAATATTCACACACGGAAATGTGGACATTGACAGATTACCTATTAGTGTAACTTATAAAAGCCAATTTAAATGTTGGGTTTAAAATGTCAATAATTGCAAAGAGGGAGAGGGAGAAATCTTACGAGACTGCAAGCTCCGCATGAAACTCTCGCCAGTCCCTTCTATTTGATGTGTATCTAGTGTTCCCTGATTAAGCAAGTAAAATTTTCCACCCAGGCAATCCTAAAAATAAACAATGAATTTTGGTGACCTGTACAAATCAGGGAAATTTTCACCATTTCACTATTTTTTTCCATAAGTTGTTTACTGTTTTGCTAGTTGTAGAAAGTGGCAAGGAGCTATAGATTCACAGAACATGAATCCTCATCAAGAGGATGTGGTTTTCACCCAATAACTAGCATAACACTTGCAAAATTCATTGGGTAAGTATCCATTTTACTTACAGGAGGTCCAGGGGGTCCAGGTAAACCGCCATCACCCTTCTGACCACCAGGGCCCTATGAAGGAGTACATGGGAAACCGTATTAGTGGTCATTTTGCAACCAACTGGAACAAATAACCATCAGCAATGGAAAAAGAAAGATGAATTTGAGAGCAAAGTGACTTACTGTTGAACCTTTAGAGCCTTTGGGTCCTTGGGGTCCCTAAAAGAAAAAAGGAAAAGGTAGGTATCATTAGACGACGTTGCATTTGCCGAGGTGCAAATGTCAAAACTGATGGGCATGGCAGGAGACGTGCTGGGTGCGGCTACTTACAGGTAAGCCAGGTGGACCAGGAGGACCAAGTGGGCCAGCAGAACCAGGAATTCCCTTGAAAAAGAAGAGGTACAAAGTCAAGTTATTCTAGACACCCTCTGAAAGCTGAGAACCTGACTCTAGTGGTGCTAAAAATTACATAGACAGTGAGTTGCAAGTGAAACTGCTGGAGTTCTATCAAGGCTTGCTTGCTTGTTTTGTTTTGCATGATATGGATGAGAAATATTGAAAAACAGGGTTGTTGTTATTTGTAAGTATCAAAAGGATTGTAAGAACTAAGATTTCATTTAACCCACAAATCTCTTAAACAATTTGAAGGGTTGCACAAGAAAGCAAGCAGAAATTTGTTGGGTGTCGTTAGCGACATTGTGGCAAATGAGTGGGAAAAGAAAAAGAAATCTTCGAAACAGGCATAGGGTTAGGAAAAATTGGTATGTCACGCTGATGAATAAGCCAATAGCATTTAATCAGACAGAAATAATTAACACAGGCTCCCAATTACTGGCTTATGGGGATGGGGGAATGCCCCTAAATCTACTGTGATGATATGAGATCACTATTACTATTAAGGCTTTAATTTAACAGAAGGTACATTTGCAAACATCTTGTATACTACTCTTCTGTGTTTTGAGCTCATGGTTTTCTTTTTCTCTCTGTTGGTGTGGTCTTCTACAATTATTTTTGAACTATGTTTTCCAAAGTGTCCCCCCCCCCCCCGGTAACTGCACAAAAAAGTAGACACAACCCATGCAAGCTCTGCTGAAATGAAACAGAGCTGAGCTGCCCCCGGAGTATTTAATTGACATCTTTTAAAAGGAAAATAGCTCAGTAGTAAAATATAGGAGCTCACATTTCCCGGCTTTCCTTATTTAAAGAGTTTCCATTGTCAGAGCAGATTGTGGTTCTGCTATTCATCTGCCCTCATAAATCTAATTTTTTTTTCAGTGCTGAATAGATTTGTTCTATATACCCAGAACTATGCAAGAATATGCTAGTTTGGAGAGAGGCTGGAATGAACAGGAATGAAACCAATAAGAAAAGTGTGTGTGTGTTTTACTAACTCCGTCTCCTTTTGCTCCAGTGACTCCCTGGGGGCCCGGCAGACCCCTGTCACCCTTTTCTCCCTGTTCTCCTGGAGGCCCGATCAGACCAATCAAACCAGGATGCCCCTGGAAAATATCCAAATTAAAGATTGCGGTTAATTTTATTTTATTTTTTTTTTAAAAAAACAACTTTAAAAAATGAATGGGCTACACCAAATTTAAAACAAATAAATCATTAAATTATGAGAGTTCATAGATGCATCAAGTACTTTTTTGTTTGGGTTACATATTAATTTTCACACACCTTTTCACCCTTGGAACCTGGATCTCCTTTCAAGCCAGGCAAGCCAGGAGGACCCTGCGGATATCAAGGACAAGCCCGTTAAATGGAGACATGACTTTATTTTGTAATTTTGTGATATTTACCTGAACCACAAAAAGGCCCTACTGTGCAGGTATAATCACATCTTGCAGCATTCAATGGGCAATGTTGGAGCACGCACCGCAGGGCAAAAGGTGACCTTAAGCAATGTGGCCTTACAATGAGCGCAGATCGGAGTAGTTCATTGCACTAATGGCGTACGCCAATTTGAACCCACCTTAAATGACATTTAAAGGTCCCAGTCTGGTTCTGAAGAGACTGACTGATGCACGAACCATTTGAACAAGTTTTTGGTGTTCCTGTTTTCTTAGTTTTGCTTTCGGGCAGTTTTACCCACCCACCACCCGAGTGAATGGGGTGCATCTTCAATGCTCCTGAACCCTGAGAGCAGCACTCAACATTAGGGGCAGTGACAGGATTTAACCAGTGGAACCAGGATTTAACCAGTGGAACCAGTGGGTCTGGGAGGAAAATAGGCAAAATGTCCAGGATCTCTTGATCGATTTCTGCAAAAAAACTCAACAACCTTTGTGCCCTGAATTTTAGAAATAGAAATTTTAGAAACAAAATCCATGTTATCATCTCTGGCAATGCTGATTGCCTGCCAGGGAAATGGAATCCAGTTGCAAACACCCTCCCAAGGTCTCCTCCAACAGGTGATCAGCATTGTTGGATGAAAGCACTGATCAAATGTTCATCGAGGGGAAAAGAGGGAGATTGTTGAGTGTAACAGTGTGTGTGTGCATCTTAATCCACGACATGGAAGTCTGCATAAGTTCCCTCTAAGGATAGATGGTTTGAGACATTGTGGGACATTGCTTTGCCTGAGAATTTAAACCATCATAAGATGGTTCTAAGAGGGGTTACAAAATGAGTCCATTTGGATGTTATATGGTTTCTGTTTATATCTGCTATATATTTTGGAAAATGGTTTGTCTGTACATTTGTTTACTACAGGTTTTGCTGCCTCCTGAGATATTGTCACCAAATTTGGCATGAGGGTTCCAGAGGTGGGAGCAGTGGCCATTGATGTTTGGATGCTGTCTGCCATTTTGAATCAAGATGAGGATTGAAAACTAACTTTGGTGTGATTTTACCCCCCCCCCTTTTTTTGGCATTGGTTTGGCCGCCTCTTAAGATATCATTCCCAAACTTGCCGGACGGGTTCCCAAGGTGGGGGGTGGGGACCTGCAATAAGATTTGGTTGCTGGCTGTCATTTTGAATCAAGATGGTGGACCAAAACATGACTTTGGTGTGACTTCACCCAATTTTTGGCATGGCTTCAACTGCCTCTCAAGATGTTCCTGACATGGAAGTTTGCGGGGAGAGGGCGGGGGAACAGTCTTTGTTCATGCTTGGTCACCAAGAACCATATTGATTCAAGAAGGCAGGCTGATGGCAGACTTTGGTGTGACTTCGCCCATTTTTTGGCTAAGGTTTGGCCGACTCTCAAGTTATTGTTGTCAAATTTCCCACAAGTGTTCCCAAGGTGGGGGTGGAGGCCTGCCTCAACCTGGACCAAAATATAACTATGGATTGACTTCACCTGATCTTTGATGGGATAGGCCCAAACTCATCATCCATTTAAATACCACAATAGTTTTTGGTTTCTAAACATACCCAGGAAGCACTGGGCACCCCCCACTAATGCTTTATAAATAAAAACCATGTCCTGTATGTACCCCCAATGACACATGTCTCTATGTGGTGAGGTTACCTTATTGATATGTGACTCTTTTAATAATAATAATAATAATAATAATAATAATAATAATAATAATAAATTTTATTTATACCCCACTCTCCCCAGCCAAGGCCGGGCTCAGGGCAGCTAACAAACAATAATAAAAACAAGTTGAATGAAGACAACTTAAAAAGAAGATTAAAATACAACATTAAGACATTGAGACATTCTAAAATGTCCCTTCAAAGAATCTATTTTATTATGATGTCTGCAAAAATGTATTGAACCTTTTGTTAATTTTATTCCCACTGCACTAATGTGTCCCACACAGTTATTGTTCATTGTTTCACTGCTGTTTTTCTTGCTTGTTGTCTTCGAAAACTTAATAAATGCATCTTAATTTTTCCCTCAATCTGCAGAAGGAATGCTATTGATATTATTCGTATGGAATAATATTGGGGAAAGCCAAACTCAGGTCTACTAAGCTGCAACCCTAGACACACTTATAAGAATGTATGATAAGGACTCATTGAGCATCTGCTTGTGATGATCTGAGGGGCTGGGAATAGGGATCTGAAGTGACTTGGGCTGCAATCATATACAAGCTTACCTGGAAGTAACCCTACTGAATTCAGTGGGACTTACTTCAAAGTAAACAAACATAGGGTTGGGCTCTGAGTGCATTCTGACTGCTGGTTGCCTGCTGGCAGCAGACATCTGTGAAATCTTTGTATTGTTAGGAATGGTAAGTGACCTCTTCAACCAACTGCAGATTGAAAACAGCCCTAACTCTTCATGTGCAAAAACATTATTCAGTGTGTATCTTTTCCATTTCTTCTTTAGGATATCATTAGATGCAGAAAGCCCAGGCAAATACATAATTCATGGACAAAAAGTGAAATAGCGATGGTACATTTTCTTTTTTAAAGGCTTCTGAGATGCAGAACACAATTTTCACCTGCAGCATGTTCTGTCCTCCTACTTTATCTTAGGTTTGGTATTCTCCTCACAGATGCAGTCCATTGGAAATAGCATGGAGTCAGCATCTACGGCAAAGTTCAATCTGAACTTTAAGAGTAACCAAAGTTTAAATTTTTCAGGATGTGTGACAAATCGTTAATACTTCTCCCCCCACCGTTTCCAGCTACAAAATCCAGCAGAAATGCCCAACTTGGTCTGTAACAGTTAGCATCCCTAAGGAAACTTTGTTTAATCAAAAGCCCCATAAGGAAAGGTGCTCACCATGGGACCTGGAGGACCATCTTGACCCGGTGCTCCAGGTAGGCCTTGTTCTCCCTATAGGAAAAACAAATTAGGATTTTTTAGGTAAGAGCATATCATGGAAGACAAGAAGCGAGAGATGCTAACATGTTGCAGTCAATGTACTCACCACGGGGCCAGGAATACCCCGAAGACCTTCTGGACCAGGTTTCCCTGAAGGACCTTGAGGTCCAACTGGGCCTGTTTTTCCTGGAGCACCTTCTGAACCAGGCTCCCCCTACAAAACAGGTAAAGTGATGTCAATGGATTGTCTGGCATTGCATTTAAAGATGAAAAAACAGAGTGTGAGAAGGGATTGGTCAGCCTGTGTTCTTATGCGTTCAGAGGATCAGGGTACAATGTATTGGCACAGTTTTTTCCCCATTTTTCTGTCCAAATTCTCTGCCCTAGGTAACCTTGCTTGTCCCAAATGTAACTGGAAGGAAACCCCATTGTATAAATTCTCTTTAAACTTCAGAAGAACTGTGACTAGGCAAAACAGGTACAGTGGTACCTCGGGTAAAGTACTTAATTCGTTCTGGAGGTCCGTTCTTAACCTGAAACTGTTCTTAACCTGAAGCACCACTTTAGCTAATGGGGCCTCCCGCTGCTGCCGTGCCGCCAGAGCACGATTTCTGTTCTCATCCTGAAGCAAAGTTCTTAACCTGAAGCACTATTTCTGGGTTAGTGGAGTCTGTAACCTGAAGCGTATGTAACCTGAAGCGTATGTAACCCGAGGTACCACTGTATTTGAAAACATGTATCTCCTGTGCACACTTTCAATGTGTCCATGACTGGCTGTGGTTCAAATGCATCTAGAGCCATGCATCTTAAAGTATGGTGCGCTTCTCAAACTAAAGGAAGGGCACTGGACATTCTTCCATGGCCTCTCCTCCCCATTCCTCAATTTGTATGCATTTTTAGATCAGAACAAGAAGGGTGTGAATATGGAGGATTTCCTGCCAGTTACAATGATCTTTTGTGTTACTGCCTTTGTGGAACTGCTGTAGGAAGGAGCTATCTTCTCTGTGTTGTGGAGGTGCAGAAATGCTGTGTGTCAGTCCACATAGTCCTGCTCTTCCTATTTTCTTCTAGCATGCCTAGCCCAAGATGTGGGCTAACTGTGAACACCACCAGTCAGGTGTCAATCTTTATTTTGTCGCCAGAACCCTGTTTATCATCCGATAATTGCAAATTGCAAATTCAATCGCAAATACAGTGTGGAACATGGATACAATGCGTGTAGGCTTCTTATCACGTGGCCACTAATAAGGGGCAAACTGAGACTGTAATAAGCCTCTGGCTTTATAATTACCAGCTCATCTTTTCATGTGCATTGGCCCCGTGCACAGTTAGAAAAGAAAGTAAGCAAATATCATTTACACTTGACTTAGGATGCTAAGGGGCAAGAAGCTAGGAGCATGAAAAGAAAAGGCAATTTCTCTGCAGCTGACACCAACCACAGCATGCACTTTGGAGGAAAAAACAACACGCTATTTTTGTAGCATAAAACGCATCAATTTTACCTTTGCTCCTTTTTCACCCTGCCTTCCTTCGGCACCAGCTGCTCCTGGAGGACCCTGTCACAACAGGATAAAAGTTATGTGTGCAGGATATCTGCCGGCTCACAAATAGAGTTGGTTATAAAACATACATCAAACTGAAGAAAAGTATGTTTAGTTTAGATTTGGTCAAATACTAGTGAATGATAAAAGTAAGGAAATGAATCAACTGCAAAACTGAGCTGGTCGCTTTGCTAAAAATCCAAGGTACAATTGTTGCTGGAAGGTCAAAGGCTCGATAAAATTAGAAATACAAGAAAGGTACAGGATAACATAAGTAGTTGTAGCAGTAGTAAAAAAAAATAAGATCTCAAGCTTACACTTCAGTTTAAAGCAACCACAATCAACAATCAGAGGTGGAGGAACAGATAAAACAAACATAAAATCAGTAATTAAAAACCCCAGATAGCCTACTTATGGCTCCCTTTGCAGTGGCAAACTAAAATCCTACAAAGGCTTAGGCAAACAGTTAAGTTTTTATTTGATGCTGAAATGCTAGCCATATCAGTGCCAGTCATGCTCCCAGAAGGAGGGCATTCTGTAATCAGGGTGCCACCATGCAGAAGACACTGCCTGATGTCATCATGACCCCATGGACAGCATCCTGCTAGAACTATGAGCCTAGGGAGCCTAACCCTGGGAGAGGCTAACACTGGGAGAGGCTTTGCTTCAGATAACTGGGTCCCAAGTTGTTTACGGCTAATTAAAGGTTGATACCTGCACTTTGGGACCCAGGTGGTGCTGTGGGTTAAACCACAGAGCCTAGGACTTGCCGATCAGAAAGTTGGCGGTTTGAACCCCCGCAACGCGGTGAGCTCCCGTTGCTCGGTCCCTGCTCCTGCCAACCTAGCAGTCCGAAAGCACGTCAAAGTGCAAGTAGATAAATAGGTACCACTCCGGCGGGAAGGTAAACAGTGTTTCTGTGTGCTGCTCTGGTTCTCCAGAAGTGGCTTAGTCATGCTGGCCACATGACCCGGAAGCTGTACGCCAGCTCCCTCAGCCAATAAAGCGAGATGAGTGCCACAACCCCAGAGTCGGTCACGACTGGACCTAATGGTCAGGGGTCCCTTTACCTTTACCTTTACCTGCACTTTAAATTCCACCCAGAAACATATAGGTAGCCAATGGAGATCTTTCAGAAAGAACTGAAGGCAGTTCTTCATTCCAAATCCTGTTCTTCCTTCTGAGCAATTGTACAGTGGTATTGAATGGATACCTGACGAAGGCTGCGTGATAATTCCCGGTCCACGTTTTTCAGCCTGGGAAATTTGCATGCTGTGCTTTACACACAAATCTCCCAAGGAGGCATTATCTGATTAGATATGAGCCTGTGTCTCCTCGGGGAAGCAGCCAACCCCGGGCACATTAGGGCAGCCCACTGCCAACCCCTGGACCTGCTGCCAATCCTCACCATGCTTGCTTGACTGTAAGAAGGAAAGAAAGTGAGAGGCAGAAATATTGCCTGCTCACTTGTCTACTATGTCCCTCTGAGCAGCAATGACTGATCCCCGCATAAAAATGGGGGGCACCCTTTGTGTCGACGCGCACAGCCCCTGGATCTGGAGCAGCTCCATCAGCATAGGCTTGGCTTCGCCTTCCCTCAGGTGGGATACCTGGAGGTCTCCGCCTACCTCAGTCAGTTGTCCAATCCCGCCTGGGGGAAGCGTTGCCAAGGAGACCAGGCCAGGTAGGGGAGGGACTACCTGCCCACACAATAGAGGGAGGATCTTACCTGGGAATCCTCACTTGGCTCCAGAGCTTCTCCCACCCTACCCACCCTCAGTTAATGTCTTATTTTGCAGGTTAACTTTTCTTCACAGGTTTTGCAGGTTAACTTTTCTTCACAGGTATGCGGGCGCTGCTACGTTAAGGTCGCTGTTAAAGGGCCAGAAAGGAATTCCCCTGCATTGGCAGGTTTTGCCTCTCCTGTAGCAAAACATCACAATTTTGGCGGAATCAGGCCTTGGGCGGAATCCTTTAGTCCATCTTCCTCTTTGCGGCGGCGATACCAGGGTTCCCCGTTAAAGGGGTTTCTGAAGGGAGGCTTTGACCGTACACCGAAAGGTCGTCATTGCTCTCCCCTGCATCTCCGCCTGTCCACGCAATGATAACTTGCCTGATTGGAAGGATGGCTGCAGAGGGAGGAGGAGATGTTTCTGTCAATGCCAAGTTTGGGGAGGTGCAGGTCCCACTGAGGATATTGCCAAAGCCTTTGTTGTACTATCCCACATAGTTAAATTCTAGAAAACCAACACTACCAGTCTTTGTCAGCAAAAACACAAAACAGTGCTGGGGTGTGTTAAAGATGAATTGATTGATAATGTTGCGGCATGCATTATTTTATTTTATTTTTTGCAGGGAATAGCTTGCGCCACACACAATGAATTTAAAATATGTAAAGGAAGTAAGATGATCTCCGCAGCACAAATGAAATGAAAAGCAGCTCTTTCGGAAGGAAGGAGAAAACAGCCGTTCATCCATCTTCAAATGGAAAATACACGGGAGTGCCATCGCAGCAAATGAGCAAACACATTTAAAATAAGGGACCACTTTTAAGAGTATGACTTTTAGAATGTACCATATGTCCAATAATTGTCTATTCTTATCATGACAATGTCAGCCAGGGCCGGATTTAGGTTTGATGAGGCCCTAAGCTACTGAAGGTAATGGGGCCCTTTATATGTCCAGCTGTCCTTTGTCAACAACAGATTGTCACTTTTTGTTGTTGTTGAATATATGCTATATGGTAATTTATGGACCTAATAGGTATCTAAAGCCATTTGCACATAACAAAATATGGATTTCATCAAAGTAATTGTTGAACTGAAATATAATTAAGAAGTATATTAATAGTGAAATACGATAATTATTAAGCTCCAACTGTATGTAGGTTTTATTTGTTTTTTTATATTATATTTTGGAAATGTACATCCAGTTTTTTCCCCTTTAATTTTTTTTGGGGGGCCCCAAGAGAGTGGGGCCCTAAGCTATAGCTTGTTTAGCTTATATGTAAATCCAGCACTGATGTCACCGCCGATGCCTGTGCTGAGTTCAATGAGAGTTTGCAATCTCTAACGTCTTCTCCCTTGGGTGCATGCATGCATCTGGACAGCTGGATAGAGCTAGTGGCACTGCAGTTCTTAAAAGACTTCAAAGAGTGGGATTGCTTCATTCCTTCCATGATGCATACACTGTAGTAAAGCTGACGAGTTCAACATCTTATCAGTAAGAACACTTTTAATGAGCAGTGGCTGCATCAGGGCCTTTCGTCTTTGATACTCCTGAAAGGTTACATTGAGGTATTGGTGAAGAAGGCCATAGGACATGTGATATGACATCAGCAATAGCCCCTTCTTAAAATTAAACAAATTCTTGTCTGCCATGCCGTATCTAAAGCCTGATTCACACAAGCAAACATTGGTGTCGTGAATCCCTTTAAATGCAGCCACATGAAAACTGTTCCATGCAACAACAACAATAATAACTAATAATAATTTATTATTTATACCTCGCCCATCTGGCTGGGTTTCCCTAGCCACTCTGGGCGGCTTCCAACAACTGTTCATGTGTAACATTTTAATGGTTTCAGCTGCTGCATAAGAATGGAGCTCCCCACAGATTGTGTCCATCAATCTGCAGCTGATTTGTATGAACCAGGTGCCTTCATTATTATTGTTTCTATGCTGAATTGATCTAAATGTATTCCCCTTCTGAAATTCAGAATTCCTCCCACTACAAGACACGCTTCACACATTACAACAGGTCCTCACTTTGACCCTTATTCTCTTGCCAGATTCTCAGACTGCTTTGCACCGTCCATAGTCATGCCTCACACTACATCAGAAAGGTCTGGTGATCTGCATTGCAAAAATTCCTTAGATCATGTGGAAACTTTCCACGTAAGCCCCACCACAGCAGATGCCAGGATGGAAAGAACCTACATGATCCTAGAGACCTATGTCAGACATTAGTCATGTAATTTGGGAACCATGACCAAGACATGCATGGGAGAGGCTCCTGGTTTCCCATGTTGCATGTACCTTCATTGGAAAGCTGAGGTTGGCTAAAGCTCCTTGGTGTACATCCAGCACCAAACCCCAGCAAACAAATGAGATACCAATAATCCAGATCTCCTGAGCATGTGTTTCTCTGCCTGCAGCATGTACTGAGAACGGCTCCATACAAAATTGCCTATGAAACAGAACCACCACCACCAAACATTGTAGTCAATGGCAGGGCCATCTTTAGCATATATGCTGCCGGCGCACAAAGATCCGCCCAGCACCCCCAAATTTAGTTTAGCCTCCAAATTAACTTTTACTATGCCTTATGTCACCATTATCATTTGATAAATAGCACTCACGCCTGCATGGCTCCAAAAGGAGTTTTCGTGTGTGTGTGTTTTGTTTAAATCCAGCTTTTCCAAAGAAGACAAAGAACACATTGGGAGTTGGTGTAAAGACTCCACGCATGTGCTTACGGTCATAGGGGGGTGTCTGAAAGATGAGATGAGCGGGCATTGTGCACATGCCCCGCGGAGGACCTTAATAATATAATAATAATAATAATATCTTTATTGTCATTGCCCCCTCTCGGGGACAACGAAATTACTTGGCTGCTCCATCCACCCAGGTAGGGCACTCCACACAAAATCAAATCAACTATAAAAACACTAATTAAAACAATACAGTATAAAACAGCAAGGAAGATTAGATGACTTTCAAAGTCCAGGCTTCCCATTCAGGGCCGAGATCGCTCTGGAGAAGAAGCTGTTCTTAAGACGGCTTGTTCTTGTCTTCATCGTCCTGTATCTCCGTCCCGACGGCAGGAGCTCGAAGAGACAGTGACCAGGATGCGATGGATCTTTTACTATGTCCAGTGCCTTCCTATGGCACCTTGTGGCATAAATCTGCTCTAAGGTGGAGAGTGGGCAGCCAACAATGCTCTCTGCTGCCTTAACAACTCTGCACAACCCCAACCTGTCCCGGGTAGTACAGCTTCCATACCACACACATAAGCCATAGGTGAGCACGCTCTCAATGGCACAGTGATAGAAGGCAAGCAGCAGTTTCTGCGGAAGATGGTTTTTCCTTAGAATTCTCAAAAAGTACAGTCTCTGCTGCGCCTTCTTCACAAGCCCCCTTGTGTTGACACTCCAGGACAGATCCTCTTGTAATTCAATGCCCAAAAATCTGAACGTTGTTACCCTCTCCACACAGACCCCATCAAGCAAAAGTGGCTGGACATTGCTCTTCTGTCTCCTGAAGTCCACCACAAGCTCCTTTGTCTTCCTTGTATTTATGAGCAAGTTGTTAGCTCTGCACCACTCTGTCAGCCGCTCCACCTCATCTCTATAGTCCATTTCACCCTCCCTTTCAGAGATGAGCCCAATCACGGTTGTGTCATCTGCAAATTTGACAACCCTATTACTAGGGTGAGCAGCGACACAATCGTACGTGTAGAGAGTATAAAGGAGTGGGCTGAGTACGCATCCCTGTGGTGTTCCTGTGTTAGTCCTAAGCATACTAGAGGTATAAGGGCCCAACCGAACCCTCTGGGGGCGGTCTGACAAAAAGTCCAATATCCACCCACAAAGTGATAACGGAAGCCCCAGATCTTCCAGTTTAGACATCAGACGTTGTGGTAGAATGGTATTAAATGCCGAGCTGAAATCTAAAAAAGGTCCATAAACAGCAACACCCTCGTGGTCCCGGGCCCTAAGGAAGTCAGATTAGCCTCAACCACGGCCAGGGCCTTTTCAACACTGGCTCCGGCCTGGTGGAACGCTCTGTCTCATGAGACCAGGGCCCTGCAGGATCTGATTTCTTTCCACAGGGCCTGTAAGACAGATTTGTTCCACCTGACCTTTGGCTTGGAACCAGCCTGATCCCCTCCCCCTCTTTCCCTTTCCTTCTGTGATGGAACCCCTATTTGGGGACTTCCCTGGCTTTTCTGGCCCACATAGGACCAGAAGGTCAAAGGTCTGGAAACGATGCCTTATGAGGAATGGCTAAGGGAGCTGGGCATGTTTAGCCTGGAGAAGAGGAGGTTAAGGGGTGATATGATAGCCATGTTCAAATATATAAAAGGATGTCACATAGAGGAGGGAGAAATGTTGTTTTCTGCTGCTCCAGAGAAGCGGACATGGAGCAATGGATCCAAACTACCAGAAAGAAGATTCCACCTAAACATTAGGAAGAACTTCCTGACAGTAAGAGCTGTTCGACAGTGGAATTTGCTGCCAAGGAGTGTGGTGGAGTCTCCTTCTTTGGAGGTCTTTAAGCAGAGGCTTGACAACCATATGTCAGGAGTGCTCTGATGGTGTTTCCTGCTTGGCAGGGGGTTGGACTCGATGGCCCTTGTGGTCTATTCCAAATCTATGATTCTATGATTCTAGGACCAGTCTGGATAGTTAGCCTTGGTGAAGATTTGACATCCCCCCCCCAAAAAAAAACAGGTTTTGACCTGGGCTTCCACTGAAAGTAGTATTTTAATCTTGTTGTTAAGTTGTATTTTAATCAATTGTTTTTATACCTGATGTTAGCCGTCCTGAGCCTGGTCTTGGCCAGGAAGGGCGGGGTATAAATAAAATTAAATAATAATAATAATACGTGGGAGAGCTGTCTCGGGCAGCCTTTCATTGTGGGAGCAACCTTATTTCTAGAGGAGCTGGGAGGGCCCCCGTGAGCGCACATATACGAGTTCTTCTTCCGTAGCCTGTGCATGCTCCCGTCACTAGAAAGGCGCGTTCTCTTTCTGTCTGTCTCTCCCTCTTGCCTGTCACTCCCCCTCCTCCTGGTTTTGGTGAGCGAAACTTTCCAGAGAGCTCTCCCCGAAGCAGCATTAGCAGGCAGGCGGCGCAAGATCAGTCATGTCAAAGGTGCCACTGATCCCGCTGCTGCATAGCAGCTCAACACTTAGGCGGCTTCAGCGGCGGGTGCCTGGCGCCCGCCAGATTTCGATGCCCGGGTGCCCCACACCCCTTGCACCCCCCAGGTAAAGATGGCCCTGGTCAATGGAGAAGCCTTGGCTCCCCCCAACTCCAGACTCACAATGGGTGGTCAGTAGGATTTAATAAGAGCTTAGTAAAAAAATTCCTTTAATGCACTGCCCATTCCAATTTCATTTGCTTATCAACAGCAACAATGTAAATTTCCCCAAATTGGATTAAACCATATGGGGATACGCTGGGGGCAATAATAAGGGGACATAGGAGTCAACTCCCAGGGGATGTGGGGCTT
Organism: Podarcis muralis; assembly: GCF_964188315.1. Taxonomy (NCBI): domain Eukaryota; kingdom Metazoa; phylum Chordata; class Lepidosauria; order Squamata; family Lacertidae; genus Podarcis; species Podarcis muralis. The sequence goes on along the minus strand of NC_135659.1, from coordinate 24,763,750 downwards.
TGACCCCCACAATAAAATATTTGAGGAGGCTGAGCCCCCACAAACTTTGTGGGCATTCCCATTCAAATGTTGTGTATACACTGCGTTATGTAATCAATTGCATTGGGCGGGGCCTACCTGGGCCCCCATAATATTTTATTCAAGTTGGCACCCCTGTAAGAGGGAGAACATTTTCTCTTAAGGCTTTGCCACTTACTTAGTTACTTAGGCATCTTTTTTTAAAAAAATGTAAACTTAACAATGTAGAGAGCCAGTGGAGAGCCAGTGTGGTGTAGTGGTTAAGAGCAGTAGTCTCGTAATCTGGGGAACCAGGTTCGCGTCTCCGCTCCTCCACATGCAGCTGCTGGGTGACCTTGGGCCAGTCACACTTCTCTGAAGTCTCTCAGCCTCACTCACCTCACAGAGTGTTTGTTGTGGGGGAGGAAGGGAAAGGAGAATGTTAGCTGCTTTGAGACTCCTGAAGGGGAGTGAAAGGCAGGATATCAAATCCAAACTCTTCTTCTTCTTCTAAAGTGTGACTATGGAAAATGGGAGTGTACAGTATGTGCATTGTGCACATACATGCACACTTGTCAGATGGCTAGCAAGAGGCGCCCTCTGTCTTTGTGGTCCTCTGGGAGCAAATCCAGATTTGTTAGTTTGTAACACACAAAAGTTCCCTTTGTGAGAAGGCAATTAATGAGTTCTATTACTACACAGGACCCACTCCAAGCAAGCTTGTAAAATGGTTAAAACCAATTCTCTTCTGGTGGGAGAAGCTGTGAAAGAACTTCATTATAACTAGAAATATGTTTCTTGCATAATCTTGGAATGCAGCTGCAACATTAATTAGCAGAGCTTAAGAACACTGTGATCGCTAAATTATAAGCACAATGAATCGTGATTGCTAAACAAAAGGGGTGCATTCGTTATCAAACAGTGCCAATTCTGCATTGAATGCAAAGTGGGTAAATGAACGGCTCTCGTTAACACCCTGTGATTGCCGGCATTGCACAGATGGTGCTTCTACAAAGAAAAGATGGCTAATTGTTATTTATCTTACTTTCCTCGGCTTGAGTTTTGTAGTATTGCAGGCTTAAAAAAACAACAAAAAACTGGCACAAAAGATCTGAGCAGCAAGAAGGACACAGAATTAATGTATGTCCTCCACCCACGGGCTCTGATTTAGCTGCAGTTGAAGCTCACTGGGTCACCCTGGGCTTGTTTCTCCTCTCTTTCTCTCTGAGACAGAGAGAAAAAGGGAGGTGGAGACACATTAATTCCTTGGAAGTGTGGTGGAATAAAAATGTGATGAAATAAATACATGAATAGAAAGCTACAGGCAACTAGTCTGGCATAACAACCAATGTCTTCCAATATGCATTGACCTTTGCCTCAAAAGATGCATCTGGAGACTCTATGGGGTGTTGCCGTATGAATCCAGATGTGAACTTGCACTTTTCCCATTGCCAGGGGCTGCTTACACATCTGGGTCTCTCTTGCCGAGCCCAGCCACTGTTTCATTGCCTATTTATGATTTTATCTTACGCTCTGAAGGGAACGCATTTATCAAATGCAAATAATTCCATGAGTCGACAAAGTGGCCAAAGAGGCAACTTTTCTCATTCTGGGAAGCAGTTTATCTTCATCTCATTCCTCAACCTGAAGGCTTCCCTTTGAAAAACATGTTCGAAACGCTATTTGGAGTCATCAGTCAGCTGATGGAAAATATGCTTGTTTGTCTTTTAAGCAAAGTGCCATTCATTATTTATCAGGCACATAAACATGACGTGGCCGTTTGTTAGGATGAAGAAAGCAGCCACACCTGTTTGCTATACTACTAGCCTTTCTGTGTAGAGATGCTCAGAGGCGAAGAAAGGAATTCCACCCTCATTTACAAGTTCATGGGGCACCCTGCCGAGAAAGCAAAATGCTTTGCCCATAATGGGAAAACAAAGCCAGCATAAATCATTGTTAGATTCCAGGTCCGTACACTTTTTTAAAAAAATATTGTTTTACATAACAAAAAAAATTCCTTCCAGTAGCACCTTAAAGACCAACTAAGTTAGTTCTTAGTTAGGTATTTAAGGTGCTACTGGAAGGATTTTGTTTTGTTTTGACTATGGCAGACCAACACGGCTACCTATCTGTAATTGTTTTACATGACATTTAAAGAAGCCTCGCAGTTACCTGGTCAAGCATTTTACCTTTACAGTGGGAAGGCCCATTCTACATATGGATGTGAATGTCTTTGTGTAAAGTAGCTGATTCTGGCAACCCAGTCAGATAGGCAGCTAATAATAATAATAATAATAATAATAATAATAATAATAATAATAAAAAATGTGTCCACCAAGTATAAATGGCCAGCTCCACGTTAAGTAGACCCCTGGCAAAATACTCTCCCTTGGCTCCCACCTAGCCACTGTTTTTTAAAAAATTCCCACAACAGCCCAGAGCTTTACCCTTGTGGTGCTGGGGAAAATTCAAAATGGTGGCTTGTAGCAGGGCAGGGCAGCAGCACTGCTAGGCCTTCATGGGACTCAATATTCCTGATCACATGACAGCTTCTAAGTACCTTCAGCTGGAAGTCTATGAGAAAGTCTGAGAGGAACCTTAGAGGAGCCAACACTGGGGCAGGGCTTCTGTACCCTCAACTCTTCTTCAAACTTTGAATCCTTATTTTTTTCAGGCTTATAGGGTCTTAGTAACATTAGAATCATGGTAAAAGAATGAGAGGCTCTCCTTCATTGAAAAAACAAAACAGAAAACCTCATGATCGATAACAGCTGATTCACATGCTACTTTTTTAGATGCTGAAGTCACCATGAAGTAAATTTAGCAGATCAATTTTTGCCTGGCAAATAGATTGTGGAAGGGAATCCTCTTACGACAAGAGCTGGTATTTCACATTGTAGTGCAAAGCACAGATGATTAGCATTTTGGCTAAAACAACAAGATTCTTGAGCTTGAATTGGTGCATACAACAGGTCAGGTTGGGGATGGTGCTGAAAGCTTTAAGCTAACTGTTTCACAGAGAGAATTTTATGGGGAAAGATACTATTTCCTTATCCCCAGCATTTTTGGCTAGTTGGATAGAAACACTAACAAATTCTTGAAGTTTTGAGGAGACAGAATTTAATTGCCAAATGCAGCACCGTTGATTTAAAGGCTTCCTGGAATGACCAATTGACTGTTGTGGTGGAAGAAGAAACTGATTTGGAAAGACACTCCAGAGTGTGAAAGAGAGAAAAAGGGAAAGGAGGAGGGCTTCTGCCTGGGAAAATGTGAGGGGTGAAATAAGGTGAGAACACACACCAGAGATGGGAGTGCAAGAGGGGAAGGAGAAAGGGCAATGGATATGTTAGTCAACATGATTGTGGAGCCCAGGGGGCTTCTGCTTCCAAGCAATGAATCTGCACTCAATCTCCCAGTTACTGAGTAGGTGGAAATATAAATTCATTGTGGCATTGCTTTCCAGAAGGGTTCTGGAGTCACAGCACCATAAGAAAAACCAGCAGTGTCGCTTGTGAAATGTAGCTTGTACCGCAGAATTGTCACTGCAGCTTCTAGGAGAAACACGTACTGCTCTTTTGAGAAATGATCCCACCAAAAGTCAAACATATTTTTTTATGCCACCAGTGTCAACAGAAGAGGTTTACAACACACGCCTAACTATGTCTAAAGGTAAAGGGACCCCTGACCATTAGGTCCAGTCGTGGACGACTCTGGGGTTGTGGCGCTCATCTTGCTTTACTGGCCAAAGGAGCCAGTATTTGTCTGCAGACGGCTTCTGGGTCATGTGGCCAGCATGACTAAGCTGCTTCTGGCAAACCAGAGCAACGCACGGAAACACTGTTTACCTTCCCGCTGCAGCGGTACCTATTTATCTACTTGCACTGGTGTGCTTTCGAACTGCTAGGTTGGCAGGAGCTGGGACTGAACAACGGGAGCTCATCCCGTTGCGGGGATTCGAACCGCCGACCTTCTGATTGGCAAGTCCTAGGCTCTGTGGTTTAACCCACAGCGCCACCTGTGTCCCTTCTAACTGTGTCTAAAGGTAAAGGTAAAGGTACCCCTGCCCGTACGGGCCAGTCTTGACAGACTCTGGGGTTGTGCGCCCATCTCACTCAAGAGGCCGGGGGCCAGCGCTGCCCGGAGACACTTCCGGGTCACATGGCCAGTGTGACAAAGCTGCATCTGGCGAGCCAGCGCAGCACACGGAACGCCGTTTACCTTCCTGCTAGTAAGCGGTCCCTATTTATCTACTTGCACCCGGGGGGTGCTTTCAAACTGCTAGGTTGGCAGGCGCTGGGACCAAGCAGCAGGAGCGCACCCCGCCGCGGGGATTCGAACTGCCGACCTTTCGATCGGCAAGCCCTAGGCCCTGAGGCTTTTACCCACAGCGCCACCCGTGTCCCTCTAACTTTGTCTACTGAGGCGTAAATGCTATTGAATTCCGTGGGGCTTACTACCAGGTAAATAGAAATGGGGTTGCAGCCTTAGTCAGGGGAAGAGCTCAATGGCAGAACATCTGCTTTGCAAGCAGAAGGTCCCAAGTTTAATCCCTGTGCGTCTCCAGTTACCACTGAGAAACTCCTGTGTCTGAAACTCTGGACAGCTACCAGTCTCTGTAGATATTGAGCTAGATCATCCAGTGGTCTGATTCAGTATGAGGTAGCTTTCTATGCTCCTCAGTTTCCCAGGGATATCGCTAGAGACCGTAGCTAAGTGTTAGGACAGATGTTTTGCATGGAGAAAAACCAGGTTTCATCTCCAGTACCTCCTGTTTAAAAAAGGATCTGATAGTAGGTGATAGTGATGACCTTGGTCTTAGAATCTGGAGAGCCACTGCTGGTCATACCTTGGTTGTCGAACGGAATCCGTTCCCAAAGTCCGTTTGACTTCCGAAAATGTTCAACAACCAAGGTGTGGCTTCCAATTGGCTGCAGGAGCTTCCTGCACTCAATCGGAAGCCGTGTTGGACATTCAGGTTCCAAACAACGTTTGCAAACCGGAACACTCACTTCCGAGTTTGTGGCATTCGGGAGCCAAAACGTTCAACTTGCAAGGCATTCAGGATCCAAGGTACGACTGTATATACAAAACTGAGCTTGGTGGATAAACAATAGACGGACAAATGGTATGAGGCTGCTGCCTATGATTTTAGCATGTTAAGCCCAATTCCACACATAGGCTTATGCTAGTAATTTGTGATGGGCCAATGATCTAGGAATGGGGGGAGGACCAACACTCTTTCAGTTCCCAAAGAGTTTCCCAAAAAAGTTTGGGAAAGTGTGAATCTGGTAGATTCATATTTAATGGAAACGTTAATTCCTTCCTCATCCCTAAGCAAGATTAAACAACCATTCTAGATAGCATTTGTACTAGGATGGATGGGACAAAATGACCAGGAGTGAGTGAGCTTCCCCAGGCTTGGGGAGCACATGTCTATGAGATGTAAAGCTCCTTTGCTCCCAAGGATTAGAACTGTCTATTCATTTCCCCACTTTTTTAAAGCCTCTGGGAGGTATTGCACACTTCCTTCAAGTGTGTTGTGCCTGGATGAAACCATGTTACAATGGCAAAAAGCCTTTTCCCTCAGCTCTAATAAACTTATTCATTGTTAAATCTTCGACCGAGTCATATCCCACTTCTAGTGGAAAGATTACTAATGCCACAGTAATCGTTTTCAGCGTTATAAATGTGCAGTAAGTTGGTGGAACAAATAGATTATTGTGTAAAATAGATAAAACTAATTAAGCATGTCAGCTCACTCAAGCCTATTATATAGAACAGTTTATCTCATTTTGTTAAATAGATTATGGCTTACATTTAATGCTGCTGTATGTTTAAAAAACTGTTAAAAATTCAACTAATTAGTTGAGAAAGAGGGTTTAGATGATCATACATCTGCATAGATTATTGTGTATCTGCAAAGCGTCAAAAGACTAATAATAGTAGGATAATTACAGACCTATCAACTTTTTGAAGGTTACTAAAACATTGCTATTTTTTTCTGAAGACATTGCTTTTTATTTGGCACTGAACATTATTCTATCTTACATCATGATCTTAAAACGTATTACTTGGGAGTAAGCTTCACTCAATGAATTTAGGACTATAGTGTTTTCTAAGCAACAGAATATAAAGTAGTGATATGTGGTTGTTTTCTGAGCAAGGCCAAATGGAATTATTGCCACAGACAACCAACTTACTTTTTAAAAAAAGAAAAGAAAGAGTATTTTTATTATTATTATTGGCAGGCATATATGCAGGCTTATGGATAAACGAAACAGAAAAAAGAAAATATCTTGGCCATTCTTGTTGTTCCATGATAAAACTCCTCTGAAAAAGGCATTTCTGTTTTGGCTGTCACCGAATCAAATAATTTTTAGTTCATTAACCTGCCTTTTCAACCAGTTAACCAATTTAATTTCAATGAATTTGTATTTTACCAACACTTCCATAGTGGTAAATTTCTGATACATTGAAAAGGGGCATGATAATAAACTGAGAAATAAGAGCTAGAGCAGACTCCTGAGAATGATGCAGATAATTCATAGCATTGCAAACCTCAGAACTGCTTTTCTTAATAGCTCTGTGTATGTGTAGAATGTGATATAGACAAACAGGAGTCACACAATAATTTGGGAGCAATGTTGTTGTTGTTGTTGTTGTTGTTGTTGTTGTTGTTGTTGTTGTTGTTGTTAAGAAGTAGAAGTAGAAAGCTCATTTTACCATATGTGGTGAACATGGAGAATAGCTTTTGGGAGATGATTTATAATTAGTTGAAAATGATATTTAAAGTAACTTTCCTAAAAAGACCAGAAGCTTTATTACCAGGGATAACTGGAGCAGATATCTGTCCCCACAGATAAATCTTTTTCTTTATGAAACGATGGCAACACAAATACTATACACACAAAAATGGTGCAACGAGGTGGCACCTACCAAGGAAGAATGGCAGCTGAAATTGATAAAATATGTAGAATTGGCATGTCTGACGTGCAAAATTAGAGATCAGAGAGAGACTGGTTTTTCAAAAGATTGGGAAATGTTTTCAGAATACTTAAAACCTCAGTGTAAATATGTTAAAACACAAATAGTGTTTGAGTAAGAACAGCAGGGGGGTGAACTTTTGGGGGGTTTTTTGTAAAAAGGTGAAAGTATGGAGTAACTATAACATGCAGCATAAACTGAAAATTTGGGGGAACCATGGAGGGAAGGAAGGGGAGGGAAGCGGTGGAATGATTGCTAAATTTGAAATGTTGTTGAATTGTTTATTTGTTTAAAAATCTATAAATAAAATTATGGAAAATAAAGAAATTTGGATGTAATAAACTGTGGTTTAACGGGGATTATAGTTTCTTTGGACATTTAAAATATTCAGTATACTACTACTGAGAAAACAACAGGATTCCCATCCTGATGAGCTTTTAACAGACTCTCAATCTTGCTTTCCCTAGTTCCAGCTCAGCCATCTGAAGCAGTTGGTTGTCAGCTACAAAAGCTGATGCAATTTTGTAATAAAAAGGTGATTAAAAGTTAGTCTCAAGGTGCCATCAAACACATTTCTTTCATCACGGAAGACTAACACATGGGTTTTATATTGTATTAATTTTTTTAGCTTTCACCCTCTGTTGCTGGAACACACCAGAACAAAAACAGCCCTAAAAAACCCAAGCTACTGTGCCCTTAAGCCACAGGCTTGCTGATTAAAATTTGTCCCAATTAAATTGATCCAAGCTTGCTGCACTAGTTTCAATGAATTAGCATATAATAATGAGCAATGGAGGTTTTTTTTTCCCTTTTAGAAAAATGGCAATTCTAGGGGGGAAAACAACAGAACAGGAAGAGCTGAATAATGCATTTGAACTAGGGTCTCTTAAAAAAAATGACCATGCACTCATTACAAAATGCACTCAACATGTATTACGGCCATTCTGACCCTGTTCTAACATACAGTAATTGCTTATCATCACCAACTCTATGATCCACAACTCAGGTACAATGACAAACTTAAGTGTATTTATACTCCTAAAGGTCATTGGTACCAAGGGACGGCTCTGATGCAATCTCACACACAATTCATAATTTCTCTGTAAGTAACAAAGGAAACAACACATCTTTCCAAATATGGTACATTTCTGTTAAAACTATTTACTGTGTACAAGTTGGATCTTGAAGCTACACACAGAGAAAAAATATCATATGAATGGATTACCATAAACTTGATCTTTGACATTATTATGCTTTCCTATGAGACTGATCCCAGATTGTGGATGTGTAAGATAAATCAACTTAATTACTTCACTGAAGCATTGCAGAAAAAGTTGCAGTCAATACTCCACCTTTAGAGTACGGTCAAACCTCGGTCATCGGACGTAATCCGTTCCAGAAGCATGTTCGGCTTCCAAAATGTTTAACAACCAAGCCGTGGCTTTTGATTGGTTGCAGGAGCATCCTGCACCCAAGCGGAAGCTGCGTTGGACGTTCGGCTTCCAAAAAATATTCAAAAACCGGAGCATTTATTTTCGGCATTCGGGAACCGAAATGTTCCAAAATGGAGGTGTTTGGGATCCAAGGTTTGATTGTAACTTGAAGTTGAAATGTGCTGTACCAGAAGTGGCCATGAAGTATGGCATAAAAGACTTCAGCTTGTGTGGTGGGAACTTTCCCCTACCTCTCCCCATGCACCTGCTGTAACCCCAAAAACTGCCGTGGGGTGGTTTGGGGGTCAGGAGAGCCCCCAGAACAGCACATGGGGGAAGGAAGGAGGAGAAGGGGCAACTGGATTCTTTTTTGCTATTTTTTAATAGGAAAGCAAGACCACAAAAACTTGAACTTGGAGTGGGGGACACAATGTTAGGGAAACGATATTGAGGTAAAATGCCAGAAAAAAACTTGCATAGAGAAACATGACTTACTCTCTTCCCAGGAGGGCCAGGGGGTCCCGCTTCACCTGAAGGACCTGGTGGACCCTGGAAAAATAAAAATATCTGTATGAATACCCTTGGTACGTGCCACTGAAGATCAGGAAATATTGTATTGACACAGAACAGTCCTTGACACTTTCAGATATATTTGATCAAGGATCCTTTGTAGTGACAGTTGTACGAATGGACAGATCTCAAACAGTTTCTGCATCAATTACCATTAAAAAAAAAAAAAGGGTCCGCATGAAAATTCGTATGAATTTACATGTGCATTACTCCTAATATACACATTTCTGTATGGACGTTTTCCTATTATATGCTCTTTTTTGTGCAAACGATTCTCCCCTGATATAATGCATTTTATTTCCGCAAATATGTGCATTTTTGTGTGCACTGTCCCCTAATATTTTTACTCAAGAAGTGCATCACAACCCCCCCCCCAAATTCCTAGATAGTAATTACTCATTCACCTCCATTATAAGTGAATAAGTGGAAAGGCCAGCAAGCTTTTATCTCAGGATGCCCCTGTCTTTTCACATCTAGGTTCCATTATCAGTGGAATTAATCAAGTTTAAACAGAGTAGTGTGTCCTCTTCTTAAAAACCTATTACAGAGGCACCACTGGACATTCTTCTGGAACTTCTTTGTATTGTCATTTTAGATCTAAGGCGGAAATTGTTCAATTTGGTTGTGTACTTCTGTTTGTTTAAATTTTTTGTCTGTGATTATTTGCAATTATGTAATTATGTGATTTTTATATGTTGTAAGCTGCCTTGGCTTTGGGACGCGGGTGGCGCTGTGGGTAAAAGCCTCAGCACCTAGGGCTTGCCGATCGAAAGGTCGGCGGTTCGAATCCCCGCGGTGGGGTGCGCTCCCGTTGCTCGGTCCCAGCGCCTGCCAACCTAGCAGTTCGAAAGCACCCCCGGGTGCAAGTAGATAAATAGGGACCGCTTTCTAGCGGGAAGGTAAGCGGCGTTTCCGTGTGCAGCTCTGGCTCACCAGATGCAGCTTGTCACGCTGGCCACGTGACCCGGAAGTGTCTCCGGACAGCGCTGGCCCCTGGCCTCTTGAGTGAGATGGGTGCACAACCCCAGAGTCTGTCAAGACTGGCCCGTACGGGCAGGAGTACCTTTACCTTTACTTTAAGCTGCCTTGAGCATGGTTTTAACTTTGGAAAGGCAGCTCACAAATAAAATTATTGATTGATTGATATTGAAAAGACGTTTTGATCTGATGTGGTGAGCTGGAATTCAGGCATGCCTGAAATGCCCAGTTCCCACTAGCCTTGCCAAAAGTAGCTCTTTGAATTCCTTGTAGCTGTCTGTCCACATAAGCATTTTATATATCACTTTCTTCCCAGAGTCTACCTTACTGCTCCTTCAAATAATACACACAACATAAATTCATTCCCAAATGGCCATGTCATGCAGTTGGTCTTAGGTCAGCCCTGTGTAAGTCCAAGCAAAGTTTAATTTGGAAGTACTGTATTTTTCCGTGTATAAGACTAGGTTTTTCTTACCAATTTAAAATTTTAGGTTTAAAATTGGGGCTCGTCTTATACATGGGTAGTACTGAGGGGTGTTTTCTTAATTTGGAGTCCCCCAAAATAAGGGGCACCTTATACATGGGGGCATCTTATACACAGAAAAATACGGCAACCTATGAATTGTTCTGGATCTCAGCTAATTACTTCCTCTGGTGCTTATTCATCCACTTCCAGCACTTGTTTCCCACTGAGAAAAGATTTAAATTTGAGAAGAAAATGCAATCAATGGTTGCATTATTTTGCTTTCATTTTTTGTGTGTGTCCTCATATGTTCTAGGATTTTTCAGTGAAAATTCCACATTCCAAATACTACAGAGCTATTAGAGATATTTTACTTACGGGTTGGCCTGGGTCGCCATCTTCACCTTTCTCCCCTCCTGTACCATCAGTCCCCTAGGAAGAAAAAGACAATGTTTGTCTCACTTAACCCTGCCTGAATTTTGTATCCTGTACAGAAAAATGACGTTCATTTAGAAGAATTACTACAGACTTGCAGAAAAGATTGCTCATGTAAATCCCACACTTCATCTAATTGATCTCAAGAGGGACTTGCATATGGTTCTCAGGCAGCCTCTCCTATGGGCAGTTTTGCAGGGCCAATCCTAATTAGCTGTAGCAGCATTCATTCTCAGACACTTGCTTGGGCTGGGCAAAGTAGCCAACTAGAACAAAAATCCAATGTATAATAGTTCGAATATTGGCCTAAGGGTGTGGAGATCCAGGTTCCAATCCTCAGTCATCGAGTTCCTGGTTAACCTTGGGCCACCCTCACAGGATTGTTGTGAGCGTAACCTTTGACCTCCTTGATAGGATACATATAAAATGGGCATAAAACAACCGTCCAGATTAAATGATCTACTTATGGTTATAACTGCATGCAAAGAACATGGCTTCTCTTCCATTAAAAGCAAAATTGGGCCAGTCCCCAGAGCAGAGCTTTTTGCTCAAAGCATATTGTCACAAACAAGACTCTCCAACCACACGCTTCCACCAAACCAAACCCAGCATTGGTTGAAGCCACAGGAATGTCACTTAGGTGTGAAAATAAATGCAGCCCGGTTAGAGCATGGTGCTGATAATGCCAAGGTTGCAGGTTCGATCCCCGTATGGCACAGCTACATATTCCTGCTTTGCAGGGGGCTGGACTAGATGATCCCCAGTGTGTCATACAATTCTATGATACAGTGCAATCTTATCTGTGTCTACAGAGAAGCCGTCTCACAGAGTTTGACATGACTCATTCCCGAGTAAGTGTCTACAGGATTGCTACTAGCCATCTGAATTGTCAAGATACTCACAGCAGGCCCAGGTTCACCAGGGGGACCAGGGTCACCAGGAAAGCCAACAGGACCCTACAGAGACAGAAAGCAAGTTAAGGCTGGTGGTATCAACTAAAGATTGGAACCAGTAACAACAAACAACTGAGTTATTAATGGCAGACACAGTGTAGTAATAACTAAGACCGAGGTTCTGGAGCATAAGTGGGGATACCTTTTTTGCTGATAGGTAATCTGTTGTGTGGGCAAGACAGAAGCCAGACGTGGGTTGGGGCAGAGCCAAAAGTGGGAGTATTCCCCCATTTTTCTTTGTATTTCTATCACCCCTTCCTCGCTCTCTGTCCTTCAATGTTGTATGGGCAATCTATCCGGAAGGTATTTGTATTTTGAGGAGTTAGTGATCTAACATGGTTATCCTTCCTGCCCCCTGTTCCTTCCTTTCCCCGTATCTTTTAAGGTGTGAGAACCTTTTCTGATGTCCTAATCAGTTGGGAGGAGATGAAGCACCCCTCCCTCAACTGCCTTAATCAGTCTGGGAGGATAGTGCTGGAAACCTTCTTTGATGTTGGAAATTGTTAAATTGAGGCATTGGGAGGAGGTGGCTATCTATAAAATCAGGTGGCTTGGGCAGAGTTTCTCTGAAGCTCGTGTACAGACTGATCGGCCGCAGGGCCATGCAAGTAGAGGCTACCTGGGGGAGTCACTTCGCCACTTCTTGAAGGCTTCCAAGTGGCAGATAGAAGTGCATGCTGTGTGTGTGTGTGTGTGTGTGTGTGTGTGTGGTACCTCGGGTTAAGTACTTAATTCGTTCTGGAGGTCCGTTCTTAAACTGAAACTGTTCTTAACCTGAAGCACCACTTTAGCTAATGGGGCCTCCTGCTGCTTCTGCGCCGCCGGAGCACGATTTCTGTTCTCATCCTGAAGCAAAGTTCTTAACTATTTCTGGGTTAGCGGAGTCTGTAACCTGAAGCATATGTAACCTGAAGCGTATGTAACCCAAGGTACCACTGTGTGTGTGTGTGTGTGTGTGTGTATTGATTGCTGTTTACGAATAAAATCTTCTTCTCACCCACTTGTGTTATGTATTGCTTCTCAATCTCCTTTAAAAGAACCGCCTTGCATTAGGCATGACAAATGTCCAATTCTCTCTCTTCCTTCTCACCCGCTGGGCTGCTAGGGGTAGGACTTGAAGTCTTGGACTGGGCTTCTGACATAAGTCTGAGGGTTGTATAGAATTACCTTCATGGTTGCTGTGGCTCTAGCAGGGCAGCAGAGCATGTCAGAAAGAATAAACTCATGGAACAGGGCTGTATTGCATTATAAATCCATTGTCTTATTTTTTTAAATAAAAACTGATAGGGTCACTTACCGGGTTACCCTTAGGTCCGTCATCACCTGGAGGTCCTTTAATACCTGCTGGCCCAGCTGCCCCTGGTGGTCCAGCCTCACCCTTTTCACCCCTTTCCCCTTTTGGACCCTGCAAAGGACAGACACAATTGTCAGGGCATTATGTAAACTGACACAGGGGCAGAAAAGGAAATCAGCTGTAGAACGTTCTGAAGAGATAATCGCCACATTTTAATGGGGAAAGCTTTGTAACATATTGAACCCCCCACCCACAAAAAATATCTGTAGGACACCTAGAAGGTCCAGATCGGCCTCCAGATTGGAAAGTAGTCCCACTGCCAATTACGTTTTGACATCATTTATTTTTCTGATTGCAAGAACGCAGGGAGGGGGCAAGAAATCAGAAAGGAATTTATTGGTGTGCACACCTTCCCATCAGATGTCAAGGAAATAGGCATCAATCAGACTTTTAGAAGACATCTGAAGGCAGTCCTGTACAGGAAGGTTTTTAATGTTTGAAGTTTTTGTGTTTTAATAGTTTGTTGGTAGATACCCAGAGTGGTTGGGGCAACCCAGTCTTATGGGCGGTATATAAATGAAATCATCATCATTGAATTATCCTCTGTAAAGCAAGGGCTATTGGAGAAATGTTGGTAGAACTCAGTCCCTAATCTGTAGGCCAATAAAATGTTGATGGGCATGTATGAGTCCTTCCAGAATGAAACCCCAGGGAAGCCAATTGGGGCCAAGGCAGCTCTCCAAATCAACAGGCAAGAGGACCCAGCAAATCAGCTGGGTCAGGAAAATAGGCAGACAGGGCCTATTCCATTGAGGAAGCCAGGAACTGGGGTGAACTGGAGAGAAAGATGTAGCCTAATTTCCTAACCAGCAACCCCCAATATTTGAAAGGCTGAGCTTCCAGAGCCCATTGAGTATGTCCAGGCAGTTGAGATGTGAAGGTTTACTAGACAATCAGATTGTAGCTAATGACCAAAACTCTTTGGACTGAGTGCAAGGGCTCTTTCTCTCATCCATATACCTAGGAAACACCTATAACCCCTGATGCAATGAAATAAAGACATAGTATCCCTTGAAGTTGTAGATTGGTTTAAGGCTACATTACAATAACACTTTATCAAATGTTATCTAAAAAACATAAACACTTACCCCTGTTCCAGCTTCTCCAGGAGGGCCAGGGTTACCAGCTTCCCCGGGTTCGCCCTACAAGAGTCCAGAATTATTTCAGAAAAATCAAACATTGTTTTCTACTATTACCTGAATTCTCATCAAACAGTATTTCTCTCTATCTCCTCCCCCGCCCCTCACTTTGTCTGAAAGTAAATCCCAGAGAATTAGGAAATGCTAATGGAAAACTACTTCAAAGTGATTTACTTTAATTGAAAGTGATGTCAGGCGCTCAAACTAGGGAAAGAATGATAAATAAACATAGCGACAAATAATGAAATAACATGCAGACGAATAATAAAATCTTCACTGCAGGCCTCAAATGCAAACACGGCACAATTTATCGGCGATGATAGCTGTTTAGTACACCAGATGGCTTGCAAGCCATATGTAAACGATCTGTGCAAATGCAACATTTATACAGTATTAAAGAAATGTTTAAGTAGATTTATTCTTCTCTTGAGCCCAAAACCCAGAATCACACAAAACCTAAATATATCATTTCAGTAATGAGCAGTGATGGGTGAGCTCCCTTCGGCTTGATTTGGAATTGGCTCAGAACTTATGAGGTTTCTTGGCAAAGCATTTGGGGAAAGCTTGTTTGGCGAAAGCTCAGTGCTTCCTCTTTTTGTCCATAATGTTGGTGTGAGCATGCTGAGGGTGCTAGGCGCATATGCATCATCACACTGCCCACTTAGAAAATTGTGATTTGATTTGGTACCACCTGCGTGATGGAAGTTGTAATGAACACAAATGGCACAGCAAAGGGCTCAAACATTCCCTGTTTATTTGCTCAAGCAGCTCAGTAGATTAAAAGGTCATGAAGTTCCACAACAGTCAATGACATTTTAGAAACCCAACAAACTTCCTTATTCCAAGTCAGACTATTTGTTCGTCTAGCACTGCCTTGTCAACTTTGATTGTCACTGTCTCTTCAGCATCTCAGTAGAAGGTCCCTTGTAGGCCCTACAACCCAATCCTTTTAACTGTGGGAGCCATGGATTGAAGGAAGGACTTTCTACATGAGATGCATATGGGCTATAACACTGAGCTTCCCCTTTCATTGAAAGTCAGGAGTTAACATTAAGGAACTTCTGTGAATGCTTCTAGAAAGCAGCTTCCTTTCAGTAACTGATCTGTTGAAAGCTGCTTACATGTGAGCAGAATCTCATTTAACATTTCAAGCTGGACCAAAACCTCCAGGGGAAACAGTGCTCAATTCCTAATAAACCTGAGCATTATGAGTTGCATAAATTTGCATACTGAACCAGGTGACATTGTGACATCATGCATATGAGCATCATGCATCACGGCTGGGCTTTGGGAAGATGGCAGGAGGGCTCTTGGACCCATCAGAGCATCACACATCCCTCCCTAAGCCAAGCAGAAGCTTCCTAGGCTTTGGGAAGGAGGCACCAGGGGAACATTTAGGGGACTAAATGTCGTGCTGTGGGTTAAACCACAGAGCCTAGGACTTGCCGATCAGAAGGTTGGCGGTTCGAATCCCTGTGACGGGGTGAGCTCCCGTTGCTCGGTCCTTGCTCCTGCCAACCTAGCAGTTCGAAAACACATCAAAGTGTAAGTAGATAAATAGGTACCGCTCCTGCGGGAAGGTAAACGGCGTTTTCGTGTGCTGCTCTGGTTCGCCAGAAGCAGCTTAGTCATGCTGGCCACATGACCCGGAAGCTGTACGCCGGCTCCCTCGGCCAATAAAGCGAGATAGTGCCAAAACCCCAGAGTTGGTCACGACTGGACCTAATGGTCAGGGGTCCCTTTACCTTTAGCTTTACCTAGTCCCTCAGTCCACTGACGACACACCACTGGCTGCAGTCCTCTTCAGGCCCATTACCTGGAGATTCTACTCACTTGTAGATGCGAAAGTCTGAACCGAACACTCTTTGCAAGCATACTGCTGCAGTGCTATATGCTCTCATTTCAAGGCAGCCACTTCAGAGTCCATTTTGAAATGGGCAACAAGCCCACAAGCCAAGCCAGGCTTTGTATGGTCGGATTTGAAACAAAAGCACGTCAGCAATGATGGCCAGTATTCCTTCTTCCCTTTCATACAGCGGTCAAGAGTTTCCCCTCACCACTTCAAAATGCAGCCACTATGTTTTCTTTGAAGCTTTCCTTTCTCCCCCCTTTCATTAATTGCGATTGCTGCTCTATTTTTTTATTTTTTTTTAAGTAGAGTACTTTGGGGAGAAGTTGGCTTTTAAGCGGTTTGTGCTTAAGCGTAACAGAAACCCTTTAGAGTTCCAGTCTTTTCTGAGGAGACTGGAATCATTAATCATTCAGCATTGCACAGGACATTTTCACAACAGCTACCTTTGATCAGTTTGGCCAATACAACAGCATGCATGGTAGAAATAAGAAACAACAAGGTAGTTAAAAATACAATGCATTAACTAGAACAAAATATATATGGAGTTTGCATAGATAGGTCAAGGTCAAGGACCCCTGGATGGTTAAGTTCAGTCAAAGGCAACTATGGGGTTGTGGCGCTTATCTCGCTTTGCAGGCCAAGGGAGCGGGCGTTTGTCCACAGCTTTCCAGGTCAGCATGACTAAACCGTGTCTGGGACAACGGGACAGAAACCAGAGTGCACGAAAACATCATTTACCTTCCTGCCACAGCAGTACCTATTTATCTGCTTGCACTGGCATGCTTTTGAACTGCTAGGTTGGCAGGAGCTGGGACAGAGCAACGGGAGCTCACTCTGTTGTGGGGATTCAAACCGCTGACCTTCCGATTGGAAAGCCCAAGAGGCTCAGTGGTTTAAACCACAGTGACATCCGTGTCCCTTTGCATGATAGATATAGATGATAGATAGATAGATAGATAGATAGATAGATAGATAGATAGATAGATGGATGATAGATGGAGAGAGAGAGAGAGAGAGAGAGAGAGAGAGAGAGAAAGGGTTTGAACATTGGTTTCAGTGACTGAATGTGATCAAATGCTGCTAACTCTCAAAATTTGGCTTGGTTGTTGTTGTTTTAAACTGTTATAGACTGTAATCCCACTACTGCCTTGCTTGAAAACTGCGCAGATAATATTTGTTGATGGGTGGCTATAGACACCGTATTAACAGGAACAATAGAGACATGCAGAAAGGCACTATGTACAGTGGGCTGTAAATTCTAGGATGCTGAGTGCCACCTGAGGATAACTTTACTTTAGGTCAAAAAACGCTTCCAACCAAAACACCATGGAAAGGAAACAAAGATCAGACATAGAACTATATAGTGCGGTTTTATTATTTTTATCCTCACTGTTCCTAGAGGATGAGAATTCAGAATTTTCCTTGCACGGTTTACATATTTCCTTTGCCTAGTTTCTAAATCCGAATTAAGTCCAATTCACACAGTGTTGTGTTTTTGTATTTGTTTTAAAATGGAAGACCTAGGAAGTCCCTATGTGAAGTATCAGTAAGTGCCTTTCCTGAAACTTAAAAAGCTTGTCAGAGGAAATGAAAACCCGAGATACGGTAAGGTGAGCTACAGTTCTTTTTATTTATCTTATTGGCATAGAAAAAGAAAGGAAATAAAATTGGAAGTACCCAAAATAAGTGGCTGAATCGTCCTTTGGATAGGAAGGAGGTGCACCTGGGGCTGTAAGTGAAAGAACTGCACCGCTTCGCTTTCTGGGAGTGATTAAGAAGTGGCCCGTGACAAACCCAAATGATTTTGACTGACCTGTGACTTCAGTCAGTGTTTCTGAATGCAAAGCTGTGACAGATCTGCACCTGGAGGGATAAGATCTGTGTAGCGTACCAAAAAGAATATGGAAAGGACTTGTGGTGCTCCAAGGCCAAACAATTTAGAAAGGGCTTCAGCTATGAAAAGTGGAAAGGGAAAGTTCAGGAGGGCTCCATCTTTTTAGCCAACTGCTAGGTCAAGAAAGCAAAGGAAAATTGGAAATCTTCTAAAGAGGCCTTCAGAATACCTGACTGGTTTCGTCATACCAAATCCCAATATTCACAAGTAAACAAACCTGCCCAATTTTGAGTTATCTGAATAACCAAAAACAAACAAACAAAAAACACCCAAGTTATAACTGCAAAACCATGTCTTCTCCTTTTTGTTCAATTATGCCGTACATGCATCAGAATAAATTATACCTCTCCAAAACATGCCTCAGCATTTTTTAATATACAGTGGTACCTCTGCTTATGTTCATCTCTAGTTACGTACCCTTTGGGATACGTGTGCGGCAAACCTGGAAGTATTTTTCTGGGTTTCGCTGTGCGCGCCTGTGCAGAAGTGGCACCTCCAGATATGAACACCTCAGGATCCGACCGGCTTTGGAACAGATCCCGTGCACAACTGGAGGTACCACTGTATATTACATGGTCACTAGTACTGAATAATTTGAGGCATTGATGAATACAGACCTTGGCCAGACCCCATCAGTATAGACAGATATATTGAGTGTGCATAATTAAAAGCATAGAATTATCTTAGATTAAATTTGATACAGACTTGAAATAATTCTTCTCAATTTGCAGATTCTTTGATATCTAAAAATTTCAACCATATGGAAAACTTAGGTCTTTGAATCTGTAAAATTCAATTTCTGTTGAATTTACCCTAATAGGAGGGAGGTGGAGCTCAGATGAGAGAAGTGAGATTGAACCAAAGATAGTTGAAATTTGCCAAACGGTTAGTTTTTGGTTTATGTATTTAAGAAATTCTGAATTTGACAATCTCACGTATGAGACACTATTTGCTGGATTTAGATACAATCATAAAGGTTCTTAGAGTGGAGCCTGTGGCACAACGGGCCAGTGTGTTTGTTTGTTAACCAGAAGGCTGGTGGTTTGAGTGCACCTAGGGATGGTTATGGCAGGATTCTTGCATGGCAGGGGGCTGGACGAGATGACCCTCAGGGTCCCTTCCAACTCTACAACATATGATTCTCATGCTTGTTTCTGACATTTCCATGCCACAAAATATGTAATTTCCCTTTCATATCAATGGGTGAAAGTTTCTTCTGAATGTGCCCTACAGGAGTGGCTGGGAAAACCCAGCCAGATGAGCGGGGTATAAATAATAAATGATTATTGTAATAAATTATTATGGTACTTATTATCTACCCATTAAGATCTAAAATTCTTGGGTAAACCATTATCTAGCAGAGAGAACCAAATGGAACCAGGATTTGAATGTGCCATTGACTCTGGAGTTCCCATGGTTTGGACACTGCAAAAAACTAACTCAATGAAACCATAGTATTACTAAAGTCCACCTCACTGTAGACTCCTTCATATAACCTACTTTGTATAATCCACAGTATTTCTAACACCCATGACAGGTAAAGTTAAATCTGGTAAATGAGGTAAATCCAAGGTGTACAGATTGCCTCATATTTTCAAGAAATGAAAGTCCTGCAGTGTTTCGTCTTCTCAAAACTCATTTTTGTTTTTATGTTAGATCATTACATTAAAATGTGTGGTTCTATTCAACTCAAGAGAACCAACAGGAATAAATTGCATTACATAAACGTGTCCTTTCCTACATATAACGGGATGGAAAAGGTCTAATCTGGATGCTGATCTTCCCAACAAAAAGTTAATAAAATACATCAGATAGCAAAACAAGTTGGAAGAGTCTTAATTCTGGTGAAATAGCATTTAAGTCAATGTTAGGTCTACAATAAACTTAACATAGTATCAAAAACAGAATCATCCCATATACTATTACTGTTGAAATATCATCTTGGGAGGAAGACCGGTTCTTTGACATTCTCTCATTATTTTGTAAAAGTAACAGATTCTTGTGGCACCTTAAAGACTTACAGATTTATTATGGCATAAATATTTAGTGAGTCTGATGATGTGAACTCCAGCCCACCGAACTCCAGTCCATGCCATAATAAAAGTATTGCAGTGCAAGCCTACTCAAAGGTAAATACCATTGATTTCAATGGCATTTACTAAAAGGAAAGTAGGTATGGAATTGTATCCTTAGTCTTTACTACACTACATGATTCTTTGTAGATT
Organism: Podarcis muralis; assembly: GCF_964188315.1. Taxonomy (NCBI): domain Eukaryota; kingdom Metazoa; phylum Chordata; class Lepidosauria; order Squamata; family Lacertidae; genus Podarcis; species Podarcis muralis. Next base: position 24,743,473 of record NC_135659.1, on the reverse strand, counting down.
TTGCTCAACAGACTAACGTGACTATATCTGAGGACAAGGTAAAAATGGCTATTTTGAGACATGGTAAATTTGTGCTGGAATGAGTTTGCTGTGCCATTTTAGGTGAAGTATCCTTCTGGAAAAAATTAGAAGATACAGTGGAACCTTGGTTTTCGAACGTAACCCATTCCGGAAGACCATTCGACTTCCGAAACATTCGCAAACTGAGGATCAATGAGTGGTCGGCAAAATCTGTTGAAAAAATGGAGAAATGTGCCTTGGAAGCTGTTTGACTTCCGAGTCGCGTTCAAAAACGAAAGCAATTACTTTTGGGTTTTTGGAGTTTGGGTTCCGAATCATTCATCAACGGAGATGTTCGAGAACCGAGGTTCCACTGTATGGAAATAATTTTGAAGCTTGGCATAGATGCATATTTCCGCCTCTTCAACTTGGCTTCACAGATATTTGGCAAATGTATGCCAAGCTGCATGCCTGTTCCTCCTCAAGGAATTAGATTCTGCAATAGTTACTGGCCTGTGCTTGAGTTAAACATTACTTTGTGTGCATGGGGGAAGTGTGCCTGTCCTGGATCCCTGGAGTAGGAATGTATTCACTAGCTTTTAGTTTCCCAATGAGCTATTTCTAGTAGCTCTTTGAAGCTCTTGAGTTTTAGCAGTGTTGTATGATATATATCCAAGTGATGCAAAGGTCCTAATGCAATCATGGAAGGAGAGCAGTCTGAATTGCATGCTACTCCTTTAATCAGGCTGCATGCACACAGAATAAATCATGCAAATTGCACATAATGGCATATTTCACTTTGCACAATTTAATCTGGTTCTAGATATGGAATGTTGAGATGAAACACAAGGCTCAGCTCAGATCCACTTACTCTTGGGGTATCTACTCATGCTGCTTCTCTGTAAGATGAAGAATGAGATGGAGGAGTGCATTCATCTGACCATTAGACTTTCCTCATTGGGCAGATAAGCAAAAAATGCGTAGGAACAACCCTGAACCTCATATTTTGTTCTTTTCCTACCTTGCACACCTTTGCTTGGTACAGCTAAAAAGCTTGACTGATTCCAATGAGAATGAACACACTGTGCCACTTGATTTTGAATTCTGATTCTCCACCAGACCTAACCACACATTTCCAAAATTCTCACCAACCATGAAATACAGTAATTTGGATCTGTTGGCTGTTAAACAGAACAAGAAGAAACCGAGGGCACTCCCCAATGATCTATTTATTGAACATTCACCCTGGTTTGTTTGCCAGGAGATTAGACAATGGTTGTGTACACACCATACGTTTAAAGCACATGCCTTCTTCCAAAGAATCCTGGGAAATGTTTATTCACAGTGCTGGGAATTATAGTTTCTGGGGTTCTTTGAAAGAAGTCATGTGCTTTGTGTCAAAGGGACTGTTATTTTGGATTTCCCAGTGCATTTCCTTCACTTTTCTTATCACAAAGTCTGACCTTTTGGGTTAGCAGGCTTGCTGCGGAAGACCTCCCTTGTCAACTATAAGTGCATAACCTGAATTTGTATCTGAATTCCACCTGAAAACAGCAACAGTCTTGAAGTACCAGAACTAATTGGAATATGTATACAGCCGTACATCCTAAAGCTTAACATTAAAATCACTTGTGTGCGTCCTTTGCCACACCATTCATTGTTGTTCTTTTTAAGTTTGTTCGCTTACTCACCTTGTCACCAACACCTCCAACAGAGCCAACAGATCCTGGTGGACCTTGAGGACCCTGGGATGACAAAAAGGATGTCAGTTAAATCATGTGCTTTGCTTATTTGTTTAAAAATGGGGAAATATTAATTTTAAAAGCTGTTCAAAGGATGAGTTTCTTACATCAGCTCCACTTGGACCCTGCGGACCTCTTGGGCCAGGGGGACCAGGAGGACCCTGTAGGAAACAAATACAAAATACAAATTAATCAGGTTTACATTCATTAAAGGCAGCACAAGGGCCATTAGCTTAGCATTTTACAGAACTAGCTAAGAGCTTCCAATGTATGACAAAGGGAGTCACAATTACAGTGAATGTGCCAATTCTAGTATCGATTCTTGTAGCATTTGGGCAGCCATATTGGGCTGGTTCGTAAACTCAGTTGACTATCTTACCACTAACAGTAATGATATCTGGAGCAAGGCTCACCTGAAGATTGTATGACCAAGAGATAGGAGGAGAGGGTGAGAAGAAGGAAAGTCCTTCTATTTTTGTGTATTAAAGGTAAAGGTACCCCTGCCCGTACGGGCCAGTCTTGACAGATTCTAGGGTTGTGCGCCCATCTCACTCTAGAGGCCGGGGGCCAGCGCTGTCCGGAGACACTCCCGGGTCACGTGGCCAGCGTGACAATGCTGCATCTGGCGAGCCAGCGCAGCACACGGAAACGCCATTTACCTTCCCGCTAGTAAGCGGTCCCTATTTATCTACTTGCACCCAGGAGTGCTTTCAAACTGCTAGGTTGGCAGGCGCTGGGACCGAACAACGGGAGCGCACCCCGCCGCGGGGATTCGAACCGCCGACCTTTCGATCGGCAAGCCCTAGGCACTGAGGCTTTTACCCACTGCGCCACCCGCGTCCCCATTTTTGTGTATTACGCTATGTCATTCACCTATTGAACACTGAATAGCAGAGGAGAAGGACTTACCATTGGACCAACATCACCATTTTCACCTTTTTCCCCTGGTGGGCCAGGAAGACCCTAGGGACAAAAAAAAAAAAAAAAAGGATGGGTTTATATATTTAATTATCTCTGATTCTCTCAATGCAAATCACAATCCCCAATACATACATCTTTAAATGTAAGAACATTTCATTCCTGGCCGGCCAGCGAGTACCTTCAGGGAGAGACAGCAGAAGGGTTTTCAAATGTGCATTTAGCAGAATGTGTTGTGTGGCCCTTCACCTTGTTCAGACAGACCAGTTTGTAATGAAGTAATGAAGCATTTTTTTTCTTGGCAAGTCTGCAGTGCTTAGTAGTAACTTTGCTCAACCCCCTTGAGAAGGGGATTTGCAGGTTCTCCAGTCCTTTGTTGGAATATGAGCCATGGAGCGAGAAAAAAAGCCAACCAACTAAACAGCATCAGAATACTTGTGCTTTCCTGTTTTATCATCTAATGCATAAATGAGACAGCCTCGCTTTCCTTTACTGTACTGTTTTGTCCATTTCGATGTTTAATAGACTATGCTGCATTCAGACGGAAGGCTGTAACAGATAGTACGACGCATCATGAAGTCTATTCATTGATTGCAATAGATGAAGGAAGGTAGAGGAGTTGCATTTTTCTCTCATTAAGGTAAAGGTAAAGGTACCCCTGCCCGTACGGGCCAGTCTTGACAGACTCTAGGGTTGTGCGCCCATCTCACTCTATAGGCCGGGGGCCAGCGCTGTCCGCAGACACTTCCGGGTCACGTGGCCAGCGTGACAAGCTGCATCTGGCGAGCCAGCGCAGCACACGGAACGCTGTTTACCTTCCCGCTGGTAAGCGGTCCCTATTTATCTACTTGCACCCAGGGGTGCTTTCGAACTGCTAGGTTGGCAGGCGCTGGGACCGAGCAACGGGAGCGCACCCCGCCGCGGGGATTCGAACTGCCGACCTTTCGATCGGCAAGCCCTAGGCGCTGAGGCTTTTACCCACAGCGCCACCCGCATCCCTTTTTCTCTCATTACCGCTTTCTAAATAATGACAGGTACTTTCCGTTATCTAGAGCTGCACTAAATGTGGGATGTACAACGGTAATTCCTGACATTGAGATGCTTGGATTGTGCACCAAATTCATTAAGAACCTGAGCATGCCTGGACACTCAGCCATTTGGAAGAAACTGCCTTGATGTATAAATTTATTAAGTTGTTTCACTCTCAAGAATTCACAAACTTTTGCTATTTTTCTTCTTCTTCTGAGTGCTACACTTCCTCAGAGGCAATCTGTTGGGGTCACATACCAGAGGTGAGCAGTCCCAGATATAGTGGGCAGACCAGACACAGTGGTGTGGGCAGGACCCCTTACCCTTCTCTGCCATCCCTATTTTCTCTCTATGTAGTAGCAGAGGAAGCCGTTTGGGCGCCTGGGGCGGCACACCCAGGGGTGGGGTGAGCCACCCATAGAGGCGGGGCGCACTGGAGGGCCTCCAGAGTCTACCTGCCTCCTCCCACTCAGCTGCCCTACAGCTGGGGGGAGGCAGCGGGTGGACTGTTTGGGCAGCGCGGAGCCTTTGCTCACCCAAGCCACCATGTCTCTCCCAGGAGAGACATGTGGCTCAGGTGTGTCGCAGGCCCCACAGTGACTGCTGCCTGGCATTTTGTCACCCCCTTAGTGGTGACACCCAGGGCGTCCCGCACCCACCGCACCCCTTCCTCCGCCCCTGTCTCTATGCCAGCCCCATTCTGCCATTCCCCTCTTGAGCACCAACTGCCTACCACTGTAATACAGCCTAATGACTGGTTCCTTTTTTGAACTGAAAGCATTATAATTACTCTCTCCAACATCTCAACACTGGTCCTTATTGGAAAGACGGAAAAACAAACCCACAGTCCTGTGCCTATAGGGAAATTGCTGCAAGGGCCAATGGAACATTCCTGGGTGGGAAAAGTAGGGATGGATAGGAAACAAAAGAGGCAGGCTTCCTATTTAGAGTATAGGACTGTGCAGATCCTAAGGAGGAAGATGCCATTCGTCTCCATGGTGACCCCTCCACTTCTACCCAGCTGAACATCCATGGGGGCAGAAATTGGGCTCCAAGTTTTAAATGAAAATCTTACATGATTTCACCAGTAGGTATCTATATCATTCCGAGCAGTGAATGCATTCTACAGTATGTGCAAATTCACTACCTTTTCAGGACTACATGGCCTCTTTTGAAACAGACTGAAAATGTAATTTTAAGGAACCATCCAAAGTGTAGTATCCCATTTTGTTTAAATTACCCATTTAGGCTGCAGCCCACAATGGAAGGCTTGCCACACTTCAATAGGAGCGGCAGCTCACCCTTAGTGATCTCATTCTCTAGAAAAAGGTAAAATCACTAGCTATTTATGATGGACCATCTCTGAAGGGAAATTTGATACCAATTTGCTCGGTCAATAACCAATACGCTCAGCTGCTGAAATCCTCCACTTTACAAAATTGGAAAAAATTGGGCTTCACAGTCTCAATGATAATGTGTCGGTTACAGGTGACATCAATTTCATATCGATAGTTTAAAAGTGGGTGACGTGCAGCCTGATCCTCTCTATAGTTAAATTGGTAACCTTGGATTTAAACTGATTATAGCCCCATTGAAGTCAACGGTACTACAATTGGCTTAAATAGTAGTACTTTGATTTAACTTGGTTGCATAACAGACTGTAAGTTACTTAGATTTATCCACTTCACGACTTGCATTGGAATAACTCTGTGGGATTTAACCCTCTAAAACAGCCTACTCTCAACCTTGGGTCCCCAGAGTTTGTTGGACTACAAATCCCACCATCCCTGACCATTGGTGTCCCTAGCTAGGGATGATAGGAGTTGTAGTCCAACAACCTCTGGGCAGCCAAGGTTGAGAAAGGCTGTTCATATATATATATATATATATATATATATATATATATATATATGTGTGTGTGTGTGTGTGTGTGTGTGTGTGTGTAGTCCATGATATAGTGTGGTAGCCTTGTGAAATTAAGCAAGCCTTCCCTATTGTCACCTACAAAAGAATAAAGCATAATTTTTGTTTGTAGAGCTCCATTCTTGAGGTAGAAGTGGGAGGACACCAAAAGTGCCTAACTTTGGTTGGACTGCATCATTTTGTTTAGCCACACAATAAATATCTGAAGATAGCAGAGGTGCACTGATGACAGAAGGGTTAGGATAATTGCAGCTTAAACGTCTTGGATGAATAATTGCCTACAAATCTGCTCATTTGTAGGTGTGACTGTAGAAAAGGTAAAGACCTCTGTGTTGCAGATGCAAGTATTTCATCAATTACAATTTGCTGTCATGACAGATACTAACAACGTACCCAACAGTTTGTTATTAAGATTTATTGAGCCATAAACCTGCCTTTAGTAATTCAAATTTAGGCCCTCAATTATGTTGAAAGTTACATACGGGTTCAACTTTAAAAACCTGTAAGTGGTACTATTAACGGCCATAGGAGAACAGATATGACTAAGGTTAAGTATGCTGCTCTTTGCCAAATCGCAATCTTCAAATACAACCTTGCAAATAATTGCAGTGACATATTTCCACCCCTGAAACTAGTGGGAGCTTTGCCACTTTGGTTTCAATGGAGCCAAGGTTTTCTTCCAACTCACAAGCTGCAGCTTTGCCAAATCAAAACTTATTTCTCTAGCTTCAGATAGCCCTCTTCAAATATCTCAAGGGCTGTCACACGGAAGATGGAGCAAGCTTGTTTTCTCCTGCTCTGGAGGGTAGGACTCGGACCAAGTTACAAGAAAGGAGATTCCAACTAAATATTCGGACGAACTTTCTGACAGTAAGTGCTGTTCAACATTGGAACGGACTCCCTTGGAAAGTTGTGGTCTCTCCTTCCTTGCAGGTTTTTAAGCAGACATTGGATGGCCATCTGTCATGGATGCTTTAGCTGAGATTCCTGCATTGCAGGGGGTTGGACTAGATGATCCCTGGGATCCCTTCCAGCTCTACATTTCTATGATTCTATACAGTGCCAGGAGAGGAAGCTGCTCTAGTCTGGGCACCTTGGGGAAAGAAGGAACTTTGCAAGACTATAACATAAGGAAAATGCCAGGATGTGAAGGGGAGAGGCGAAGGGAGGTCACAAAACAGCATAAAAATGTGGCATCATTAGTATATCTGATGGGATTTGATAAGATTGAACTATTATAAACAACAAAAGGGGGGGAGCTGTGCAAGGTTTTCATTTTTACTATGCATTAGCAGCAAAGATAGAGCTCTTGATTGCTCAATGGCCCTTTATTACCACCAGCATCTTTGGCATCCTTAACACACTTGAAGGTTTAATGAAATGTAATTCCACTAGAGCTCAACGTTCATCTGTTTAAGCCTCTAAATAGTGTGTGGTTACCCTTATGCAGCGTTTCAGTAAATCAAAACACACAAAGGTGAAATATATTTCTCTTTTCAACGCAGACCAAATCGAAACTGCATTTCCATTCCTAAACACCTATACAGAGTCCCTGACATTTCCACTACCTTTTGATGCTACACCAAGTTTGAATGATCACGTATTAAAAATCGAGTCTCTTCACTTAGAAATAAAGAAAAAGAAAGCACGTTAAATTTTCCTAGCCCCAAACGTATTAATGGTAATTCAAGGAGAGAAGAGGGTTCTAAATAGGGCACTTGCATCAGATGTTCCACCCTGTACATGTTGCTATGTGAACTATTCAGCAGATTGGCTGTGAAGTAAATTGGTTGAGTGGTGCTATCCCTGGACCTTTGCTGCTGAAGGGCCCAGGGCTCATGAAGCTAATGCTCACGAAAGTATCCTAGTGCAATGCCTATGAGAATGAGCTATGAGCCACAGGAAAATGAAAAGAATCCTGTTCAAACAGGACGAGGGTCTATGCAGCCCAGCATTCCATCATCTGACCAGCCAGATGTTCCACTAGCAAGGCCATTCCCTCAGTGAAATGGCGGCCTTCCTTGGTCAGGAAGAAAAACATTGTTTGTTGAAGGCAGAAATGGCATTGGGAAGGATCAATATAGTATAGGGGCAGGATTGACCATGACACCCCCAGGCTGAGGTTGGGGTATCTGCCTGGTTGGAATCTGCACCCTGGTCATCCAGTGAGACCTTGCTTGTTTGGCTTGCACCACGGCATGGTTCAACACTGGCCGATTCTCATGGAACTGACTTGGAGCGGTCCAAACCCGGTGGATCCATTCTGTCAACAGGGAATGATGACCTGACCCTGACCCTAATGCCACGCCTACCCTCACCCTGCCTGCTGCTGCCAATAAAGATTTGGTGTGGTTAACAGTATCCTACCACCGTTGTACAACCAGGTTATTTTGCTGCTCTCATGGGTCACCTAATGCGCCTGCCTGGGCAAAAGGTTATGGCATTTCAGCAGGAAGTTACAGGATATGCACTGATTGGAAATGAAGCAATGTGACCAACCCAGCACTTCTGTAGACAGTATTGAAATCAAGATGAGATGTGACCTCCCTAATAGTATCATGAGCCCACATCATCACAAATGTGCAATAAAAAGAATGTCTGGAGGGGTCCAAAGACTGGTCATTTTTAAACTATGAAACCCAGAATAAGGATATGCCCATTTTATTGTGGGGAAGGAAGGTGGGAAGCAAATAAAATGATGAAACATACCTGAAGACCAATGGGACCTGGAGGACCAGGGAAGCCTCGTGGGCCTTCATCGCCTTTTTGCCCAAACATCCCTTGCTGTCCTCTTGGACCAGGTTCTCCATCACCTCCCTAGTAGATTAAAATATGGACAACTACTGTCAGACTTTTACAGCCACTTTTTTAAAAGAAACATCCCAAGTTAATGATTACACACACACACACACACACACACACACAACTTGTGTTCTGATCCAAAATTATGTGCACTGAAATTAATGAGATCTAATTCTACATAATGTGACTGGGACACAATTTTGCGTTTGTAAGAAGAGAGCTACATTGTGCGAACACATTCATTCAACAATTACGGTGAACTTAGCTTGTGTTCTCCAAATACAATTAAAGTAAGTGGCCCAGTCATAATAAAGTCACCCAATGCGATTTTGTTGTGCATTGATCACTGCAGCTACTGTGCTTAAGAGCTGGCAGATGCTGCTTAATTCTCATTTGGGAATATTTATGCTGACAGAACAATAGTTTCCAATAGGTTGGTTTGAATTTTCGATTACTTAATGATCTATACTGATGCTGGTTTTTCACATTGTTTCCACTAAATGGTTTAAATTGGTTTTATGCGAGTGTTGTGCTGGACTATGAAATGTTTTTAAAGTACTGTTTTAGTGGGATATGCCTTGAATGGCATTGCGTAATTTTTTTAAAGGAATGAATGAATTAAGAAAACTATATGGATACTTTTTAGCTACATTAGTTTTGCAAAAAGGTCTGACCAGACAATGGGTGAAAAGAAAACAGCACGGATTTTGACTGCAGCTCTGTAGGCTATATAAATTCCATTGACTTCAGTTACATTTAAGCAGCTAACAATGTACAAGTTTGCAACCTTTAGTCCATCCTTGCAAATAAGTCCATAAAAGTTACTAGCTTGCAAAACAGACATTTTTAAGAGGTCATAAAATGGCGTCGGACTTCAGGTGCCTGTCGCAAGAATGTCATAGGTACCACTCAGCAAAGTACATTCCATACAACAGTATCACAACTGATATAGTGTTCTGGGAATGGACAAAGTATTCTGGTCTGAGTGAAGGAAAACACAAATAAATCCATGGTGTATGCCAGAGCTGTCCATAATGCTCACAAAAGTTGTGCATTCACTGCTCAGAAATTGACTCCAAAAGGCACCTAATTGAAGACTCAAATACCCAGCTCCTAAGAATGTTGCCTCAGAAGTAAGTCCCACTAAACTGAGCGGGCCTTAGTTCCAGAGAAATGGGGCTAGGATTGCTGCTTGTCATATGTACATTCTTATTATTTAAATGAAAAACAAACAAGGCAGGTCCTGGCAGTCTCTGGCTTCCAGAGCCAGTGTGGTGTAGTGGTCAAGAGCAGTGGACTTGTAATCTGGTGAACCGGGTTCGCGTCCCCGCTCCTCCACATGCAGCTGCTGGGTGACCTTGGGCTAGTCACACTTCTCTGAAGTCTCTCATCCCCACTCACCTCACAGAGTGTTTGTTGTGGGGGAGGAAGGGGAAGGAGAATGTTAGCTGCTTTGAGACTCCTTCGGGTAGTGATAAAGTGGGATATCAAATCCAAACTACTACTCTTCCTCTTCTTCGTCTTCCTCTTTTTGTGGGCTCATTTTGTATCTCTTACCATGTGGCCCTGATGCTGGCTACAACTCCCAATTTAAATGCTGCCTCACACAGACATCTGCTGCAAATACCAGAAAATGTGGGGGTGATTTTACACCTGTATTGCTGAAGAATGCAGCATGGAGTGATGGTTTGAATATGTAAAGGAGCCATTAAAAATGTAACAATACAGACAGAACTTCCAGATCGCCAATGTCATTTCTTTTCAAGGGAGTCAGATTGCACATTCAACTGGGAGCCATTAAGTTAATGAGTAATTAAGTGACGAGAAACAAAGTTATTGTTTTCTAAATGAATATTCTAAATTGTAAAACAGTAAATTTAATTAAAATTGTGTGTGTGTGTGTGTGTGTGTGTGTGTGTGCACATACAAACAGTGGACCCTCCAGATAAGAACTTAATTCATTCTGGGGGTCCTTACATACCCCGAAAATTCTGCAACATGAGGCGCCGCTTCTGCGCGCACACACGTTGTGATAGAGCACTTCTGCGCATGTGTGCATGGCAAAACCCAGAAGTATACACTTCCGGGTTTGCCTCATTCACAACTCGAAAGTTACGTTACCCAAAGGTAACATAACCCGAGGGTCCACTGTATAATAAAAAAAGAGAAACAAAGTTATCAAGTGGACCTGTTCTTGGAAACGCCACTCCAGCTTCCATATGCATTTCATAAACACATCTTGGAATGAATGGAGCCAAAGCATTTTCCCACTGTTTTGTTCATTCCTTTTGAATTGTTGCACTCATGGAAGACTGAAGCAGCAGAGCACTGACCCAAGACTGGAGCCTGCGGTAAGCAGAGCCGTGCATAGACACGGATGCCTTGAGGATAGGATTCAAGATATTTCTCATTTTAAGCAACATAAATTATGCCTGAATCTTCGGTATAACTAATGAGAATTCGGGGGGGGGGGAGGCACTCGTTAGTTATGCATAACAAGCAGAAACTTACAGCTATACCAGGAGCTCCGACGGGACCTTGAAGACCTGGTGGTCCAGGAGGACCCTGAAAGGAGGAGGAAAGAAGGTAATGTTGGCATCTAAAGTCAGACGAACAGCATCTCCACAGGAGGGCATTTTGCATTATTCAGGCCTAATAAGCATTTCCACATTTCTTTGGAGAGATGGTGCTGTTACTTCAAGGTCTTTTAGATTCAAGGCAGTCAAGCATTATTTGTTCATCTCCCCAAATCTTAGACTTGCTTGTCTACAATACATTTGAAACTGACATTTATCAAAGGTAATTATGCTTGCAGTATTTTCAGGATATTTAAAAGTGGATTTCTGTTCAAACATGAATATGAATCACAACCTGCCCTGGCTTTTACAGAACTAAAAATATACCAGACCTTTCTGAGGAGATTTACAGAGAAAAAAAATCAACTAAAGTTTCACTATCCATATCGCAAACGAATGCTTCTTGTTGGAATTGTATTTCCCCAAAGAGACTGTAAGTTGCTCTTGCAATTGGACAGTTCTTCCTAGACAGACTTAAATATTAAATACGTGCAACTGCATTGCACTCCCTGAAAAAAAAAAAGTTCCAGGACGTATTTTAGATTAAATCTATTTATGCTGCCCCAGGAAAAGGCATTACTGACAGAGCTGATTTTCAGTTAGCCATGCTTGAACATACAAATAAAGTGGAATTTAAAATTACATAAAACAACCTGTTCTCACATGCCAAACAAGTCTAAATAATTTCTTCCCGGAGGAGTTTTCATGTTATAAACTATATATAGTTCCTGAAAATATTCCCTTGTGATTACTAGTTTTGAGTTTGATAAAATTAAATGAAGAATTGCTTTAATCAAAGCAGAGGACTTTTTTAACCACATAAGAAATCTGAAACGTTGGTTTAAATGAAAAAGATTATTGAATGATATATTATTAATATAATATATAATAATATAATATAATATAATATAATATAATATAATATAATATAATATAATATAATATAATATAATATAATAATTATAATATAATATAATATAGCTTTCCTGGACCTAGGTGAAAGGAAACTAGGCAAAACAGTGACAGACAATTGTGGAGGAAAATATGTTAACATATCTTGGAGCAAAGAAGTTGGTCAATTACTATCATCATTTAAAGGCATTATAAAGTAACATTGAACCCAATTCCTCTGGGGTTTTTTTTTGTTTCAAATGTGAATATCTCTGCAAAATGCAGGCCTCTTTCATGCTTGCTCAGCACGTTTGTTTTTTGATTCATGTTTTCATTCTTTAATTCCCCAGCAATAAAGAATTGCAGTAAGCAATATAGTGAAGGAAGTAGTCAGAAAAAGAAAGAAAGAAAAGAAAACTCACATTTTCTCCTTTGTCACCTTTGCTCCCTTTCTGACCTGGTTCTCCAATTTCACCCTGTAATAGAAGGGAAGACATTGTTAAATTGGTACTTTTAAGGAGCCTGCCTTTCCGTTCGCTGTGGCGAAGTGTCTATAAATGTCACCTTATTATTCTCTTTACCTCATAGCACCATTTTACAAGTAAAGGCCTGGAGGGGGCAATTTTGCATTGATCAATCACATTTCGGTGTGACAGATTAGTGCATGTATCGACTATTACAGTTCAAAGCACAACATGGCCTCTTATTGAAACCTACTTTAATTGGATTTTGAACGAAGGAAATTGTTTTGTTTTTGTTTATATTCTCCATGTCTCCTTCAATATAAAGTGACTGTAATTGCAATCAACTGAAGAGCAGCTTCGTGCTTCTGTGAATGTATCACAATTCTTATTATGAGCAGACATACCAGAGAATTACAGTTGATTCTATAAGACAGTGGTAATATTCAGGCTATCTGGCTTAATTCAGCACATATTTTGGAAAGATGTTTGCTCACTATGCCTTTGGACACCTGTTAAGATACTGTAACCTAATTTTGCAACTCGCTTGCTGATACTTAGGAGTAGTTTTTTTTTTAATGTTTAAATACAATTGAATACCATTTTTGAATCAAAATGATAGACAGACGCTTTCAAAACTGCAGGGTCATTTTGGGTTTCATAAATTCCCAAGCAATGATAGGTGCAAAACTGATAGTGAGATATAAGACAAGTTATCAGACAATGCAACCCACCCACTTATCCTTTCATGCAAGCCACAATTAATCTAGGAAGCATCTAATTAAACATAACTTTTCATTTCATCCAAACCCAGAGTTACCAGGTTGAGGATAAGACTGGGTCTAAATACTGAGTCTGGTTCAGAGACAAAACTGTGGTCAACGGATATTTTTTGCATTGCTTTCAGGCATGCTATGGAGGGAGAGGAAAATGGGTTGTGTATGAGGGCAAGAAGGCACATTAATGAATTGGGAGAAAGGGCAAAGGGCTCATTCCTATTTTGGTATATTAAGCAAAGACTATGGACTGGCCCAGTGAGAATGAGCTGCATAACTGAACAGGTATGCAGTGCAACAATGGGAAGTTTGCCAGCACATAAAGGTGTGGCGGGGGATATTTTTTAGGGAGAAGCAGTGGGCAGAATGGAGAATGTGTAACACTACTCCTAGCTGTCACATTGCCAGACTTCCTAGATGTTTCTCCTGGACAATTGGGAATAGTAGCCAGGACAAAGGTATCTGGAATTTAAAAAAATTCCTGATGGAATGTTTCTGGGCAAGAAAAGGATAACACCCTCCCCTCTCACTCAGCACATTTCTCTTGTAAGTATGGCCTCCTATTTTGCATATCAGTGCCAAACGATGAATTGAGAATAATGCTTCCTCCTAAACATTTGCTTCCACCCTGTAATTCTCATAATTTTTTCAAACTATTGGAAACTCATGAAACCCATGAAAGTGTCTTTGCCTGATTGAAGAGAGTCGCGCCCCAAGTTCCCCGTGTTGCATTATTTCTGACACCTCCTGCTCATGGGTCAAATTTGACATTTAAGTAAATAAAGGTTTGCCCCAGCTCCCATATGTTGATCTTCTCTAGTGGCTCATAATCACAAATAGTATGTATTCCAAGAGAGCAAAACTGTCATCACCGTTGCTTCTAACACAGCACTTCTTGTACAATATTAGACAATATCACAGTGATTGCTCTTGCTGATGGGTCACCCCCTTCTTATCATGTATACATTTGGGTCCTGCATAGAAAGGTGACACACCTATTTCTCCAACTTCTATTGCATAGCCCTACTTCTTGCCCCACTGTTTATGACCTCTCCCTCTCTCTTTCTCTGCATCTCTCTATATTAGCCAACTGAAGATAACACTTCATGCTTCTGATGAAGAGGGTACTAGTCTACAAAAGATGATGGCACAATAAATCTGTTATTCAAGTGCCTCAAGATTCTTTCTTGAGTGATCCCACATAAAGCAAGCAAACAAATAGCTCTTGGAGTTTTGAAAACTAGCCAATCACCGGACAATCATCACTGTAGTCAACAGCAACTGACCTTGTCACCATCTTCTCCAGGAGAACCAGCTGGACCGGCAGGTCCGGGAAGGCCTACAGGCCCTTGTACTCCATCACGTCCGGCTGGGCCTTGGGGACCTTTTTCACCCTGTTTTCAATTCCAAAACATTATTCAAACTATGAATGGTGAATAATTGAGAGTGCAGAATATTGAACTCACATCTCACTATCTACAAGTGTCAGACTGGTCCAGTGCATGGATAAAGCTTGTCACAGCTTGTCACAGCTAGGAACCTTTTGGAGGGGCCCTAAGCTATTTATTATCTCGCAAAACCATCTCTGTAATGTCATGGTCATCTATGGAGGTCCTTCTTTGAGAAGGCCTTCTCTCCGAAGGACCTTCTCTGCCATCTGAAGTGGACAGGTAGTGACTTGAGAGAAAGCAAATTTTGGGTTGTCATTCTCCACCTTTGGAATACCTTCTCAGAGATGCTCTCCATGCACAAATTCTGATGTCATTTCAAGGCAAGATAAAGAGCTTTTTATTCCACTGGGCTTTATCTGTAAGCTACAATTTTGTGGCTCTGCACAAGTGTATGCCCTACTTTTCTGATCCATACCTTTTTGAGTGGTACACCTGTGTTTTCATTCATTACTACCAGGCAGCCGTATGTTAATTATATACCTTAGTCAATATTATTTTCTTTCACAAACTATTTTAAAAAGCAATTCATAGGTAATGATTTCACAACCCGGTATTTGGGTTTCGTTTTGTTTTAAAAAAGGTTGAGGTCCTCCTGTATCCATTTACAGGATCCATTGTCTCCATTTACACCTTTTCTCTGTTTATCCCACATATCTGTTGTCTGCTTATGAGTAACACCCTAGTCTTTTGTCACTCTCACTTCCATGCCTTCAACAGTCCTGCTTCCTCTATCTACTCATCAATCCATTATCCTACTCTCCTTTGAGTGTTTTGCAAAGGCTAGAATGCAATTGATATCTGTGATTTTCATTTTGGCAACCGACACCAAGTGTTGATAGCTGCAAAACAAGCTTTCCAAAGGGTTATCTCTCTCCCTCTCCCCTTCCTTCCATCACACACCTTGTTGCACAATTAAATCTAGCAGACGGAGAGCTGTGTGAGAAACACATCTGCTCAGTACTTTGTGCATGAAGAAACTTGATGTGTAATATCTTGGTACAACAGTGAGTCTTCCCCATCCACCCAAAAGTACGAAATCAGCTGCTCATTCGCAAAGCAGAAACAGTGTACAATTGATCCCAGTCGCCTATGACTTTAATTCACAAACTAGGCATATCTCTCATTTACTTGCACCTGAATCTCGCTACACCAACCTCCACTTCCTATTTGCCATCTCTGACCTCTCTCTCTGCAAAGTAAAAACCTCTGAGCAATGCTATATAGTGATACCTGTAGCATCAGAACAAACTCATTAAAGGAAAAAAAGAAATACTATAAAATTTATCCATTGCTTTTTGGCACATGGATGCCCAAAGCAGGTAACATAAAGGCTTTGAGGATTTTCTTTACAAACAAGTGGTATATAATTTTTATGAAATAAAATACACACCTAAAATATTTAAAAACAGAAAACGCAAACAGCCAAACAGTAATAAAAATGGCATCAAACAGAGGAGTGAAGAAACAAAAGAATAAATCTCAGCTGACAGGACCAAAGAAATAAAAAGGTCTTTCTTGGACCAAATGACATCAGAATAAAAAAATGGGTAGTGTGTTTTAGAGGTGGAATACCACAAATGAAGGGTAAAAGGTAAAGGTAAAGGACCCCTGGATGGTTAAGTCCAATCAAAGGTGACTGTGGGGTTGCAGTGCTCATCTCATGCTCCCTCAAGCTGAGGGAGCCGGCGTTTGTCCACAGACAGCTTTTTGGTCATGTGGCCAGCATGACTAAACTGCTTCTGGTGCAACAGGACACCGTGACGGAAACCAGATCGCACGAAAACACTATTTCCCTTTCCTATTTATCTACTTGCACTGGTGTGCTTTCAAACTGCTAGGTTGGCAGGAGCTGGGACAGAGCAACGGGCTCTCACTCTGTCGTGGGGATTCAAACCACCAACCTTCTGATAGGCAGGCCCAAGAGGCTCAGTGGTTTAGACCACAGCGCCACCCGCGTCCCTTTTTCACAAATGAAAAGGCACCCTGTCAAGTCACTGCCCACTGCATCTCTAGAGATCTGAATGGATGAGCAGGACCACAGGGAAGAAGACAGTTCTTCAGGTACTCTCAGCCCACATGTTGTAGGTTAGCACCAGTATAATCAATCATGGTTGGAAATGGACCAGTGGTGTTGTTTTGAAACTAGAAATATATGCTTTGCACTGAAATTTCTTAATCGTTTCCAAAGGAAGTCCCAGGCACAATACACTGTAGCAGTCTAGGCTGGAGGTATTTGACAGATCCTGTCCTTACACTGCACCTGACTGCCTATGGCAGACAAAGCTGAACATGTGAGCCACAAAGAGCAGAGTTTCAGGTCACTGATTAGCTACAGTGGGATTATCTCCAATTTTCTTCAGAGCTTGACTTCTGAAACCTTCTGAACACTATGTTCACGGGTTCATTTTGGTAGCTTCAAGGTCACAGCGTTCAATTTTTCTAAGAACCCAGCTCCAAGTGGCTCACTCAGTCACGATAAGGACTCATACATATAAATTACAAAACTCAGAATGGTACATTGCAAAGCAGCTTAAGTTGTTATAGTAACCATTGTCTGCATTTCAGAAATTTCAATACATTTTTATGATAAGTGCATGATAAATAACAGACAGAAAACAGAAATGAAAATACAGATAACATAACTTGCTGGAGACTCTGCAGACAGATAAATTAAATATACCGAAGCAGGTGAAGAAATGAAAAATCTCAGGAATACAGTCTATGTTAATGAGTTATATGTTGTCAATATCATGTAGTTAGCATAATGCCAATACTTATTTGGAGGCAGGGAACAATATGATCATATAGGGAGGGAAAGTGGAGCTTAGAACACCGGCAAAATATGTATTGAAAAGATTTTGTGAGAGATTAATGAAATCAATTTACAGCACAATTCTGTACATATATACTCAGACAGAAGACTCACTGGGTTTACTGGGACTCCCATGTAAATGCACATTGGACTACACAGCTTCAGTTTCATACTGAAGAATGGCGTACTAATATGGCAGATGTAGCCAGCATGGTGCCTTCCAGAAGTTGCTGCACTACAATTCCCACCATCCATGACCTTTCACCATGTTGGTGGTAATCAATGGCATCATTTGCACATAATGCTAAGCCATGCTTTATTAAATCAGGGCTTAGCTTTCAGTGCAATCCCTGGCCCGTGGCTTAATTATACTTTCTTTACTGTCAACTAACCATGATCAAAAGCCATGGTTTGTTGTTGGCTTATGAAACTTGGCTTGTTTTAACTATGACTTGGTGTTCTGTGCAACCCAGCACCCGCAATTAATAGCAGTTTGATTTAGCAAGCTGCCACAGTTGCTTACCAAAATGCAATAAGGCAAGAGCAGCTGGAAAACGAACCCAACTATGGAGAAACAATCCATGGTTTGTTTGATTGTCTGTGGAGCAACTTGTGGTTAACTCACGGTTTAATGGTATGTGTGAACCAGGTCAATGCTGTGGACTGGAGGCAAGGAAGCACTTGATTCAAAGTTCTATGCTACATAGCGGGAGCTCTGTGCTGTTTTCAGCACCAGCCAGGCATTTCATTTCATATTGTAATTTTTAATTCCATTCTCGCACGCTGCAAACCCAGTGGAATTACTGAACATTTTTTCCTTTGAACTGTAGACCTCCTTGGCATACCATGGATGCACTTTTTGAAAATATCCTCAGTTTCAAAAGCTGATTCTCATTCAATGTAGCAGAAAAAACAGGACCCTCTTGCGTTCACATAACTTGTTTGATGTGTCCTGCCCACAGGTTTCCTTTGCGATATCTGTTGGAGTTTTCCACGAGGACTAAAACTCTGCTTACTTTTGAACTCTGTGGTTTAATAATTCTTAGATAATATACAATATTGACCTTTTAGATATAATTAAGATACAGAGACACTGTCTATAACATGGCATTGAACCGGAGTCGGGGGAGATTCATATGAAGATCACAAAAGCTACTCCCCTATATCTGAGGAGCATTTCCATCTATGTATAGCAGGAATGGGGCATCAGTTTGCCCTTCTGATATTTCTGGACTCCAGCTCCCATCAGTCTCAGCTAGCATGGCCAGTGGCCAAGGATGATGGGAGTTGGGGGTGGGGGGTCTAACAACGTCAGGAGGTCTGAAAGTTCCCCACCCACAATGTTTTCATTTAAAAGTTGCACTTGACTAGAAAGGTAGCAGAGAGCAGGAGAAGGTGACGATGAAATCTGATACGAAAATGGGAAATAAAGGCACACTTTGTAAAGCAGAGCATTAGGGCACTAAGGTTAAATCAAAGCTACGGCGTGACAAACTATTTTATCATCAGAGGCAGCCACTATTGTGTTCATGATGATCAGCTTTGTTTAACCCCTCTCTCTGGGCCTTAGGGCTTGATAAAGTGTGCCAAAAAATGTCATCGAGTTTAATTAAATTTCTGCAGTGCTCTATTGTAAATAGAGAGGGAGTATGCCAGGCACATATGCAATAGAAAGGTATTGGAGTGTGAAGAGCTAACATTATTGGATATGAAAAGTAATAATTTCTGTAATATTACTTCTCTCTTTCTTTAGAATTACTCACCGGAGCTCCCTTTTCTCCCGCTGGCCCAGGAGGTCCATGGGGGCCAGGACGTCCCGGCAAACCAATTGGGCCAGCAGTACCTGCTGGACCACGTTCACCAGGTGAACCCTGCAATTCAAAGAAATGACCACTGAGCAAACTATTTAATAACCAGCAACATTGCACAGTTTAGGACAAAGACTGCTAAAAGATTGGCAAGTGCCCTAATTCTTCTAGTGAGATGCCCCTCACACCTCTGCTTTAAAAGACAGATGGAGAACCTGCAGCCCATTCCAGTGGTCCCAATTTGGTCCATAACATTGTTTCTCCCAAGCCTTGGCTACCTGCCCCATACCTGAAGTTATACAACATGAGGGCAGGTAAAGCTGTGGGTGCAGAGGAACAATGGGGAGTCTTAAAATGTCCTCCTGGTTGTTCTTCCACAAGCAGGGCTTGCATTCATTCAAAGCCTTTAAATCTGGCACCAAATGCAAGCCTGGTCCCACTTGGAAGCTCCTCGTCCAAGTCTTGCCACTGCCTGGGAAAAGCAGGGTTTGCATTCATCACTGAATTCAGTGGCAAATGCAAGCTCTGCTAGGACAGTCTCCTCTTGGATCAGGTCCAGGAAGTGCCAGAAAGCAGTGGAGTCTGGGCTCACTCCAGCATTGCTTTTTTCTCCATTGGAAATCATGCTTTCTGGCTCAGATTCAGGGACGGTATTTCACCATATCTCTTAAGATTTGCCTCTGAGTATATATTAGATGGGGAGTCAAAGTCACGCCTGATTCCTGAATTGATGTCATTCTAAGGTTGCAAAGATTTATCACATTCATATTTAAAAGTTTTAGGTATACAACTGAAAGAGCTAACAGCCAAAATACACACGGCACTTTTGCTGCTGTAATTGCCCTGCTCCCTGGTTTCACTGTCTCTTCTCCCTGGTTTCCTATGTTCCCTGGAACATAGGAAACTGTTTTCTGTTGAGTCAGCCCATTGACCCATCTGGCTCAGTACCATCTCCATGTGGGTCTCTATACCTTCAAAGAGGAGTCTGCCTTGGCTTTACCCAGAGATGCTAGGGACCTGGGACTTTTTGCAGGCAGATCATGTGCTCAACCACTGAGCTACATCCCTTCTCCAGGGGTCTATATTTAGTGAGTTTAATGAGTTAAGACACCCTACTATAACACATGGGACTTCTGAGGCAGTTGAAGCCTCTACACTTGCAGAAAAACACGGGGACTAATCTTCAGATGTTGTTAGCTTACTGCTCCCATCATAGATGATGGGAGCTATAATCCAACATTTGGAGTGTCATGTGTCCTGACCCCTGCTTATGTCGACCAAGCCAATGTTATTATGAAATTTGCCAGACACAAAATGTGAAATTCGCTTAACTGACTAAATAAAAGTTGTTGACTTCTATGTTGATGTCCATGGACTCAGCTACATTAGTCAAAAATAGTGTTTTGAATGCAACATCAGACGGCACTGGAGAGCAAAAAAATAATATTTCTAAGCGATTTTCCACAGTGCTTTTTATCTTTTGTTATAACAATTTAATTTCTGACTTATTTAGAGAGTTTTTCTCCCCTGTGCGTAGATACACCCTATTTGTGGGTAACACAAACTTGCTATTGCTTCTAGCAAGTTCCAAACACGCTTGTATTCAAAAGACTTTTCTTTTTGTGTTTGGGCTCTTTGAATTTAAAATGCTCTTTTTGTCTGAGAGAAGCGTGTTCTAAAACGCACATAATGAAAAAGGATGTTTGTTTGTTTGTTTGCTTGCTTGCTTGCTTGTTTGCTTGCTTGCCCCTGTGCTCTCTTTCCCCCCTGACCCAGCTGATCACATGCCTGAAATACCCAAGTCAGAATGGCAGGGGATGAGGACTGGCCTTAAATATTCACACGGCATGACTGAGAAGCATAGAAAAGGATTAATGCTGCTTTGCTTTGATTAGGATTCCCAGGGAGTGAGAATTAAATTTCATGGCAATTAGAATCTTACCCCACAGAGGGGAGCTGGTTTGTTTTCACAAGTTGGTTGAGAAATGAATATACATGTGCAAGACTTCAAAATCAAGCAGAAGTATTCCCCCAATGGAAATTAAAAATAAAACCAATGAGGTAGTGGTCTTACAGCATCCTCTCTCCCCTGTGTGTATTTTACTGAGGTTTACTGGGAACTGACAGCTAAGCTACATCATCAAGAAACTCACACTTGACTATTCAGGTGTCTAAACAGGAAATACCTACATAGGAGGAATGGGACCACGAGGCCCTGTCCTCAATATCCCCATGCACACAAGTCAATCCCTCTCTGTTCCTGGCTTTCCCATGTTGAGTGAGGAATGTCTGAAGGGACTTCTCTCTACCCACATTCAGTTGAACATGAGTTGATCCATCCACAAAATTGGGAACGCAACTGCTCAGAAGCTTCTACTCATCTTCCAACTGAACAGAGCAGGAGTTCCCTTCCAGCCTTTCTCCACTCTCACAACCAGCAAGGCTGGAAGACAATTTACTGGCAGGGCAGGACAGACCATGTGTGGCCCAGTGCTCACTATAAGGGTTGCTATTTTTTCTTCAGGCATGATGCCTGAAGAGAGGAGCTTGTGCCCCACCAGAATGTGTACAAGTAGAAATCACAAAGGAAAGCTAGCTTACATATCTTCACCCTCATGTTCCAGAAAGTTGTTTTTATGTCGGACAGAACACACACACATACACATGGGACCTCCAGCTCCTGTTAAAAGTGGTACAGTCCAGCATGACCTGCACCACATTATCCTATTGTTTGCGTGTTGAGGTCCCCAAGCCACCCCAATAACTCACACGTCACACGTAATTTTTGTTTAAGGTTTTTGGCATAATTTTGGCCACAACTTTATTTAAATACATAACTGTGAGTGGTTGCTTAGGCATTGGTTCCGACTATCTGTCCCCCTGTCCAGGGACAGAATTGACTTCCGGATTCCAGCGGAAGCCAGTCAGGGAAAACAATATTGGCAAGAAATGAAACTGGGCACCAGACCCTCACCTCTCCCCGCATGCTCGCAGAGGCTTGTGCGGTCCAAGCCCAATGCCAGGGACTTGGACAAAAGCATGTAAAGCCCATGGATTCCTTTAACGGAATTTCCTTACAACACCAGCATTTGAGGGGTAGGCACTTACCCTTCCACCAACCAATTTTTTAACCAATGCCTAACCGCAAACCTTACAAGTTGTGACGATTTGCTACACAGTAGGCAAAAACCAGATGGCTCCAGCCAATCAGCCAAATGGACAAAATTCCTACAAGGCCCCTGCCCCCAAAGCAGGTGACCCCATGACAGGCATAGCAAGGTCAAGTGCAAAATCCCCAGTTCAGGGAGGGTGGGCGGGTGATCCGGTGCACACAGCAAAAGAGAACGCCCAAAGCTGCGTGCCCAATATTTAAAACTTTGAGTCCAACCCACAAATTGGCAACATCAAAAACTCCCCAGAAACACAAGTACCCAATCACAGCCCATGGCAAACCAACAGATCTGCCCAGCAACAGTGGGGAGACCTGCTAGACCGCACCACAACGCGTGCTCTCTATTAAGGAGAACACGCTTTGTGTCACTCTGCTTTTACTCTCATTGTACTGGGAAAGGAGGGAGGAAATGTCTACTGTACTCTACTCTGATGTAGCAATTTCACACCACACCTCTCTAATATTGGAGGAAACCCAGCTCTTTACTACAGACCAGAAGATTTGGTACAACTTTCGATGTACAACAGCGTTTCCTGCCCTTCAGACTTTCTGGGCAGGAATAAAGGTGCGTATGAGAGAGAAGCACCAACGTCTGCAATGACGGCAGAACCACTAGATCAATGTTGAAGTGTATTATCATGAAAGTAATGTCACATGTCATAAGGTTGTCATGAGCACAATGATTTTCAGCATGCAACTGGTGTAGGATTCTGATCCAGACTGGGAGCATGTTCCAGATCAGGACCCCCTCAGCTGCTTTTTCTTAAAAATAAAAGTGGACAATTTAAGAACACTCCTAATCTGAATCAGGGCCCTGCACCAGTTTCTTGCTTTCCCTCTGTGTGTGCTCCTGTGTTTTAAAAGAGTAAGTAACGTAACTTATAGTTTGAGCCAAACTTCTATGTATTTCAGAACGAAAGGAAGGCTGGACAGAATTTCACAGCAGTCTTTCAGTACAGTAGGTTCTTCATTTTCCTGCCACTAGAGGCTTCTTATCTCTCCCCCCCCCCCTTTTATAATTTCTAATAAAACAAGAAAACAAGAAAATACCATTTGTCTCCTGCTGATAACAGCAGGTTTCAGATGGGCCAATATGTTTGTGTTGATAGTTCCTTCTGTTTGTCGACTCATAATTACTAGGGAATGGCTATTGACAGAACTGAATGACATTCATTTAGATACTGTTCACAAGAGCACATACACATAAATAAAAAAGGAAGTCATTTTTTCATACTAATGTTTTTTTCATTGTCCTTCAAGCAATTCTACTTACAATGGGACCCGGTGGACCTTGTGGACCTTCTCCTCCTTTCAGACCAGCTCCACCCTACCAAAAGAAGGCATTATTTGTCATTATTACCATCGTCACTATTTGAAGAGTGACACACAGCATTTCAAAGCATTTTATTTCATCTGTTCTATCTACAGAACATGAATAGACTATGGACTATTTACTGCAGAACCCTTTGTTTGTTTTACTTTACAGCGAAAGAAAGAAAGAAAGAAAGAAAGAAAGAAAGAAAGAAAGAAAGAAAGAAGAGAGGAGCGATGTTTACTCCCAGGAAAGTGTTTACTGGACTGCAGGCCTCCCTAGAGCAGCTGAAAGTAAAATAAAAATAGATCACTCCTCCTCTCTCCTCTAAAAGTCAAAATCTTTTTTTCTAAGCTTTTGATAAAATATACATTAATTAACAATTTTCTGTCTCTTACCACTTCTGACAGATACTTAACCACTAACCAAGCCTTTAAGACAGGCTTCCTCAAACTTGGCCCTCCAGAAGTTTTTGGCCTACAACTCCCATGATCCCTAGCTTGCAAGACCAGTGGTCAGAAATGATGGGAATTGTAGTCTCAAAACATCTGGAGTGCCAAGTTTGAGGAAGCCTTCTTTAAGAGCTAAGCAGTCAGTATATTGTAAACTGGTGTTTAGGACCTATTGAACCTGAGATGTTGGATCTTCCCTGGCAAATCAAGTCAGGAGACACCACCTCCTGATTAACCATATCATCATCATCGCCTCCCCATCAACGGGTAGGACAGGACAGGAAATGGCACCTCAAGAAACTGACAGAGAGCAATGCCTGAAGACACAATTAGTGCTGTACATTTAATAGACATTCATAAATTGATTTTTAAATGTCAGAAGATAATCTGTACTGTACTTTTAATATTAAAAAAACCACTTAAGCACTCTGTGTGGACATTGTTCTCTTAGCAGTTAATATAACAGTATACAGACACCAGAAGTAACTCCTATTGAGGACTTAACCCCATGCAAATAGGGTTAGGAACACATCCCTAATACTGTACCTGAGCTCCTGGCAGGCCTCTTTCACCTGGGAAACCACGGAGTCCTGGAGGTCCATCTTTTCCAGAGATGCCTTGAGGACCTGGATCGCCCTAAGGAAACAGATCAAAAACAAATTGCAGGCAGTTCCGCCATGATTTCTCACATATGCTGGATTTTAATGGCAATGAGATTCTGCATCCACTCACATGGCAAATTCTGAAATTCCAAATTCCAAATTCCATTTGGATGCTAGGGAGCATCATTCTTCCAGTGTTGAAGGCCATTCCCTGCACTAATTCCCACTGCCAGGTCTACTACACTGCAGATCTACTATGAAACTAATGAAACTTAAGCTTCATGGCCCCTAATCCAAGAGAGCCCCCAGAAGCTATTTTCGTCTGCTTTGCTTAAATCTCAGGGGTCTAGTAGACCTAATCTGAGTCGCATTGATTTGAGTCAAATTGATATATTTTATTGTTGCCTATATTTCCATCCCAGAGTTTGAGAGTCAGTAGCACAGACATTGTGATGGTATGGTGATCTGTCATGGAACAACCCCATTGAAGAAGACAACAGTGGCTAGCTAGACCTCATTGCTGGTTGCCAAGGGGTTCCCAGAATGTAGGTCCACCACTACCCACCACTCAACAAAGTTAGATCTGAAGTGAAGTAGCAAATCCCATGTATATCTCTGAAGCTGTGGCAAACTGCCCATTCAGATAAACACACAAGTGTGTTTTCATGCATCCAATGCAAGTACACACGCCAGCGCTGATACCTTAGCACCTTCTTTCCCAGCAGCCCCTGGAAGACCTTGTTCACCTGGTGGGCCTGGAGGACCAGGATGACCTCTCTCACCTATTGGGCCAGTCTCGCCAGTGGGGCCCTAAGAAACCAAAGGAACAGCATGAATTATCCCGTGCCACTGACATATTCCTTGACCTCCACTTCCAAGAGGAATACAGATAACCAATTGTCTTGTCATGTTCAAACGGCCTTCAGCATTTAAGATCTCCAAACACAGTTGTACCATGAAGGCATCCTACTCCAAAAATGGTCAGGACGTGGTAGTGCTATGATGGGATAAGGGAGAAATGAGATTCAAAGGCGAATCTTCCTAATTTGCACCTTCTGAAACAATGCACAAACCAAAATGCAGCCAACATTTGAAAGTTTGCAATGCAGTTCTCCGGCCAAATAATATGGACAAAATGCATATATCAGTGGCCAAAAAAATTGCATATGGTTCCCTAGGAAGGGATTGCGCTTCCACCAAGCATTTTAAAGGGGCTTTCAGCCACATGGCACTGAAGTTACTAGTTCTGAAATGCTGTTTTTGGAAATGAAGAAGGCAGAAGGCAACTGTTGGGCCATCTCATTAAGTATGTTATCAAGTTTGTACCATGAGATTATTGTTTTAGGATTTTCACTTTAAAATCTGCATGAAAACAGGTATATTACACCAGTGAAATTAGCCAAAACGTATAAAATAAGTAATAAATGTTGGAAATGTAAAGAAAAAGAAGGATCTTTTTATTACATGTGGTGGGAATGTAAGAAAGTGAAAAGCTTCTGGGAAAGGATATATAATGAGATGAAAAAGATGTTGAAATATACATTTATAAAAACAAAACAAAACCCAGAAGCATTTCTACCTGGCTTTGTAGGGGAGGCTATTAATAGACAGGATAATAAACTGTTTTAATATGCAATAATGGCAGCAAGAGTACTATTGGCACAGAAATGGAAACAAGAAGAATTACTGATGAAAGAGGAATGGCAGACGAAATTAATGGACTATGCATAATTAGACAAGAGGACAGGAAGGATTTGAAACCTGTGGGACCAGAGATTCTCAGAGGACTGGAGTAAATATGTGAATTATTTGAAAAGCAATTGTAATCAACATATTAGGCTAGTAGGATTGCAAGAAGTTTTGTAAGGAGGACTATGTGAAATATTGCAGAGGAAAGTATGAAGAGAATTATTAGTGAAGGACTATTAAAAGTAATAGTAAAATTAATGAAATGCAGATTAAGTGATAAAGATTGAAAAATCTTCAGATGTGGTTGATGGAAATCCAAAACACTGAATAAGACAAGAAAATATGTTGTATGTTTTTTTGAAATTTCATGTAAAAACTAATACAAATATTAAGGAAGGAAGGAAGGAAGGAAGGAAGGAAGGAAGGAAGGAAGGAAACAATTCCCAAAGGTACTGGCACAGGACAGAGATGGGCTGATCTGTCCATATCTAGCTGTGATTGCTGAATGGTAAGAATTTGAGGAGAGATGGTCTTTAGCGCTGTGGCACCTTTCCTGCTCACTGGAAACTCCACATCCCAGTTTCTGCCATTCTTCATGTGGCGGTGAGTGGTCTGCACCCTTCCTTTGTGATGCACATGGCCCAAGTGACCAGAAAATGTGGCCAATAGCATTGGCTTCGAGTTCCAAGAAAGGAGATTCTGACAAAACACCAGGAATAACTTTCTGATGGTAGAACTGTTAGACAGTCAAACGGTCTCCCTCGGGAGGTGGTGAACTGTCCTTCAGTGGAAGTTTCAAAGCAGAGGTTGGGTGGCCATCTTTCATGGATGCTTCTGTTGGGATTCCTGCATTGCAGGGGGCTGGGCTAGATGACTCTCTGAACTCTACAAGGCTATGATTCTGTGTTGCCATTGGTCCGGCAAGTGGGCAAACTGGTGTACATTTACGAGGAAGTGTGTGGAGATATATTGTTTCTATTGTCTTGGGGTAATAGGAAGCCTAGCTAATTATGCAGGCTCTCTCTTATCTGGGAAGGACTCCATCAAGTAGCACTGCAAAACCCTGATTAATAGGCCTTGCTTGGATTCTGATGAGGCAATCCAAATTCAGCTCACTGCCCTCAGATATACATTTGGAAGCAAAGCAGAAACAAATGCCATTGATTCCAAAGTGTACTAAGCACTCTGTAAGACATTAGTTGAAAGGAAATTTAACGCCGTGTTTTGCCACTACACTTCCATTACTCCTATTTAAAGATAAAAATCAGAAACATCAACACAGAATGATAATGGTGTTCATGATACAAATTCATGTGCAAGCTCCTTCTAAGTTTGGCTGTACATGGTGCAATGCATATATTTTTTTTCCTGGTGACAGAAAGCAATGGGCTATTTTTCTTTAAAAAAAGAAAGAAAATAAAACGCTAATACGATACAAATAAATTAAAAACCCTCGCAAAGAAAGCAAATGCACAATATACCAGTCCTGAGATGGGATTTCAGTTACCTTTCCTAACATTCAAAGGCAGCCTGGTCAGGCATTGGAAATTAAGCTTAGTCAATAAAAGTCGAGAAGGAGACACACGGTAATTCAGATAAAATGGGCACTCAGTAAGATGCCCGCTGTTTCACTTCACTGAAGTGTTGGAAGAAACACAACAAAAATGATTCATACGACTCCTGTAGTTAAACCAGTGTAGAGAGAAATTCAGAGAGGTCTGGCCATCTAAAAGCTTTTCTTTAAGAGCTTGTTGCAATAGCATTTCTAGTCAAGCCACACTCTGTGATTCCTAAAAAAATACTATGGGTTGGATCCAGAGTTCCCATAAGTTGAAGTAAGTTCATGGCACCCTTCTACAGAAGGAAGGATGGAAGGTGTTTTTTTGGGAGGGGGGCATTTCTTCCTTTCCCCTGCAGCCCTGGTCTAGCATGGTATGCTTCTAGAAGAAGGGCAAGTCAAGGTAAATTGACTCCCCATGGTCCTCACTCCAGAGGGAGCTACCACTAGATAGAAGTGCCTTCCATAAATTAAAGGCGCCCTCCCATTTGCAGAAGGACAAGTCTGACTCTGACCTCCTAAACTGATCATGTATAGGTCTCCATGAACCTTCTACAATCTCTCGTAGAGTTGCTAACAATCCAGTGGTACGTGTTTAAACTTTTCCACTAATGTGAGCAGAGTTTCCCATGATTTACAGATCCCACAGATTTCTTTTCGGGCAAATTTCTGATAAACATGCAAACCTCATCTGTTTCAGGGGACTTGCTCCAAAGCAAGTCCACCCTGTCTCAGTCCCAACTCTTGAACCAGGACACACCATGGGACAGATTTGTGATTTACTGCAAGCACTGGGTTCAATCAATCACATTCTCTGTCTCAGAGTTTGCTGCAAGGGATAAACATGCTTTATAACATGCTCCAAGGAGTGGCCACACAGATCTTACTGGGTAACCGTACATAAAATGGGGTGTACAAAACAACATTGTGCAGAATAGAAGATGGCTGTCACCATTAATACATGGGGACAGCCATCTTCTCTATTATTATTATTATTATTATTAAAAATTTTATATCGTACTTCATTTATAGATCTCAGGGCAGCTCATGACATAAAAATACAAGATAAAAAACAGTTACCCAGGAAGTGACAGCACATCATGATGTGTGATAAAAAAGCATTTTTTATCCAGTGTGGCAGGTGCCACACTTTGAAGCTGCTCTTAGCAGCTTTATGCTGTTAAACAAAGAGAGAAAGAGAAAGAGAAAGAGAAAGAGAAAGAGAGAAAGAGAGAAAGAGAGAAAGAAAGAAAGGGAGGGAGGGAGGGATGGATGGATGGATGCCTTGGACCAGGCATAGGCATCCTTCAGCCCTCCAGATGTTTTGGACTACAATTCCCATCATCCCTGAGCACTGGTCCTGTTATCTAGGGATCATGGGAGTTGTAGACCAAAACATCTGGAGGGCCGAAGGTTGCCTATGCCTGCCTTGGACCATCTCATAAGTAGCAGCTGCCATTTCTTACTTTAAAAAAACAACAGTAATTTTAAAAAAAATCTGTGCATTTCCCCTCCCCCCCCCCCCAATTTAAAACTCCACATGGAATAGTGACAAACCAGACTTGCTTGGGGGCACATGTGGGCAGGAGGCAAAAACAGTCTTGGTCTGAACATCCACCCCATTGGTAGACTGTGTCATGGGTCAGCTTGAAAGAGGCTGCCGTGCGACAGGCACGGCCAAACTAAAGGCTCCCTCCACATTTGGTAAAGCTAAAGTTAGGGAGAAACATCATACCTGAGGTCCAACCACGCCACCAGGACCCGGGGGGCCAGTCTTGCCTTGGAAACCCTAAGAAACAAAGCAGACAATGGTTACTAATACTGACACTTCTGCACATCACAAACGGCTTTTAACTGCTGAAGAGATGAGAAGCATGAAGCACGGTGTCAAGGGAATCGTCTTTCCCCCAAGAATAAAGACTGCCATTTCTGTTATTACTGCGCGCACTTGAATGTAAAATATTGAAGACTCTTTCAAAGATCTATCATTTCCAATCATTGCGAGCTTGGCTCCTCCGCTAGCGCGGTTCAAGGTGGCAGCATTCGCAGGTCGCACTTTCTGCAAAACTGATTAGGGGGCTGTGATTGCACAAATGATATTGCTCAGATTCAGTTCAAATATATGTTGCAGACATCCGCACAGATGTGTTAAGAGCAGACAAGCAAGAACAGCTATACATAGATACACTTAAAATCAGACTGGGACCGACAGGTAGATGATGCCTTAAAGGCATGGAAGGAATATCAATGGAGGTAGTAACTGAGATGAGAAATCAAGATGTTGATTTCCCCCCTCTCCCCTCCTTTATAAAAGGGGACCAACAACTTGTTTAACTGTTTTCTACGTACCCCAAGTAGGAATGAGAGGAATTATCTCAAGAGAAATTTCATTGGTCTCATCAAAGCCCTTCTAGTTCCACCCCACAAAATTCATTTGCATGTTTCACCAGTGTAGGGGCATCCAATTTGGCCTTGAAATTTTGCTGTGGGCAAAATCCAGCAGCACCTCGGAGATATTTGGTGCAAATACAACTGGAGATAGCGCTGCAAGATGGATGCTCTCCTGCAGCAGAGTGGCGAGCCGCACGTTTAAAAGAGCTCAGCAATGCTACAAAGTGATGGATTATATATAAAAAGAGGGGGAAAGCACACAAAGACTCCCTAAGGCGTGTTTGAAGGCACATTGAGTGTCTTGATGATCCTTTTAAGGAAAAGTTTTTGCAAAAGAAGCAAACGGCCCCCTGAGAATTGCCGGGAGCCAGAGGATCCTCTGCGCTAATGCTCACTCAAAGCTGCTACTTCAGCAAAGCTGCACTGTGACCTTCCAAGAGCAGTCCCAGGCATTTAGCAGCCAACAAGGAATTGACAGACCTCCACTGCTGGCAGGTACAGAGTGCAATCTGCACTGGAGATGCCATGGGCAGAAAAGGAGCTGTGTTGCTTTCCCTGAGGAATTGATCTTCCCCGATCCCCTTTTTGTTAAGTATAATAGTTTAATAGACACTGAAATGAGAATGCTTAAATGTGTATTGGTGAAAAGGTTTTCCGTGGGGCTTTTCCGTGGGGCTATACTAAAGCCAAGGAGAGCACTCTGAGCTCTTGCTGAGTTGTTAATTAACTGATTGTTGTTCTCTGGTAGCTAACCTGTGAGTGTTGTAACCTTAGATCATGTGATGAAGGTATTGGGCTGCAAATCTCCATTTCAAAAGGGAGTGGCCACTGAGTCTTGTTCTCCTAAACTCCATGGAGTGAGGATGTAAATGAAGCTCTCCTGAGGGGAGACTAAACAGCCTAAGGCCAATGGAGGGTGGAACGGAGGCTGAGGAGATATATATATATATATTTGCTTTCGTAGATTTTCACGGGTACATGAATGCAGGTTTTGGTGTTCTCGGGTGTCTTCCCGTGTAAAAGTTGGGGTGTCTAGGCGACGTTTCGACGAGGTCTCACTCGTCATCTTCAGGCTGGTGCTTTCGGCTTCTTGTTACTGGAACAGAGCAGGATCTCAGTGTTTGAGTTCCTATAAATACTGTTGATGGGGTGTGGTGTATAGCCTCCAATGTTCTGGGCAGAGAGGAAGTTCCCAGGCTAGTGTGCCTTTTCTTCTTTTGTTCCTTAATTGCTTGAGGGATATCTTGAGGCACACAGAACGCCATCACCAATCAACCACACCAGACACAAACCCAGACCCTCTCCACAGATAAATTACAGACACCATCCAGTAGCCAAACCATGGTGGCACCTCCGGATGCTGCACCCCCCTGCAATCCCTACACAGATCTGGCTGGCACAGGCCACAAAACCACAACTCGCCCCTATACACGAAGCCAAGCCAGAGCACAAAAAACTTCTCAGAAAAACTCTTCACAAAGTTCAAGAGGTCAAGACACAAAGGCTTTAGCAACTAATCCACACCTAATGACCCACCTAAGTGGTACTCAGGATACCACTCAAGAAATCACTCAAGATATCCCTCAAGCAATTAAGGAACAAAAGAAGAAAAGGCACACTAGCCTGGGAACTTCCTCTCTGCCCAGAACATTGGAGGCTATACACCACACCCCATCAACAGTATTTATAGGAACTCAAACACTGAGATCCTGCTCTGTTCCAGTAACAAGAAGCCGAAAGCACCAGCCTGAAGATGACGAGTGAGACCTCGTCGAAACGTCGCCTAGACACCCCAACTTTTACACGGGAAGACACCCGAGAACACCAAAACCTGCATATATATATATATATATATATTTGCTTTCGTAGATTTTCACGGGTACATGAATGCAGGTTTTGGTGTTCTCGGGTGTCTTCCCGTGTAAAAGTTGGGGTGTCTAGGCGACGTTTCGACGAGGTCTCACTCGTCATCTTCAGTGAGACCTCGTCGAAACGTCGCCTAGACACCCCAACTTTTACACGGGAAGACACCCGAGAACACCAAAACCTGCATATATATATATATATATATATATATATATATTTGCTTATAGATCTATTTGGATTATTTCATATTTTGTAAGATGCTGAGCCTGTGCCGGACAGCACAAGTCTTTGTATGGATATTTTGGTTGTATCTTTGATGCTTATGTTTTGTTTTGAAGAGTTCTGCCAGTAAAAATTTGAATAATATTTTTATGGGCTGGGACGATGATTTTCCCCCAAAAGGAGCCAGTTCTTATGCTTCCAATCATTTCAAACTGTGCAGTATTAATATCTGCAACATAAACATTTGTTACATTGTGGGGGAAAACAGCCTGGAGAAAGAATTAAGCATCTTCTGCACAACCTGCTCAGGTCTTCACTGGAAATCACAGCCGCCTCCTTGCCTTGCAGCAGGGCTGGATTAAGACCTTTAAAAGCCCTAAGCACTTAGACGATTTTGGTGCCCCCATATATATCTAATTCAAAATATATCATTAACCTATATTATTAGCTCTGTTATTACTATTTTATGATATATGTGTGTATGTGTGTGTGTCTATGTAATATTTTCATTTATCGTGGGAGCCTTTTTTTAGGAAACTGGTTCAGCTGCACTATAGTAATAATAGCAATATCGTCCATAGTAAATCTGGCAATGGAAAATAACCACGGTGCCCCCTCTTCCCTTGATACCCTAAGTGTGTGCTTATTGTGCTTAATGGTTAATCCAGCCTTGCTTTGTAGCTAGGATTAGGATTCCAGGTTCATGTTGATTGCCAAGTGTCAAGTTCTATCCAAGAGGAATGAGCAGTGTACTAAAAACAAAACAAAACACCATATTGAAGAAAACAGATAATGCACTTACAGTTTCACCCCTCTGCCCTGGGTGTCCGGGCAAGCCATCCTTCCCTGGTGGACCCTGCAATGGGAAACATAAGCAATCAAATTATAGCTCTGAGAAGCAGATGCTAACCAAGTCTAGCAATCTTTGTGATAGCTCCAATCTGACAAGCTGGCTTTCAAGCATCCCACCGTGAATGCCGGCTGAGTGGCCAACCATTATTAAGCTGACTGCTCATGGTCAGGGATGTTCAGTTAATATTTGCTGAATGGGAGTTAATGACTGGAAATCTCTCTCTCTCTTGTCTGCCTTTGGAAGGGAACACCCTTTAGCCAATGCAACACAGGCACAGCGTTGTTGCATCTTGGATGGGAAGGCAGAGAGAGTAAATCAGAGAGCCGGAGGGGGTTTCTTGGGGTTGGAGTTTAGCTGGACTGGAAGCAGCTAGGGCAAGGGGCTGCAGGGGGTCTGAGCAAATGCTTCCTTAAGGAATCTAATGCACATTCTGCGCCTTTGTGCGCTGCCAGCTGTGCGGGCCCATAGCTTCTAATGTGACCTACTTCTGTATCTGTAAATAAGTCAAACAGTAAAGAAGGTACCAGAAAAACCCTGGTGCCCTCTCATCCAAAAGAGACAAAATAGTACATTTCTGCTGCCTGCTCCTCATTAATTTATTACCTCTCCCCAATTGCACAACAATTTCTCCTAAGGCAATTCAAATTCACAAGAATGCTGGTATCTTTGAAAATTGTACTTCGCTCAACCCCGACTTGATAGAAACTGTTTTAAAAATGAAAACTTATGGAATTTATCAGTACGATAAGGGTGGGGGTCTGTGATATTAAAATATGCAAAACAAATGCAAAAAAAAAAAACACCCCAACATTATGCAAGGAACCAAGGGTGGTTGATGACATCTGAACATGTTACACACCAGCATGCCATAATGGAACTCTGGCCGTTCTTTCTTCCTTTGCAATAAAAATCTGTTTTAGGAGCTTTGGAAAGCATTTCTGCTTAAACATTTTCCTGACAGCCCCTTCTCCACTCCTACCCCCTAATTGCTCCCGCCACCCACCCACTTTGGTTCCATAGGGCAAGCGCAGATTTTTGCCCTGTGATGTAGTGATGGACACATAGATCCCTAGAGTGGGAGGTAATAAAAGTGAAGCTGGGAAGTTACGTCTCCATGTGACATTCTGTCAAGCAAGGATAATAAGAGCAAGGGATGCTGGATCAATATGACTTCAGGTTGAGTACATTCTGCACACCAGGACAAACCTGGTCTACAAGCGAAGCTCAAAGAAAGGCCGAAGGGTTGCATTAGGCAGAAACAAGCAGTGCAGCCATTGATTCCATTGGAGCTGATCAATTCCACTAAGGTAAATGGGACCCTAAAACCTTTGAAAGCCTCTACATTATTCCAGGCTCGTGGATACTTCAGTTCCATTTATGAATGCAACATTTTAAAGACAATAACCCAGTTAGTGCATGTCGTACACTTGTTTTGGTAATAGTCTGCCAATAGCGGATATAACTTTCCCATTAACTTCAGCATTTTTCTCTCCTTTTGGGACTGGGATCGACGCAAGATGGAGAGAGACCTCTAGTGGCATCTGGTCATCCCTACAGAGAAAAACATTCTGCAGATACCAAAGCAGCTGCCACCTGGTTGGGATGATGACAAGTTTTCAATGAACGTCTTTACCCTGCAAACTGCCTCGTTGAGAGCTTGCACAAAATTTTCAGCAGCAAACCAGGTGTGCACAACGAAGGCTACAAATTGCATTGTCAGGGTTATGTTACACAGAATGAGGAAAAACGCATTTCAGCTAAGGTTGCAGGAAAAGCAGGAGTCATATAGCACACTTTTTAATACAGTGGTGCCTCGCAAGACGAAATTAATTCGTTCCGCAAGTCTCTTCGTCTTGCGGTTTTTTCGTCTTGCGATGCACGGTTTCCCATAGGAATGCATTGAAAATCAATTAATGCGTTCCTAGGGAAACCGCCTTCAGACCAGGTCCGGGGACAGTCTGTCCCCGGACCTCTTCTGAAGGCTGGGGGGGGGGGGACAAGGGCTTTTCTTCCCACCCCCAGCATTTTAAAAAACCCTGGGACAGCGGAGGACTTCTCGGCTGTCCGGGCATCTTAAAATGCTGGCGGGCGGCATTTTAAAATCGCCCCGACAGCGGAGGACTTCTCCGCTGTCCGGGGCGATTTAAAAGCCCCTGGGAAGGCAGGCAGGGGGGACAAAGACTTTCGCCCCCTGCCCGCCTTCAGAAGGTGTCCCCGCCCCCCCTCCCCGCTTCGGAACAGCGTTCCGAAGTGGGGCGGCTGGGGCAGGTCTTCCCGCCCCCCCTCCCCGCTTCGGAACACCGTTCCGAAGTGGGGCGGCTGGGGCAGGTCTTCCCGCCCCCCCTCCCCGCTTCGGAACACCGTTCCGAAGTGGGGCGGCTGGGGCAGGTGATCCCGCCCCCCCTCCCCGCTTCGGAACAGCGTTCCGAAGTGGGGCGGCTGGGGCAGGTGATCCCGCCCCCCCTCCCCGCTTCGGAACAGCGTTCCGAAGTGGGGCGGCTGGGGCAGGTGATCCCGCCCCCCCCTCCCCGCTTCGGAACAGCGTTCCGAAGTGGGGCGGCTGGGGCAGGTCTTCCCGCCCCCCCTCCCCGCTTCGGAACAGCGTTCCGAAGTGGGGCGGCTGGGGCAGGTGATCCCGCCCCCCCCCTTCGGAACAGCGTTTTAAAATGCTGGGGGTCGGGAGCGAAGCGCTGCCGACCCCAGCATTTTAAAATCTCCCCGTGTCCCGGGGAGATTTAAAAATGCTGGGGGTCGGCAGCGCTTCGCTCCCGACCCCCAGCATTTTAAAACCTTCCCGGGACACGGGGAGATTTTAAAATGCTGGGGGTCGGCAGCGCTTCCCTCCCGACCCCCAGCATTTTAAAATCTCCTCGGGACAGAGACTTCTCTGCTGTCCCTTGGAGATTTTAAAATGCTGGGGGTCGGCAGCGAACGCTTCGCTCCCGCCCGCCAGCATTTTAAGATCGCCCGGGGCAGGCGGGGGGAAGGCAGGCGGGGGGGGAGCAAAGACTTTTGCCCCCCGCCGGCCTTCAGAAGAGGTCCTCTTCTGAAGGCCGGCTGTGGGCGAAAGTCTTTGCTCCCGACCGCCAGCATTTCCCTATGGGCTTTCGTCTTGCGATGCAAGCCCATAGGGAAATTCGTCTTGCGAAGCGCCTCCAAAACAGAAAACCCTTTCGTCTTGCGGGTTTTCCGTCTTGCGAGGCATTCGTCTTGCGGGGTACCACTGTACACTGTAGCCACACAGAACAGAAACTCACCTTATATACGCTTCTGATTTTTTATTTATTTATACAGCTTCAGTTGTTTGTTCCCAGACATGTCCTATCATTGTTATCAGATTTCCCGGCAAACACTTTTGCCTTTAATGTTTGTTTCATTGTAGCCGCAGGTTGGTGGGAGCTACAGTACTTGCTAAACGGTTTTACCTACTTCATATACAGTGGTACCTCGGGTTAAGAACTTAATTTGTGCTGGAGGTCCATTCTTAACCTGAAACTGTTCTTAACCTGAAGTACCACTTTAGCTAATGGGGCCTCCCGCTGCCACCGTGCCGTCGCCGCATGATTTCTGTTCTTGTCCTGAAACAAAGTTCTTAACCCGAGGTACTATTTCTGGGTTAGCGGAGCTGTAACCTGAAGCGTCTGTAACCCGAGGTACCACTGTACCAGGAAAAGCACTACTGAGCTGCTCTGAGCTGCTCTTTCTTGAGGAGCAACTGTGCACAAATAACACAAGCTGCAAACTTTGGAGAGGAAAGAACCTTTAAATTCAGTGGGACATAGGGAGCATTCCTAAGTCTCTCCACAGCCTGGTGGGGCTTTATGGAGTGGTGGAGCTACTGCCATGTCTGCAGCCCTGGTGGGGTGGAAAGTGGATGAGGGGCAGCTGGGAGCTGGCACAGTGATCAGGTTCAAATTGGGCCAATGCTGTCGTATGATAGCAGCCGGGACATCTTGGGATCCCTGCCCCCAAAAGCCTCTTTGGCAGATGGAAGAGGGAGCTCTGCATCAGGTCTGGCAGCAGATAGAGAAGCCAACAAGGCTAGGTGGAGGGATGTCTCTACTCAATCCAACTGCCCAGCCTTGCACAAAGGGGGTTTAGATTGTTCTGCCATTCTGTGCAAGGATGCCCAGGGATCGTTACATATCCATCTAGAAGAGAGGATATGTGAAAAGCTGGCAACCCAGAGACTGGAATTGGAATAAGGAATCTTCTGGCCATTGTTCTTCACAAACCCTTCTGATTGTGCTTAACAACCAGTCTTTATTTCTGCATCCCATTTGCTGAATAAGCATTGCATTTATTTTGAGAAAATACTTACAGGAGGTCCCTTTGGTCCAGGAAATCCAACAGGCCCCTGGGGTCCTTGTGGGCCCTAAAATCGATCAGAAAAGCAAAAGCAAAACAGAAAAAACGTTAGCGGCAGCAGCAGCGGTGGTATGGAAAGAGCACAAATATTTTGGAGAGAAATTTGTGATGCAACCAACCTGTGGGAAATGTTAAACTAATGCCTGCCCGTGGCTGTTGACAAGGTGGGGGCCGCAGTGAAAAACGTTTTTGTCTCCGCAAATATATTCAAACACACACCTAAACATCTGGGCAAAATTACTTGTATACAGATGAGACAGTGCAAGGCTTGTCTCGCTCTGTTTAGCATAGGATGTGTCGTTTCAGCACAATGCCAGTGGCCAAATTTCTGTAAACAATTCCAGTTATTAATTTGGTTACAAAAATAAATATTACCTAGGATCAGCATTAGAGCACAATCCTATGTATGTCTGCTGAGAAGTGAGCCCTACTGAATGCCATGAGACTTAGGCAGTGTACACCATACATTCAAAGCACACACATACTGTACAAAATCCCGGGAGCTGTAGTGTGTTAAGGGTGCTGGTAATTGTACCTCTGTGTGCAACTGAACTACAGTTCCCAGGATTCTTTTGGCAAAACCATGTCCTTTAAATAGGTATTTTATTATGTTTTTCTATATGTTGGAAGGCGTCCAGAGTGGGTGGGGCAATCCAGTCAGATGGGCGGGGTACAAATAACAAAATTATTATTATATGGTGTGTGTGTTCAGCCTTCCTCCCAAGTAATGTATTCTGTATCCAGGGTATTCCCACCACTGGTTTGGGAAGCAGTATATATACAAAGTTAGCCATAATCCATATCTATGTTGTTGTTCCTTATGAAATACTGTGTTTTGAGGCATTTTCCCGAAAACCAGCTTCCACCTGAATCGAGAAAAACCAACAAACTAGCTTCATTTTAAGCCAGGAATGTGTATGCAACCCACATACAGAAGCACAGGTTATTTTAGACATTTCTGCACCTGAGGCAAAAGATGTCAAAATTATATGCCTTCCTGCTATTTATTTTTTTAAGTTAAGGTTCATGGGAAAGTCAGCCCTGTGACTGCAATTCCTTGTGAAGTGTTTCTCTGCTGCTCTGGTGAAGAGGACAGAATATCTCAGAGTTCTTTGAATTCGCTTGTTGCAGCCTGGCATTGAATGAAATTCATGGTGAGAGCCAAATTTCAGCTGTCTCTTGCAGCAGCTGGAGAAACTCTTATGAGGAATGTACATGAAAAGGATTCTGCATGCATATGGCCTAGGACCCTCGTACCTACAGGACTGCCTCTCCTGGTATGACCCACGGAGGACCTTAAGGTCTGCAAATAATAACACCCTGAAGATCCCAGGCCCCAGGGAAATTAGACTTGCCTCGACCAGAGCCAGGGCCTTTTCAGCCATGGCCCCAACCTGGTGGAAAGCTCTCTCACAAGAGACCAGGGACCTGCGGGATTTGACATCTTTCCGCAGGGCCTGCAAGACGGAGCTGCTCTGCTAGGCCTTTGGTAGGGGTTCAGTCTGATTCTTTTCTTTCTGTATAAGAACAAGCATTGAAGAGGCTTCCTAGCCCGTTCACAGGTCCTTTATAAGACCAGTGGTAACAGTTGGTCCTGGAGAATGTTAACCACTCTCAATTTTACCAGTGGACTGCCATCTGTCCAGATTTTAATTTGCTTTGAACTAATTTTAAGATGTATTTTACTGTATTTTTCGCTCTATAACACGCACCAGACCATAATACGCACGTAGTTTTAAGAGGAGGAAAACAAGAAAAAAAATACCCTAAACGAAATAGTGGATACATGATTTTTGTGGTTCATGCTGTGGCCACAGACATGTGATCTGACAGTGAGTTTGGAGTAGCCCAATGCAAAAATCCTGAGGATCCATGTGGATCCATGCTTTGTAACCACGGAGGAGGGAAGGAAGGGGAACCATGGATCTTCTGCTCACGACTGCAGCAGATCCCCCCCCCCCCGCCACCCGCAGGCATTCACTCCATAACACGCACAGACATTTCGCCTTACTTTCTAGGAGGAAAAAAGTGAGTGTTATGGTGCAAAAAATATGGTAACTAATTGATTGCCTGTTTTTATGTCCTGATGTTCTTTGTATACTGCCTTGGTTTCATGATATTAGTCGCCCTGAGCCCGGCTCTGGCTGGGGACGACGGGGTACAAATAAATTATTATTATTATTATTATTATTATTATTATTATTATTATTCAAGGATGAAACAACAAAAAAGACAGGAAGCAGACCTGGATCCTTGTGAAAGTGCAGCTAGCATCTATATTTGGTTCATGCTCAGCCAGGTGGCGGCTAGGCAGAGCTTTTATGGCGAGATCTACAATTCCTACACTCAGCTGACAGCATTACAGCTCAAAACAAATTAAGGTTCAGAAAACTGCTTATGAAGGAAAAACAAACCAACAAACAAAAACCACATTTGCCTGAAGTTAGAATCATCTGAAAAGAGGAAACGCATATATATATATATATATAGAGAGAGAGAGAGAGAGAGAGAGAGCGCGCACTCAGATTATATGAAAGAGTGCCCTTTCCCACATTTCGAAGTAAGGCACATAATATCACATGCAATCATGGTTTGTTGTTGTTTATGTATTTCCCTTTTATGTTTTTGATCATCAAAGTATGACACTTCTTAAATATAATTGGTCTTAATTCACAAGTGTTTACTGATTTCCGGTCCTTGGGATGGATGGGTTACATTCATTCATTCATTCCATTTATACTCTATCTTTGTACCTAGGAAATTCAAGGCAGTATACATAGCTCCCTCTCCTTTCCAATGTTATTCATCCCAACAGTCCTGCAAAGTAGGCAAGGCTGAGAGCTAAGGTTGCCTAGTGAGTTTCATGGAAATTTGAACCTGTGTCTTCTCAGTCCTAGCCTGGCACCTTAACTATTACACTACACTGCCTCTAAAAAAACAAGAGGAAAACTATGCTTTGAAATACCAGTTTCGCATTGTATTATATTTTATGCCATTTTAACTTTATTTTCTACCTGTCCTTTACCATTCCTGAATGGTTCAACAAGAGAGAGAAACCATTCAACTACTGATAAAAGTGCCCTTTAAAAATTGGATGGGTTTTTCTGCTTTTGTGTGTGAACAGTCTCTTCTAGCAATATGTAGTGACTAAGGACTATTTTCATATCAATGATTTTTTTTACTGCATCTTGTTAACTCTGCCTTCCCCTTTTCCTTATACACCAGAGTGCCTTATTTAGTTCCTCGGCTCTATCAAACCCAGTGTTTATATACTTGTGAATACAAACATGAAACAACATGAGAGGGGTAAGTTGTGATTTTGTTTTGGTATCTTTTTCCTTGTTTGTACTGGTTGTTATACACTGAATAATTTAAAAAGAAGAAAAAGGAAAAAAAAATATAAACATGAGGCATGGTAAGTGTAAAGAACTGTATACTTGCTCTGCATTGGAAAGGAAAGGTCAATGTTACGTGGATATTTTGTCTACTTTGTATTTGTAACCCTCGTTAAGTTATGTTAAGTATAATGTGAATGCCTAAATGTGTATTGGTGAAAAGGTTTAACATGGGGTTTTTCCACAGAGCTATATTAAGGAGAGCACTCTGAGCTCTTGCTGAGTTGATAATTAACTGATTGTTGTTCTCTAGTAGCTAACCTTTGAGTGTTGTAACCTTAGATCATGTGGTGAAGGTATTGGGTTGCAAATCTCTATTTTAAAGGGAGTTGCCTTCATGCCTTTTGTCTCAGGGCTCTGTGAAGTAAGGACATGTAAAAGACCCTCCCTGACAGAGAGAGAGAAAACAGCTCCAGGCTAAAAATAGATGCTGTAAGAAGAGATAGACCTCTGCTTCTAGGTCTGTGGGAATTATGTCACATTTTGTAAGATGCTGAGCCTCTGCTAGACAGCGCAAGATCTTGTATAGACATTTTGGACGTATCATTTGATGTTCCTGTTTTGTTTTGAAGAGTTCTGCTAGTCAAGTTTGAACAATATTTTTATTAGACTTCCTTCCTTCCTCAAACTTGGTGGATCAGGGGAATGCTGTGGAAATGGTTATGTAAGGGGTTTATAAGCAGAGGTTGGATGGCCAACTGTCATGCATGCTTTAGCTGAGATTCCTGGATTGCAGGGGTTTGGATTAGACAACTCTTGGGGTTCCTTCCAACTCTACAATTTCTTCCTTCCTCCCTTTCGTCTTCTTTCAATATTCCCTCTCTTTTCCTTTCTCTTTCCTTTTCTCCTTTATCCCTTCTCTACATCTCTATCCTTTTCTATTCTCTTTTTCTTTTCTTTTCTTTTCGGTTTGTGTTTTTATTTAGGTCAATGTTTTAATTTTGATAAATAAAGAGATATTAGCAACAATAATTTGAGACAAGCTGCTTTATAAAATTCACTTGAAAAATCTGAAAAAACGTGCCTACAGATGAATAAAGTACAGTTCCTCAACAAGCATACCTACATGATACATGTGCTTGCACACGCGCGCGTGCGCGCGCACACACACACACACACAATTCCCACATTCATACTTGTGTCAATCTTCTCGCTTAGCCTCCTTGCAGGACATCCATTGCCCATAGGGACCACAAAGGATTATCAATGGGACCATAAAACTTAGGTGTTACGCCAGTCTTTGCCAAGCTGGTGCTCACTAGGAGTTTGGGAGTTGTAGTCCAAAAATCCCAGAGAACACAGGCTTGGCGAAAGATGAGCTGTGTTGAAAACTGAAGAGTGGCCTATTAACCAGATAACAGATTTTCCATGGGTTTCTCTAATGCATTTCTCTATGTAAATAAAAGGCTTCCTAAACCAAAGTGTTAGCATTCACTTTTGTGAAATGATCTTTTACAGCAGGGCTTTGATGTTTACCTTTGAATATTAATGCAAAACCACACAGATTTTATTATAGGGCTGAGGGAGATGTTTATGGAAAAGCTTATACAGTGTTTTGATAGCACTCGAGTAGGAAGAAGCAAATTGAATACAGAACGGAGGGGAGAGAAAAAAATCTCTCTTGATTGGTTCATTGTCAGTTTTTCTGTTGATGCTCAGTCTATTGCCAGCTGGAGCCTGGATTATCGCAACATGAGGCACAACAGGGTGATGCAATTAGTGTGAGGGAAGCTGTTACTTTCAACAGACGATCTTTCAGTGCGCGAGTCTGTTAATTCAAATGGCAGCGAGTGAGCTGGATCCAGTCTCGACAGTGGCACTGTCTGCCATGTGTTTACTGTGGTTCATCTATAGGCAATATGGTTTGGCAAGTGCATGTGAAATGAGAAAATGTTCACATAGAATTGCAGTTGGCAGACTGGATATGTTCATTCTAAGTCTACAGGGGGCAATCTCAGACCCTCCAAGTGTCCCTAATTTCCAGGGAAACTCCCAGATTTACAGAAGCCGTCACAGTTTCTGATTTGATCCCAGAATGTCTCTCCTTTTCTTAGGATGTCCCTATTTTCATTGGAGAAATGTTGGAGGGTAGGGAGTTATGTGACCCCCAAGCCAAGGAGATAAGTACCGGTAACCTTTAGAAGACATCTGAAGGCAGCCAGGTTTAGGGAAGTTTTTTAATGTTTAATGTTTTATCATGTTTTATATATTTTGGAAGCCGCCTAGAGTGGCTGGGGTAACCTAATCAGATGGCTGGGGTATTAAGGTAAAGGTAAAGGTACCCCTGCCCGTACGGGCCAGTCTTGACAGACTCTAGGGTTGTGCGCCCATCTCACTCAAGAGGCCGGGGGCCAGCGCTGTCGGGACACACTTCCGGGTTACGTGGCCAGCGTGACATCGCTGCTCTGGCGAGCCAGAGCCGCACACGGAAACGCCGTTTACCTTCCCGCCAGTAAGCAGTCCCTATTTATCTACTTGCACCCGGGGGTGCTTTCGAACTGCTAGGTTGGCAGGCGCTGGGACCGAACAACGGGAGTGCACCCCGCCGCGGGGATTCGAACCGCCAATCTTTCAATCGGCAAGCCCTAGGCACTGAGGCTTTTACCCACAGCGCCACCCGCGTCCCCTAGGGTATTATTAGGGCTGGGTTGTTATTATTATTGAATAGGACGTCCCTATTTTTATGGGGGAAATGTTGGAGGGTATGTCATTGGGTGTATACCGGGGCCTAGAGATCTCAGGTGCAGATCCAAAAACCTGGGTTAATTTCAGAACATTCAGTGGATCAGATAATTCTGGATCAGATTAGGGAAATCTGCCCATTGCCAGTTGGCTGGTTATTGCCAAAAACTGCTTTTGTGTGGTAGGCTTTATTGGGATCATATGGATTGTTTCCCATTTATATGGTGTGGAACATCTCCCAGTAGCACAGAACTTCCCCCAGAGTTGCTTATAGGGAGGTCCATGGGATACGGGTTATGTGATAAGCAATGCCTGCCTGCTACATCAATGCCTGCTGCTGGAACTTGTAAATGAGGCCTAGTTCCTTGTGTATTGCAATTGGAAATCACAGTCCACTGTATAATAAATCTTCCAAGGTACCATTTACTACATGGCAATGTGTGTTTACTGCAGTGTGGATGACTTGCAGTTTAATAATAAGCAGCCCATTCAACAGCAGGTACTTTTGAGCCAACAAAAATGTATTTGGCCAGTGTGTTTTTTAAAAAAGAAATTACATCTGGTCAGTTGGTATACAAGATCCTAGATGGCTAGTTTGTAAAGCCCTATTTGGTGATAACAGTTCTGCTGGCAAAAGCACTTTTTATTAGCTTCGGTTCAAAAAGCCAAAAACATTTCAAAAATCTAATTAGTTTTACTTGGGAAAATACAGAACCTGCTGCATTTAACATCTCTTAGCAAATGCTCTACACACACTCATACACTCACACACAAAAACAATAATAATAATAAGCAATAACAACTCTGCAAATTCCTCTTAAAAGGAACCCCCACAGTAAGTGGGGTAAAAGATTACCGGTACTTAAAAGGTATTAACTGATATGAGGACAATAGAATATGCTAGCATTCTTTGATGCACATAACCAACAGCATAGAGCTGACGGATAGGATTTTCCAAATGTCCCGCAAGCAGGCACTGTGATAGCTAAAAGCTGTTCTTTGTTAATGGCTCTCGAAATCGCGACAAGTATGTGGAATCCTCATTGGGTACAGGAGAACATGGCAACAAGCCTCCTTGCCAAT
Organism: Podarcis muralis; assembly: GCF_964188315.1. Lineage (NCBI taxonomy): Eukaryota > Metazoa > Chordata > Lepidosauria > Squamata > Lacertidae > Podarcis > Podarcis muralis. Next base: position 24,698,639 of record NC_135659.1, on the reverse strand, counting down.
GCAGGCCACTAATACCCATTGAATTTGCCTTCCCCACTAGACCTTGCTTATTCACTTCAATGGAGAGGAATCTCCCTGTGGAAAGAGATGAGGATATGTGGAGCTGAAGAGAATAGGAAGCCCAGGCTGAACTTTGCACCAGAAGTCCTTGGCCTCACTTAGCCGAATGAATGGGAGGGACCCCAAATTGCAGAAGGGCTGGCTTACCACATTTTGAAGTAAGTTACCACATTACCATCGAAAGATGTCCCTTTCCACAAGACCACTAAGTACAAAGTCTAAAATTATCTAAATGTACCACAAGGATGTGTTCTCAGCAATAGAGAAGAACAGCTAAGACCAGTCCTATGATGGAATATCATGCTTGTAGCAAGTGCAATCCCCAGAGTAAGGAGGTTACTTTGAATTCCACAAATATCTACAACTTAACAATAGCACTGGGATTCCAACAAGGAGACACTTGATCTGATTTATTTATTTTTTAGGCGCATGGCAGTCACTAATTTCCAATAAGGTTGTATCTGGCTTCAACTTCAGACCCTCATCATGTCAGACCACGCTCTGTTTGCTGAAGCCTCCCAGGTATTTACTATTCAGAAACAAAGAGCAGGTTCCAAACTGTCTTCATCTACTCATGGCTAACTTTCCAAATTGACTTCAATGGGACTTAACTGCAGTCCAAAGCGTTAGCAATGTTTTGGACCATATGCAAATTTATACAGCTGAACGGTGCAACCCAATGCATAATTATGCAGGAGTTAATCACACTGGTTTTGATGGTGTTTACTCTCAGGTAAGTGCACACAAGATTGCAGCCTCAATAGACAAATGAATTTCTTGATTAAATGCACATTTCCCTGCAATCCTAAGCACACTTATCAGAGAGCAAGTCCCGCTGACCTCAGTGGGACTTATGTCTCAGCAGACATGCACAGATAAACTGTACTCTTAGCATCTATGACAACCTTCATTTTTACGTGCTTTAATTTGTCCCAAGTGGTAAGTTACAAACAGAAATAATTAAGAAAATTAAAGGGTTGGTGGCAAAATAGAGTTTAGTATAGTCACAAATGGAAGAGGGTGTGAATCGAATAAAGGGTGGTGGTGGGGAATACATAAATACTTCACTCAGAAGTAGCGAAGACCCAACTTTCATCCATTTGAGTATCGGTTCTCATACAAAACACTTTCCTGCCTCGCAGGAAGGATATACGCCTTCCCTGCGATTCCAACCAGGGAAGGTGCTGACTAGAGAAAGAGAGATGGAAATGAAATCTAAATTGTTCCTTGCCTACCCTTTCACCTGGTGGGCCAGGGGGTCCATCGCTGCCAGCCGTGCCCTGGAAAAGAGCAAATCGTTCAGAGATGAAATGCACGCTTTCATTAAGAGGAAGAGCTAGACGTGAAATTGCTTCCTCGATTCGGTCAAGTTACCTTGGGGCCAGGTTTCCCAGTTGGGCCTCTCGGGCCTCTTGACCCACGTGGTCCCTATTGAGTCACAAAAGATATGCAATTCGTTATTTTTTATTATCGTGTGCTACAGCGGCAAAGGATATAAAGGCAACCTTCTGAATATGGCCAGGATAGCAATTAATATGGAAATGCATGAGATAACATTAAAGGGGAGGTGTAGGGAAAATGCACAGTACGTACGGTTGGTCCTCGCTGTCCCCTTGGGCCAGGTTTTCCGTGCAAGCCCTGCCAAAGAAAGTTCACACAAATTAATCTTATCGTTCGATGGAGGGGTGTTTTCGTTTTTTGGTCGAGAAGGTGGTTTTGCTACTTCAAAAGGGCACAGCAGAACTCTACTACAGGATCAAAAGCTACACAGGACATCTGATGACTTGCCTTGCATTTTAAGTTTTCATAAACAGCTTCTTCAAATATTTATCTCTCTTCTTAAAGGGCAGAATTACAAGTCATAAGGGAAACACGCCGCAACCCAGGTTTGTCTTGCCATGCTCACATGGGAGCAGGGAGCATTCACAGGAGAGATTGGGTATATTGCAGCGAGTGCTTAACCCTTTCCCTTCTCCCCTGCAACCCACCCCCTGCCTCCGCCGCCTGAGCACTCTTGGGGCAACAGGAGGGGCAGCAGGGTGAGGTGAAGGAGTTTAACTCTTTCTTTCCTTAGGCCCAGAAAACCACATCTTGGAAGCTGCTGTATGCATTTCCTAGCTGTAAATCTATTCACTGCAGTAATCAGTTGGAAGGGGGGGGGGGAGTATAGTAAGGAAGCTTGTGAGAAAGCTGTAAATACAATTGTCTCTCATCAGTTTCAGATTTAAACTGGTGAATCTGCACGCCTGTTTTTCTGCTTCATAAAATGTAGTGGTCGGCAGAGTAATGATATACATTACTTCAGTTTTACTTAATGGCACACTAAGCTGCCATCAAGCACAATTTCCAAGCCATCCTTTCCCCTTTGATAACTTCATCACATTTCAACCACAAGTGATCAGCCACGTCCAGTTGAGCTTTATAGATAGTGATGCAGTGACCTTCTAGAGCTTGCAGACTCTGCATTATAAATTCCACCCACCAGCTTCAAATAAACAAAGCAGCTATGTCTTGACTTTCTACATCCATTTAAATAGGTATTCTTCAGCATCCTTGCTGTTGATTTGCCGCTTCGACCACAAATGGTTTTGGGGTGGTTTGGTTCTGTATATGAAAAGAGTCCTGGGGAATTAGAATGCATAGAAGATGCCAGAGAAATCCCCCTGAGGATAGATTGCAGTCTAGCTGGATAATTCACAGAATATAGGAAGAACTCTCTCTTGTTTTCTCCCTTCCTTGCACACTGTATACTTTCTTACCAGCCCCAGATGCTTCAGGGAAAAGGTGATGGCATCCCACCCGGTGCATATGATCTGAAGTTCAAGTGCCTCTGGTGAAATTGTCAAAGCTTTATTTCTTTCCTCCTTTACTTATACTTTTCCATCAGACAAAGAGCTGCTTCCCAGATTTCTATTCATCATTAGATGACTGCAGCATCTTGTGGGGACTTGATTGAGTGGAGGCAATCGTCACAGGTATAATGACACCTTCATTTTGCATCCCTGTCACTTCAGACATAACGCTTTTTCAACTGAGTCAGGGCCAAACCGGTTTGTGGAAATAAATGCATCTTTGCATTAACTGCATTTTTTCTTTTTTTAAAATAAAATAAAATAGGATGAGCTGGTGTCAGGGATTGGCTGGATGAGGAAGAATGGTGGAATCCAAGAGCCCCCCAGGGAAACACAGAAGATGATGACTTAGATTCTGGATCCTGGTGGTGGGATACCAGCCACACCTCAGAGGAGGGGACAAGCTGGAAGCTACTAAACGGAGGAAGCTTGAAGGATCACAAAGAGGCAGAAGCAGGCAAATGGCCCAGCACAGGGCAGGGTGAAGAGGTTTCCAGTTTGGATGCAGGCTCCGACAGAGACAACAGAGGAGAACCAGACTCTACATCTCTCCCGCATCTCCGTCATGACAGTTTCTCTGCCGACGGTTCTCTGGCCCCACTTGCTCCTAGAATGCGAAGGATTGATACATATTGCCAAGCAATGAGCCAGACAGGCACACAGAGAGGCTCCTGGGGCTCCCACTAGCAGAGGATTACAGGGGGGGGGGAGCCCTGGCTCAGAAAACTAGAGAGCAAAGGAGGGGCTGCAAGCCAGTTTGTGGAACTTCTTTATTAGGGGGTGTGGCGTTTGCCTCCTAGGTGGGTCACAAGGAAAGGGTTAAAAATGAGTGTGATGTGATTGGCCAGTGGAAACTGATAGGAGGAGTTAGAGTGAGAGTCGGTGTTGTGTGAAAGTTAGTTGGGAGTTGGGAGTTGAAGAAGGAAGAGGGAGGTTAAGTCTGTGGGTTGGTCGAGTTGTGAGGTGAGGGAGTGAGAGGAATTGTTAGGTGGAGTCAGATAGATAGTTGGAATAATCAGTTTGAAGTTGTTAGGAACGCATAGAACAGTTACGGAACTAGGATTAAGAAACTGATAAGAAAAATTAACTGAAACCATAAGCTTGTTCATGCCTATAAATCAACTTGATTATCTGTTAATGTTAACAACTGTCTGGACTCCGTGATTACCCGTGAGGAGAAACGGGTTGGTGGCAGCGAAGAAAGCAATCACAGTGGTGGCACAGGGTCAATAGACCGTCAAACGTCCGGGGGCCCTGTGTGATCACCACAGGGGGCTTTGCCTTTCATTGAATCATAGAACTGTAGAGTTGGAGGGGACGCTGAGGACCAACCCCCTGCAATGCAGGAATATGCAGTTGTCTGCAACCTTGGCATTATCAGCACCATGCTCTAACCAGTGTTTTTTTCCTTTCCTTAATAAGGAAACTAACTGCAAGTTAGCCTCATGTCTCTAGCTCTCTGGGATTTCCCCAAAAGCAAATCCCAGTTTCATAGGAGGGGCTTTCAACAAGGGAAGAAAGTGCTAAACTGATGCTACATGTCTGATGTGATCCACATGTGATCCGCAGCCTCCAGATGATATTACTTTCATTTTTCTTTTAAAAAATCTCTTCATTAAATATAAAGACATATTTAACAACATGCATTTTGACCCTCAGATTACATCTTATTTATCCGCTTTTGGGCAAGTATAGGAAAAACATATATCCATTGACGTATGTACTGTGTGAACAGGGCCAGCAGCTTGTAGCTACATCTCACTGTTTCACTGAACACTTGCGAATAACAGAATTAATGGGGAGCCACTGCTGCTATGGAGCTGCACATTGTTCTGATAATGGGAAGCTGGTGAATAGATTTCCTTGTGGGAAAATTACTATTTAATCTTGTTGAGCGACAGTCTTCTTATTCTTTATTTCTTTTGCTTACTATCAAGAATGTACAATGTTCTTATTGCATTAGCAGTTAAATTCCCAATCCTGCCTGTCCTTTGAATTCACTTAGCAATGAGTTCCGCATATTAATAAAACACGTTAAGAAGAATATTATATCATACCCTTGCGCCTTTCTCTCCGTTGGAACCCGGAAATCCAGGGAACCCAGTTGAGCCCTGTAAGGGGGGACCGGACACACAGTTATATGGTTTACTCAAAGCCTACTTATATATTGAATAAAATTCTAAGTTGCTTTTTTATGGGGGGGGAGCACCCGCCCCCTCAAGTGCTTTATATATTAAAAGTCTGTATCCTTCAAAAAAACGTTTAAAGCCAACATAAAGCATGCAATAACAATAACTGGGTGTATGGCCCATTATCACAAAACCATTTCTACAACACAGGTCATAACTAACTCCTAAAGCCCATGGTGAAAAGCTGAGTCTTTCAGACCCACACCGAGGGATCAGCCTTGCCTGGTCTCACTCAGAATCATATTCCACAATTGTAGGATCAACAGAGAAAAGGCCCATTTCTGCATGCCCACCAACCAGAAAGAATAGAAACAGATGAATCATTGACACACTATGAATTACAAGAGTTTATAAAATATTTTTTTCCCTAGATATCAACCCAAAACAAAAACATGAAAGCTACATAGTGTGTTGCAATATAACACATTATACTATTCAGCTGAAGCAAATGATGTGGAAATGGTTATTAATAGATGGCGGTCTGGTAGCTTACCAAAATGCTTCATGTCCGGAATGCATTAAAACATCAAGAGTGGTACAGTTAAAAACAACAACAACACCCCAAGCAACCTTACGACAAGCAGAGGGTGGGATTCATTGCTGTGCTTTTCCAATCTTTCCATCTGCCCAAGCGCTAAAGCTTGCCAGATGGAATGACCACTCTCCTCTCTTCTCCCATGTGCTCAGAGCCAACTTCTCTAGGTGAAGGGAATAAGAAGGGGAGAGGGTCTGTTGCACTGGTGGAAGTCCTTGAGCAGGGCTTCTAGTGACAGGGCTCATTAGGTCAATCCTGCCCCAAGTCACTGGGTGATATCTAGCTGAGGACACCCTCCAGAAGAATGGACTTCTGCTAGCACCACACAACTTCTCTTTCCATCCTCTGTGCATCATCAAAATCTGCTCCAGAGAGTTGAGATAACATCTGGAGCAGGTTTGGCGAGGGGGCAGAGGAGTGGAAGTTCTATTCCCTGAGTTGAGTTCCAGTCACACAACATTATATATCACACAATATCAAGCGGAAACAAGACCTACAGAATTCTCGATAAGGTCAAAAACATGTCCATTGCAATCAGGTTGTCACCAGTCTGTAAAGCTGATGTGTTTAATCAGAGAAAAATCACTGTCAGTATTTACTAAAGGTTGGAAACTCCTTATAGACTGTTTGCATGAAAAATAAAATGAACCTATGATATCTGGGTTTGAGGATCAAAGGAAATATTCATGTACAGAAAGTGGAGTTGTTGGGTGTTAACTTGGAGTGGATGTTTTGAATAATTTTCTATATATAGCTGACCAATGATGAATCTGAAATTCTCCTTTTTTTCCTCTTTCTTCTTTTTTTTCCCTTTTCCTATTTCTGGTTGGTTTTTTTATTTAAATTAGTTTTCTTTATTTTTGATAAAAAATATATTCAATATATTATATTAACCTTTCTATAATTTCTTTCAAATTTTAATAAAATTTAGTGCAGGCAGAGAAAACAAGCATGTTGCCATCACTGTGAACAATGTGGACAAAATAGAGAGCAGGGGCTCCACAGAAAGGAGCTTTTAGAACAAATAGCACCATTTTAACCATAAAAGAAAATGAATTTCCAGTGATTGAGTAAGAGTTGTATCCAGTGATGGTTCTTATCATAGCAGACCTGATGAAATTAATGGATATGACTAACTTGCATACAATGATTTCAATGGGTCTACACTGCGTAGAAAACCCAGTTGGCTGCTACTACCCTAAGTTAATAAATTCCATTATGTCAGTTCATGCATGCATGTCTGTATGTTCAAGTGCACACATCTATAAAATAAAGACGACATTCAAATTTTTTTCTGGGTTTTGGATTAGTTTTAGATGTACAAACCAGGCCTGGTTTCCCAGTAATTTAAAAACAGTGTCCATAACACTGATGAAGGCAGAAGAAAGTCTGTTTGAAAATAATGACAATTTCATTTGGAAAAATGTTTCCAATGTCTCATTTCAGTAATTGTTGAAACAGCCCCTTCAACAAAAATGGCTACTAGATGAAGCTTGTAGAAATACTAAGAAATAATTGTAAGCAATTTATTTTCTGAATGACTATATGAGATAATACTTGCTGGAAGATAATAATTGGGTTTTGGCATGGAACAATAGGAAGACTGATAAAGAATATTTGTGCTCAGACATTAACTTGCAGTATTCTACTCCAAGGAGATATTTTTGTTACTGCTGCAAAAGAGTTTACGTTATCCAATTTCCATGGGCAATTGAGGAAAAGGACATTAACAACCAACATAATCATTGCAAATATCTCTGTCTATATATTTGTATTTGTCTGTCATCACACATTAGTTCACATGGCTGCCAATAGATGGCGCTGTGACCTGCAGCATGATGAGCAGCACTGGATGGGCAGCCTAGGTAAACTGGAGAGGGGCAGCCAAAACAGGCTGCAGTAGCAGCCCCCAGCTCTACTGGCTCTTCTGCCTGCCAGTCTTGGGGCACCTGCTGCCAGGATCCAGATCCCCAGGCCACCTGCCACCACTACTGGCTACCACCTTCTGCTTGACTGGCCTGGGGATCTGCTGCTGCTAATTAGGATGAAGAGTTGGCCAGGGAGGCAGCAGGAGTAGCGTGGGAAGGAAGAAGGTGCCCAGCACTGACAGCCACCCTGAGATCTGCTCTAGTGGCCCTGCAACTATTACTACAATTCTAATATACTTCTTCTGCCTGGGTGGTTTGGTTTGGTTTTGGTTTTGCTTTTTTGGAGAATGGGAGCTTCTAATTCTTTATGATGACTTTCTGGAGCCCAGACCTGTTTTGCTACAGGAGCCACCTGAGTGTGACCTATAATCATGCTGTTATCGGTGGATAAACTGGGGTGACTTATATTCAGTTCAGTAGCTACACTAACAAGTATGGGATGGGGCCCATTGACTAGTCTAGGGGTCAGCAAACTTTTTCAGTAGGGGGCCTGTCCACTGTCCCTCAGACCTCATGGGGGGCCGGACTATATTGGGGGGGGCTAATGAATGAATTCCTATGCACCACAAATAACCCAGAGATGCATTTTAAATAAAAGGACACATTCTACTCATGTAAAAACACGGACCGTCCGCGGGCCAGACTTAGAAGGTGATTGGGCCAGATCCACCCCCTGGGCCTTATTTTGCCTACCTATCCACTAGTCTATCGCGCGAGCCTTGATGTTATACCAGAGCTGTAGGCAATAACATGCACTGAAGACATTTGACTAGTGAAAAGCTTTGGCCCCCTTCATCTTAGGTATCAGGACTACTACATATTAGGGCTGAGAAAAACAATCACAGAAATTAAAATATGGGTGGTTTTCCTCCAGGGAGAAGTTAAATCAGTACATGAACAACGGAATGATTTCACTAAACTCAGGAGGGGGGGGTAGCCGAATTTGCTTCCAGTGGGATGGGTGTACCCTTAGACGTAATAGTGGCAATTTCTTTCCTTCATTGTTGTTTGGCGATGGCCGAAAAGGTAAAGGAAAAGGACCCCTGGACAGTTAAGTCCAGTCAAAGGCAACTATGGGGTTGTGCCGCTCATCTCACTTTCAGGCTGAGGAAGCCAGCGTTTGTCCACAGACAGCTTTCCGGGTCATGTGGCCAGCATGACTAAACCACTTCTGGCACAACAGAACACCGTGATGGAAACCAGAGCGTACAGAAACACCGTTTACCTTCCCGCCACAGCGATGCTTTTGAACTGCTAGGTTGGCAGAAGCCAGGACAGAGCAATGAGAGCTAACCCCGTTGTGGGGATTCGAACCACCAAACGTCTGATCGGCAGGCCCAAGAGCCTCAGTGGTTTAGACCACAGCGCCACCCGTGTCCCATGCATTAGTGGGGGCAATACCACAGGCAGCTGTAGCAACAACACTCCTTCTCTCTCAACAGCCACTGTTTTCTTCCTCTATATGCAGCATCACTGGACTGCCACACACACACAAAAGCAATTGTTGCTCCCCCACCCCCATTCAAAGCATTCTGGGGAAAGCATTCTGGGAAATATGAAATGGCTCTAGAGTGATGAGGGCAACAGGAGAAGGTGTGGTTTTGGGCATACAGGGCCATCATGGTTATGTTGGGCATCATTGTCAAATGTCATCATGATGGCAGCCAGCTTGCCAAGGCCATTGTTTCTGAGCTTTTGCTTCTACTGTCCTTATGCTTTTGACTGCTGATGGCAGGTGACCGATGGACTGCAACTTAAGTGGCACAGCTCTGGCACTGCAGCGACTCAGTAGAGCAGAGCCAGAAGATTGGGAGGTCCTGCAGCCATCCTTCTAATCTAATGCCAATACAGTGGAACCTCGGGTTACGAACGTGATCCATGCAGGATGCACGTTCACAACCCACAGCGTTTGCAACCCACAGCACCACGTCTGTGTATGCGTGGGTCAAGATTCAGCGCTTCTGCACATGCACAAAGCGTGATTTAATGCTTCTGTGCATGCACCAAAACCCAGACGTAACCTATTCCGGTATTTCCGAGTTCGGCGCGGTGCGCAACCCAAAAACACATAACCTGAAGCGTCTGTAACCCGAGGTACCACTGAAATTAAACATGAATATTGCTTGCAAACTAATTCCATTTTTAGTATACTCAGCTTAATAAAATTCATGCCAACATCTCTGTTTTGTGAGGGGAAGGCCGCGCATTTTCTTTGACGTTCGTGCATGTCATTTGTGTTCATGCTTCTGAATAAAGTAAGATCTCTTTGATCTTAAGAAATTTCCAAATAGAGTTTTGAAGCATTGACAGACAAGGGAGAGAGATGGGGAGGGAGGGAGACTGCAATCTCAGACGTTTAGGTTAAAAGGCTGGTGCATCAAAGACCTACTTCTGAATTCTTGATGAACACTTTCCTTAGCAATAACCCTATATCACATTAACACAGAGTGTTTACTGAAAAAAAGGAAACACCTTGGAATTCACCCAGGTGAAATGGAAACAAAGCAAAATAAGCACAGACTCCCAATATTTTAAAAAGCTAAGAAAAATCAATGATACTTTACAATTTAAAGTAATACTTTCCTAAAATGTATTGGCAATGATACCTTACACAATGCAAACACATGTGTGGGGGGGGACACCTAGATAGTTGTTCAAGTCGTTAATCCCAGAAGATGACAGGTTGTTGTTTTTTTACATGCATTGCACTGTCAAAGAAGTTGTACAGATTCCTTGTTAATCACAAATTGGGAACAGCATTAAAAATGCATACTCCCCTTTTGCAGATATTGCTATCCTTTATCAAGGATATGGATCCAACCATGGTTTCAGTCTTTTCGCTTATTTCAATGGGGCTTGTAATGGAGAATATCCTGTAGGACTGCCCCAAGTAAACACAAAAACTCTCATGGACTCACATCCGAAGTCGCACAGAGGGGCTGAGTCTGATAAACCATTCTAAGCTCTGGGGAGTCAACCTGGGAGCACTTAACATGTGGAGAACTGACATCAAAACTATTTGCCTATATCGTCTTTCCGGAGCTGACATGATATTGTGACTTAGGATTCTCCTAAAGTGAAAAATTAGGCTACCCATTCTGATTTTAAGGTTTTCATGTGTGCTTGCTCCACAGATGACTTCCAAATGCAATCACATGAGCACAAATTGTTGCATAAGAACTAGAACAATGCATAAAATCCAGTATGAACACAGCGATTACGGTTCTCTGCTTTCTTTCTTTTATAAAAAATAATGATAATAATTTGATGTATAATGGCATAAATTCACGGAGCAAGGGAGTAACATTTATTATGGCTGAGCATCACTTTGTACCTAATTGTATCAGTGCATCATATAATACTTAATGGTCTGTGCTTTCCTTTTCTAGATGTGTAAATTACACAAAGTTATAACCCAGAAACAAAGAAAGATGCCCAGCGAAGTGGACCAACGAACCAGAATGACATTTTTAAAAAGCTGATCATTTGACAAGCAATGATCCAGATGCGTGGGGAGCATTACGTATATCATTGCAAATGCTTTTTGAGTAGTTGTATGAGTGAACACGGTTGATATTTATAACACTCACCACCCATCAAGTTGTAGGTTATTCATTTACATGGCAACTGTGGCCAATGGAGGAAACTGCCAAATCCGAGATCCATATCTGTATGAATGTCTTAGGCTACCAAAACGATAATCACAATTAGGGCATCAAAACTGAATTATATCATTGAACCAGACTCACAATTTTGTCAGGAAAATGCATATAACCTTTGGACTTCTAGTAGTTACAAGTGACTATCCAAGCATTTGCTTTAAACTGATGTTCCAAGTAAGACCAAAACAACAAAAAAAAACCCTAAAATATTCTGCTAGCCAAAGCTGTACATTTTTCAAAACGAGAGCAAATTCACCTTTGGACCTTGTCGTCCTGGATATCCTGGTAATCCGGGAACACCAAGTTTACCCTGTAAGTTAAAAAGAAGTTTTAATGCATTTCTCATTTGTTTCCTGATGGCTACCACTCTGTCTATGTCTCATTTCCCTCAGAAGAATCATGTAGTTTGTAAAGTTAGAAGGAAACCTTTTGCATGGATGTAGGCTTTTTTTAAAAAAAAATAAAATCATGTTTATTCAGCTTTACAAATACAAAGTCATTAAAAAACCCCTTCAGATAAATATCCATGTACAGAGATTATTCTGAATCCCCATCCCCTCCATGGGGTCCAATTTTAAACATTTATTAATACATATTCTTCGAAGCTCCAACTTTTATATCAATCCATATTATCCATGATAATTGTTACACTACAAGGGAAATCAAAATCCTGCAAATGTTTCCACCTGCTTACAGTGCTCTCCTAAATAACTTATAATTTTTTTCTCATTCTCTTTAGCTACACATTTCTCTTTAGCTACACATTTCAACTATACCTTCTTGAGTTTGTTAGATCACCTAGTTCACAAAACACCTACATACTAAAGATGCCATTTGACATAAATAATAATCATTTGGCATTTTTAATTGTGCATGTGGAGAACAGAGCCACCAACCATTGTGAACCTTGCTGGTTTTGCTTCCCCATACTGTGGGGCGGGGGGGGGGGGGGTGTCTGTAAATGTCACACTTCCTTAGACCTTTACTTCTGCTCACAGTTTTGGGATCCAATCCTATACTTGTCATGGTATTTCCCTGCTTTCAGCCCAGAATGAAGAAGCTCAACAGTTGAGTTTTTTGAGGGGAAATGTCGCTCATTTATTCTTGTTTTAATGGGATTGGAATTTAATTGGAATTCAGTGATGACATTCCAATTATGCTTCCATTCATCCATAATTATAATATTGGCTTTCTTGATTCATGACCTTGTTAACAGCTGGGAAGATGTCTCACAACACTGTGGGGATCATTAATTCTGAAATAGCTCCCCATAGTTAAGCGAGGCTGAAAGGAACACTTTCTGGAATGAATGAAGTGGCTTTTAAAGTATTTTTATGATAGCTTAAAAGGTCACTAGCATCAAATCATAACTACAATGCTTTCATTCCCTCCTCTTAGTCCATAAATTGTTCTTCCTCAAAGGACTGTGTGTGCAAAACACAGAAAGGATCACTGAGGGAGATCCCTTCAAAAGATCTTTACAAGCAAACTGGACCTCAGATAGGCTGACCAAGTAACTAAGTAGGAACATGCCTGAATGAAATATTATCTCAATAACTAGTTTTTGCTAGTGGAGAGGGGGGTATAATTTGTGGAACATGGACATTCTTGCCTAGTTGCCTACATAGGATTCTTATTCAGAGGCACAATCCAACAGAGCTAATTAATGAATGGTGGCCTTACTCTAGGCCCATTTATGTACTTTACTCATGAGTAAGTAGTAAGTGGTGAGAGTGGGGATGAGGACACTGGCTCCACTCACGTCAGAGGATGATCATGAGTGGGGAACCAACTCCACTCATGAAGGCTCCCTGCACAATACAGAACCCTAGAACTTCAGAAGGTTCCATGTTGCAGACAGTCATCCTCCAACTTATGGAAGGTAACAGGGATGGCAGGACAGAACTTATTTACTTGACCTCCATTCATGCATGTTCTACTTGTTCATGAGTATAATGCATGAGTATAATGCCTTCTGTTCTGTTCAGAGTAGACGTGCATTCTCTCCTATAAAAGGGTGTGCATATTCAACATCACCTTTAAAGGTAAAGGTAAAGGGACCACTGACCATTAGGCCCAGCTGTGACCGACTCTGGGGTTGCAGCGCTCATCTCGCTTTATTGGCCGAGGGAGCCAGCGTACAGCTTCCGGGTCATGTGGCCAGCATGACTAAGCTGCTTCTGGTGAACGGGAGCAGCACACGGAAACACCGTTTACTTCCCGCCAGAGCGGTAACTATTTATCTACTTGCACTTTGACGTGCTTTCAAACTGGTTGGCAGGAGCAGGGACTGAGCAACGGGAGCTCACCTTTTGATCGGCAAGTCCTAGGCTTTGTGGTTTAACCCACAGCGCCACCCGCATCCCATATCACCTTTAGGCATGCATTAAAAATATTCTGCCTTCCTGCTCTGTATTTCAAAATATTACAAACAGAGACATGTAATTCCAACAGTAAGATGGAGGCTTGAGGTTGGAGGCAGGGAAATGGTTCTTCCTTTAGGAACTGCAATCCAAAGGGAGCCGTTCACAATGCTATGTGGTAAAGTCTGCCCCTGCTCTGCCCTTTTCCTTATTTCATCTTATGTTTTCAGTGAAATAAATCACTGTCGTCATTTATACAGTACCTTCCAAATACTCAGACCACTTCAACTGCATTGTTAGGGTACTTTTATTTAACTTGTAAGCAGAATTGTTTATGCCTGAGGAGAAGACACAGTGGCTCTGAGTTCGTGGCTGAGTTAAGATTTAAAACTAGAGACTTCCCAGTTCACTCTTCCCCCCTGGTGTAGCCCCAAACCTACAAAAGTGAAAGATGAGCTGAAACGTATTACAGATAGAGTGGAAAAGCTGTTCTTATAAAGCTTCAGTAAATCTTTAGGAAAATATGTGTCTGGGATCTACACGTGTCCCACACGATAGTCCTATTCGGACACAACAAACACTGAAAGAAAAAGGGAATCATTTGTCATTTGTTCATTTGCTTTTTATGCAACATGTGAATTTACAGCCTCTAAAACTACACCAAGATGATCTCATGATACCCCTCCCCAAAAAAACCTGTTGTATGATTGAGTGACTAACCTTTTCTCCAGCTTGACCAGCCCCACCTGGGTCTCCTGTTGGGCCAGAACGGCCTTTGGGACCTTCAGGGCCATCTTCTCCTCGTGGACCAAGAGGGCCAACTTCACCCTTTTAAAAAAAATGAAGGATGTAAACCAAGGATGTACAAACCAAGTCACCTGTTTCTGCAAATGGGATGCAAAAACTGCTGAAATTATTGGATTGGCTGTTGATGAAAACCTCAGGTCTGCCCCTATTCCTAATTTTAGCCCAACCATAGCCTCACTGTAGCTTTCTAAAACCAGTATTAAGAAGAGAACTGGCACAGAACTTAAGCAGGCTGGATCCCGCCTGGCCTCCCTGTAATTTGAGCACTGAGTGTAACCAAAGGTCTAGTTGTTGCTTGTGGCTTAGCCACAAAAGCCGACAGTTTAACTAAAAGAACCACATCTCTCATAGGGAAAGAAATCCACATTCAGATTTGCAACATTTTTTCGCTGTTGTTACAGCAGGCTTTTAATCTTCAGTTGTAACCTTGGCTGTATTGTTTCTGGCCACTACATTTGGCTACAGATTTTTTAGCAATTATATCACAATTGAAATTTTATGCAACTTTTAATGTGGCCTACCCTTTAACTTATTAAAATATAGTTAGACAAGCTAACTATTTAAATGCCACAAATAAATAAAAATTATTGTTTGCTAGTATGAAATTGTATCTGAGTTTTACAGACTTTTGTGAACAGTGGAGACACACAAGGGTTGATAATGATGAATAAAACCCTCTGGCTTTGTTGGATCCCATCCATTATTCCATTGTCTCAAACCCTTCTCAATAATCTTTTTTGAAGTCCCATGCACTTTTGAAGACTAGGTCCAGTTTATTCATACTGTATGTGGTCTGGGCACATAATTTATCCACTTGGAAGAGTGCATGAAAGAAGCTTGCATGGGCATTCCTATAATGAGAACCAATGACCACAAACCTGATCACATCAGAGAGTTGGTGCTCATTGGTCTCATCTAGCTTCCTAGCAGGTGAGTCACTGTCATTTGTTGACAAGGAAAGGCAAAGTTTCAGGGGGCTCATTGTGGGGCAAATGTATCTGCGGAGCCAATCCAGAATTCCTGCTGGTGTGCTTGTACTGCACTGCACTACACCAACCTCCCTCCTGGTAAACAACACTGACCCTGCTACTGGAAAGCTAGCATAGTGATCCCCATCACACACACACACAACCTTGACAAGCTATTTCTGGATGTAACGCAGAAATTGAGCTACTGTAGGTATCATCAGTATACTGCTGATGCCATACTCCAGATTTCCCAATGACTATTCTGAACAACTTCATATAGATAGCACTGGGGACAACTGTGGCTCTCTATAACACAAATGTAAGGGGCTGACAAATAGCCACCCAAGGCTGTTCTCTGGTACCAATCTCAAAAAATGAGCATTGAAGCACTGTAACACCATGCCCCCAACTGGATCTTGTAGAGCCAATCCAGGTGGATACCAGGGTCGATGGTATCAAAAGCCAAGGAGAGATCCATCAAGATATACAGGGTCAGCACAGCAACCAAGGCTAATTCAGTCCCTAAACCAGGCCTGAACCCAGTCTGAAGTGAGGTTAGGTAAGCCATTTCCTCCTTATGTGCCTGGAGCTGGGTCATCATTTGCCAATATTAAGCTGTAAGTTATATTATGAAGTACATATTGTAGACTCAATAATACTTGTATGCATCATTTTGTTAGTTTGAATTCTGTTCAGGATGTGATAAACAGCTTCCACCCTACTCGTGTTATACAGTCTTAATTTATCCTTGCCCACCCATGTTTGTTTAATTGCAAGCAAATTTACTTTAGGAGAATTTGATTGATAACTTTCCTCCAAATTAGTTTTAGCTCTGGTACGGAGCCGTAACAAAACATTTCAGGGAAATGTGTTCAACTCTTTTCTCTTACCTACAGGGGAAATGACTTGTTTGTGGTTGTTTATGGCTGCTTCATTGTGCTGTTTTAATTTGTATAATGTCACAAGACTGGCTGACTTAGGGCCTAAGTAGTACCTCAGAGGAGCATCAGGAAAGATTTACAAATAAACAAAAATAGTAGATGAACAATGAGAAAAATCAACCTGTTCCAAGAGAACCTAGGTGGAATGAGAGCCAATGCCTGGAATCTATTGCAAAAAGGTCTCTTGAATTAGATCAGGCAGCCCATTGCAGAGAGTGAGAAACTGACAGGATAGATCTTCAAGAGGATTGAAAGGCCTGACCTTGGATATTATTCGTTTATTTATTTCATAAAAATTAAACATCACCCAATTGTAAAAACAACAGCAACCCTCAAAGCAGTTTACAAAAGGAATAAAACAATAACATTATTGGGGGGGGGGGGAGAAACGATTTAAAACATTTAAAATATTAAAATAAATAATAAACTAAAAAGGGTGTGGGAGGACCAGCTTTTATACTGCAAAGCCTTCTGGGAAAGTAAGGTGAACATTCACTTGGAACCCCAGTAAATGTGGGCCAAACTACTCAGAATTAAAACAAGGCTGGTTTGCCTAACTTTGAATGAGGACATCAGGTCCCATGTTTTAATTTCCCCTGGCAATGCATGGCAGCCAACCATTCAACAGGAATTGAGTTTTTCTAACCCTGTCCCTGATTTCAGTCACAAAGAAAGGCCGCATCCATTTATACAACCCTGTCTCTTCATCTGAAAGCTCCAACTTGGATCCTTGCTCTCACTAGAAAGGAAGCGGGGCAGGTATCAGGTACGGAGATACAGTGGTACCTTGTGTTAAGAACTTAATTCATTCTGGAGGTCCATTCTTAACCTGAAACTGTTCTTAACCTGAGGTACTACTTTAGCTAATGGGGCCTCCCACTGCTGCTGTGGTGTGATTTCTGTTCTCATCCTGCAGCAAAGTTTTTAACCTGAGGTACTATTTCTGGGTTAGCGGAGTCTGTAACCTGAGGTACCACTGTAATATGAATGAGAGAGAAAAATACTTACTCTGTCACCTTTAAGGCCCATGTCACCTTTAAATCCAGGGAAACCATCTTCACCCTGATAAAGGAAAAAATGACACATCATAGTGGTGTTGTTGTTGTTGACAGTTATTAAAGAATCTGAATGCATGCATGATTTTAATGCATATAGTAGCTGCACCTATTTTGCTGCAAGTCACAGCAATTTACACTACTAAAAGTGGAGCATAACAAGTCAAATAATTTAGTACAGCAGCTTCTCTATCAGAGGGGGAAAGAGCACATATTGCCACAGCTGTATTGAATTACTTTTCAGCTTTAAAAGGGAGAATGAATGATGAGAAAGGTGCTTAAGGCAACAGACAAATTCATTTCTTAATTCATCAAGGAGCTCTTCATTATGACATTATTCTTCTGAATTAAATTTCTTTCTCATATGTTCAGGGGTTTTTTAAAGGGCTCCCCCCCACAACCATCAAATGCCTCATGTTCAAAAGTCAATTAGGATATGGTCTCAAAGACACCAGCTAGCGATTAAGGGTTGATTAACACAGCCATATATCCTCATGTGACAGTCATGTAGTGATGGTGGTGGTGCAGTTAGGAATTGGGAGTTTCAGAAATTAAATTTCCTGCGTGCAGAACTCTATGAGCCAATCTGAGATGAAGCCCAAGCTCCATAAATCTGATCTCAGCCTAGGATGAAGACATCCTGTCATCACCCCTTATTTCTACCTGTCACCTGACTTACGGCCAGCAGTCGCAGAAGAGGTTGAGATGTTGCCTTTGTGAAGCTCTGGGATGTTATTAGAATGTGCTCTGGGTATCAGCAGCCTTGGGAGATATTATTCCCAAGGCTGCTGTCATCCTTTCTAGGGATGTTCACAGACTATAAAGTACATTTCTCAGAGTTCCTGAAATCTAGGATGCTGTTACAGATGCTCACAATCAAACCCTAGATATCAAGAATCCAGAGAAATGAAGTTCTCAGCCCATGTGACCCACCATTAAAGGGATGAGGCATTCCTTTTCAAATATATTGTTACAGATTCAGGGTACCAGAGTTTGTGGGTACAAAGGCATCCATAATTAGATTTAGTAAATGTTATGAATTGCTAAATGCTTGGAGTCTTCACCTGGGAAAGAGACAGCTTTGCAATGTAAAAATAAAATAAAATGCAGATTAAGCTTGTCTGTCAGACAAGGGTATCACCTGGAATGGAAGTTTTTAAGCATGACAAAAGTGTTGATGGCCCATCAAAGGAATTTGGTCTTTGAAATAGAGGTTGCCAGGGGAGTATAAAGGTAAAGGTAAAGGGACCCCTGACCATTAGGTCCAGTCGTGACCAACTCTGGGTTTGCGGCGCTCATCTCATTTTATTGGCTGAGGGAGCCGGCGTACAGCTTCGGGGTCATGTGGCTAGCATGACTAAGCCACGTCTGGGGAACCAGAGCTGCACACGGAAATGCCGTTTACCTTCCCGCCGGAGCGGTACCTATTTATCTACTTGCACTTTGACGTGCTTTTGAACTGCTAGGTTGGCAGGAGCAGGGACCGAGCAATGGGAGCTCACCCCGTCCCGGGGATTTGAACCGCTGACCTTCTGATCGGCAAGTCCTAGGCTCAGTGGTTTAACCCACAGCGGAGTATGGACACAGAAAAAATATGCTTTGATTTCCAAACAGGAACACAACCCTGGAAGCCCGTGGAATCTTGCTACCACTTGGCAGAGATTGGGGGGTGACATGAAACAATATGGAAGTATTTAGGAGCTTAAAGCAATACCGTACACAAAACTGGAAGTCAATTTTACACTTAGGAGCAGATTTTGAGGGGATGAGGAGCACACCTGAGCAGATGCGAAGGCATTTGGGTGGGGAGGGGAAGTTCCACGGCACTCATGGAAATTGTTCCACATGGGCAATGTTTAGTTAGCTACAGCCCAACAGAACCAGTGATCCACATGGGGAACATCGGCTTCTCTATTCTGAGAGCTGCTCCATTCTCCACAGAGCTTTTTGGTAGCTGTACTGACAAAACAATCCCCACGCAAGGGGATGAGGCTCTGTAATAGATTTGGCAGCATCTAGCAAGAAGGGAATAACGATTGCATAAGATGTGCACCGAGGCATAGCTGACTCATTACTTACAACCCCCAAAGAAAGATGCTATGTTTTAAAGTGCGGAATCTCTCTCTCAACAACTTCTGTTCCTTAGAAATGAAAAAGAATGGGGAAGCTTTTCTATGACACCTCAAACAGAAATCGAGCCACGGGGGTCAGATAAAATTGCTCCTAGGTAACGAATGGTTCCACGAAAGGTGAGCGCAAGCAGATCTGTGTCAGGACCATCTTTATACTGAGGAAGACACTATCTCTGAGCCGAACGAGCTTGTAGCAAAATGGCCTGCAAAAATGTTTGCCTGCTTCTTCTGAGTGATTTATAAAGTGGAGTCGTATGGTTTGCTGTCATGTAAGACGGTCCCAGATGAATGACTGGCAGTAAGTTGTTGTTAAGAAAACAGCACAAGTGTTTCACCTCTCCAGTTTGTAGCAGCTGTCTATAGTCAGAAATGTCTTCATTTCCATTGTGAGATGAAGACCAACCATATAGCTCAGTCATGGGATGCTGAATCTTAGGGTTGTGGGTTCGAATCCCATGTTAGGCAAAAATATTCCTGCATTGCAGGGGGTTGGGCTAGGTGACCCCCGTGGCCCCTCCCAAGTCTATTATTCTATTATTCTGTGTAACATTTGGCAAGAAAATCAAAGAGTGGAATTCAACATTGCACTGTGAGAATCATATGATCATAGAATTGCAGAGTTGGAAGGGTCCCTGAGGATCATCTAGTCCAACCCCCTGCAATGCAAAAATATGCAGCTGCCCCATATGGGGATCAAACCTGCAACCTTGGCATTATAAACAACCACATTCTAACCAATTGAGCTATCCAGGCCTTTATAGTGAACGTCCCACCAGAGAAAGCATTGCTACTTGCCAGACATAATTATCCCACTCTGTTCTCCCCACATGCACCATTATGGGGCTTCTTCTGATCCCTGCAGAGCCAATTTCAGGGGGCACTGGTAGGGAAGGGATAGGAAGGGGGAAGCCCCTTTGCCAATGTAGGTTTAGAGTTCATACAATATTTTGCAATAAGGGTGTTAATGAAATAATTCCATCCTGCTCTTCCTCAGGGTCGCAAACAATGAAACAGCAAAACAATTTAACGAATACCTTAAAAAAATAAAATCTGAAAGTATTTAAAAGTAATCAAATACCCGCACAGCTACTTTGATCTGCCCTAGTCTTTTCCAGATTTATTCTGCTTCTACTTTTCATGATCATCACTGTAGCTATTTATATCGCACCATCAATATACATGGTGCCTGATTTTCAATTAGATTTTCCATTAATGAGTTGAGTCCTTTTAGTACTAAAATATAAACGATAAAAACTAAGCACCATAAAGAGATTACCTTTTCACCTTTGCCACCTTTGAGACCGCGGACACCGTCAGCGCCCTGTTAGAAAACGGCAGCAATGACAAAGTTACCAGATTGGTTAACGGGAAGAAAACCCACAGGTCTCATTGCCTTTATCAAAGATGAGCAAAGGTATTATGCTTACCTTTACGCCACGGGGGCCGGGATACCCAATTGGGCCTTGAGGACCTGGAGGCCCCTAAAAGATAATGAAGGATATCTAGATCATATTGCTTTTAAATAATATGCACACAGCTGTAGGTTAACACACATTTATCTCAAAGGTGATCAGGTTTATCTGAGCAGAAACATAACAATAAGTTAATAACCAGGTATTTCTGTGGATTTGTTGGTGTGGTGAAATAGTGGACATCAAAAACATGGTTTAATGTATGTTTGTGAGTTATATGTGGATTCTACCTTCTGGAAGAAGGTACATGGTTATAAAGACTAGGACTAGCCGCCTGAGAAACAGTTTCTATCCAAATGCGATTTTTATTTTAAATGCAGTGTAAGGTAATCTCTGTGGGAGTATATTGTATTTAATTAAGGGGTATCAGAGTTTTATGGGGTTAACCAGGCTGGGTTAGCTGGGATAGCAGGCTTGTTGGTTTTTGAATGTCTAATGTAGATTTTTTTTCAATTTTGTTGTTCTGTATGGGACAATGACAATAAAGATTATGGTAATCGTAATCGTAAAAATGTAAAATGAAGTGTTGCATGAGTTCGATAGCAATTATGGGCAAATGTGGATCTCATTTAATTTGTTCCTAGAAAGTCACATCAGAACCATGTTGACTTTCTCTGCCCCAAGGGTGTCACCAAATGTCACATATAAGTATTTTATCTAGAGCACGGTATTGGCTGACATCTCTGGGCAAAGCTGAAGAAAGTAGATGCATTTGTAGTTTGATGTTTACTGAACTGATATCCCCAACCATTGCCGACAGATGATGATGATGGTGATAATAATAATAATAATAATAATAATAATAATAATAATAATAACTACTAGTAGTAGTAGTTATACCCCACTTTCCCCCCTGACAGGACTCAAGGTGACCCATCCCCTCTTCCCAATCTCAAGAAATTATGAGCATTGTTTAATTTAAGAGACTAGGGGAGGAATTCCAAGTTCACACTGTTACATACATATTGTCAGTGTAAGCATTTCTGCCTGCCTAACAAAATGCTCCCCTTTGTTGTTGTTGTTGTTTAGTCGTTTAGTCGTGTCCGACTCTTCGTGACCCCATGGACCAGAGCACGCCAGGCACCTCTGTCCTCCACTACTTCCCGCAGTTTGGTCAAACTCATGCTGGTAACCTCGAAAACACTATCCAACCATCTCGTCCTCTGTCGCCCCCTTCTCCCTGTGCCCTCCATCTTTCCCAGCATCAGTGTCTTCTCCAGGGAGTCTTCTCTTCTCATGAGGTGGCCAAAGTACTGGAGCCTCAGCTTCAGGATCTGTCCTTCCAGTGAGCACTCAGGGCTGATTTCCTTAAGAATGGATAGGTTTGATCTTCTTGCAGTCCATGGGACTCTCAAGAGTCTTCTCCAGCACCATAATTCAAAAGCATCACTTCTTCGTCGATCAGCCTTCTTTATGGTCCAGCTCTCACTTCCATACATCACTACTGGGAAAACCATGGCTTTAACTATACGGACCTTTGTTGGCAAGGTGACGTCTCTACTTCTCAAGATGCTGTCTAGGCCTGTCATTGCCCTTCTCCCAAGAAGCAGGCGTCTTTTAATTTCGTGGCTGCTGTCACCATCTGCAGTGATCATGGAGCCCAAGAAAGTAAAATCTCCCCTAGCTCCCCCCAATGCATGCTGTTCCAGGGATTCTTCACACACAAACACCCCAAGCCAATCTGGAGGGTGGGGGAGAGGAGAAGGGAGAAAGCCCCATTGTACTAGTGGTCATCCTTGTGTTGGCTTTCACTAGTGGGACCAGATAGTTGAATCTGGCTCAAAGCTATTGGTGTGCGTTTAGGACAATATACCCTCAGTTTGGAATTATTTAGGGTAGTCAACCATCAGATTTAAAAACAACACTTGACAAAATGGGCAGAGGGAGTAAATAAATCAAAGGAGCACTCTGATCTCATCTGAACTCAATGCATCGAGGCTGCACTCCATAGACTGAGAGATGATGAGCCACGTCAATTTCTTTAATGCACTGAAGGGAATCCAAGGTAGCATTTATTTCCCATGTATCCATAGGTTGAATTGTGGAAATGGAGTTGCGAGTGGGGCAATACCTGTATAGATTGCAACCGAAATCTGTCCCCATTCACTGCGTTGTTATCCAAGCTCCTAATGTACTTTATTTTGAAGATAGTCTGAGGGGAATTAGTGCAGCTGAGTGTGACGAGATGGGCCTTGACAACACGGATGCCGTGCCAGGTGAAGATTCAAAATCCTTCAGGTGGATCAATATGTAAGTCCTCAAACAGGCAGAGGGTGGTGAGGCTTCGCTGGTCTGCTTAAACCTTGAGCATCTCTCAGAAATATCTTTTTAGAATGGCAAATTCACTCTAACTGCTTCGTTATTTCATTTTCAGAATATTTCATGGGAGCAGAATTGGGAGGCTTAGGTTACTCCGATTCACAGAGTATACAAAATATTCTATTCCTCACACACATTCCCTTTATTCTGAGCACTTTTGCTTCATACTTAAACACAAAGGAGCCTGTTGACAGAAGAGCAATCAATAAATGTCTGGTGGCGCATACTGGAGGAAAGTTTTTTTATGGGAAAGGGGGGGGGGGAGCCACAGGTTCGGTTTGCAGCAAAAGAGATTTTACTTGGATTTCTAGAAATTCTCCTTGACTTTAACATGAGCTGGCAGGTGGAAGGAGTTGCCTGGAGAAAATACGCAAATCCCTTCCCGGGGTGGCAGTTTTTTAAAAGAAGAAGTCTGACAAACATTTCTAATGTGTGGTTTAAATCCAGGATTATTTGGGCAGGGTGATTTAAATAGTTGGTGCACCCACAAGTTCCAAGAAAGGAAGCGTGGAAATAGCAGGTACCAAGGGGAGAGGAAGAGCTCACAGTTCAGTACGCATTCCATCTACCTATGCCCAAAATAATTCATACTTCCCTCTGCAGAGAAAGAAAGAAAAAATGTTCAGAATTGGGACTCTAATCCCGATTTTCAGCGTGTCAACATTTTGTTGTGATCTTTCCTAAAGGCATAATAATATGTTCATTCCATTCTAAATGTTACGAGAATTATCCACAGGCTTATGTCAAGAAAACACAAACGTACCAAGGAACCTTTCTCTCCCGACTGTCCTTCTTTGCCTGGGTGACCCTATGGGCAAAAATATATATTGGGGAAAACACTTAGTTTGTGAACAGTAACATCTCATTATACAGATTCAATTGCATTTATACTCTTCTACATATGTACAAATTCAGCCTTCTTCTCAAACTCTCCCATCAGCTCCAGGTATCATGGCCTATAATGACAGATGATGCGAGATGGAGTCTAAAAACATCTGGGAACATTGCATTGGCTGCCCCTGCCCTGGAGCATTTTGAAAGGCCTATGGGAAATGAAGAGATTGATCTGATTACATTGGCAGTATTACGTCTCTTCAGTGCCTTTCCTTGAAATGATGAATCACTAGCTAGAGTAAAAAGACTTTTTTTCTTCTTCTGAAGCTGCTGTTTTGTTTTAGGTCCAAAGCACTCTAGGAAAATAATGCAAGAGCATGTAAACCACTCCAGAGTTTCCCCATTCAATGCATTTTCTCTGGAAGATGGGAATTGATTATTTTTATCTTGTCACCGAACATTACACTAAGCACGCCATTAAAGTTATGACACAACAAAATGAAAGCAAACAGTAATGGAAATATTTTATAGCATGTGGAAATCAATAGCCAGGAGGCTTTTTCCAGTTGGGCAAAATCCACATGCGGTTGAAGAGCATAATCAATCTTTAGCGTCAGCGTCCATATAGCCATCTTCAAAATATCAGAATAATTATTAGTTTTATGTGACTCAGACACTCATAGCTGCCTATGCTTTCTCAGTTCAATCCACTCCTTTCCTTTACTCTAATATATATATGCCGCATCACCTCTCGTGTCCTTCAAATCCCCTCAAAATCTCCTTCAGCCCATAAAAGCAACAACCAAAGCACAGGTAACCTTCAGATTTAGGGTGCAACCCTAAACAGACTTACCTGGGAATAAGTCACATTGAATTTCAGAAGAGAAATGCCTAGGAACGCACTGGTTAAGTTTTACGTTTACAGTCATATCTTGTGTTACATTTGCTTCACGTTGTGGCTTTTCAGGTTACGAACGTGGCAAACCCGGAAGTGTTTACTTCCAGGTTCGGCACATGCGCAGAAGTGATCTGTGCACTTTGCGCATGTGCAGTAGTGACACTCTACTTACGGACTTTTCAGGGTGCGAACGGCACCCCGAAACGAATCACGTTCATAAGTAGAGGTACGACTGTATTCAATTTATGCATTGCTTGCCGCTACAAAAAGTCCCAAAGCATGCTTTACAATCAGAGTTGAAAAGACAACAAAAATCCCATAAATATTATTAAAAACAGACTTAACAATACAGCATCACATTAAATGCCTGGGGAAACAAAAAAAGGATTTGCCTGGCACTGAAACGATGACAAAGTTGTCACCCAGGGAGAGCGGTCCTTAAACTGTTGTTCTTCCTCCCCAAGGAACTTTTGGAACTAGAGTTTCCTGAGGGGCTAGGAATCTGTAACAAAGAATTCTCAACACCCCTAATCAGGGGTGGTCTTTGGTAATATGGCTCCCTAAGCAAGGACAAAAATTGGTTGCCCCCTGCCAAACATTTCTTGTTTTCACAAGTCTGCCTACTCCCTATTGGGTAGACAGCGCTGAGGTCTGGCCATGTACTGCCCTTTGCAACCCTGTGGTGGCGCTGGGTGTGGGGCCTGGTTGGATCATAGCCTGCCTACAAACTGGCCAATCGCAGGCAGGCTGCTGTGCAGGACCTCCCCCAGGGGCAGGGCCAACTGTGCCGCCATGTGTCACTTGGGTACGCTCCCAGGGAATAAACAGAGGACCTGCCCAGGCCTCTTAACCCATAATTTGTTAAATCACCCTCTCCCCTCTCGCCTTCCGCTCTGCACGTGCTCTCAAGTGTGCTATTTTTCACCTCTTCAGCTCAACATTCTGTGCATGGCAACAGTTCGCACTGCCCTAAATCTGGTGCTGACTTAATGAACCAAAATGCCCAGGATTCTTTGGGAGAAGTGAAAAGGTAAAGGATCCCTGACAGTTAAGTCCAGTTGCAGACAGCTCTGGGGTTGGGGAGCTCATCTCGCTTTACAGGCAGAGGGAGCTGGCGTTTGTCCGCAGGCAGTTTTTCCGGGTCATGTGGCCAGCATGACTAAGCCGCTTCTGGTGCAACGGAACACCAAAACCAGAGCAGCACACGGAAATGCCGTTTACCTTCCTGCTGGAGTGGTACCTATTTATCTACTTTCACTTTTTGGCGTGCTTCGAACTGTTAGGTTGGCAGGACCTGGGACCGAGCAACGGGAGCTCACCCCGTCGCAGGGATTTGAACCGCCGACCTTCTGGTTGGCAAGCCCAAGAGGCTCAGTGGTTTAGACAACTAAACTGGTGCATATTGCATTGTAGCACAGCTATACCCTAAATAATTCTGGCATACCTGCGTGTCACACATACAGTGGTACCTCGGGTTAAGTACTTAATTCGTTCTGTAGGTCTGCTCTTAACCTGAAACTGTTCTTAACCTGAAGCACCACTTTAGCTAATGGGGCCTCTTGCTGCTGCCGCGCTGCCGGAGCACAATTTCTGTTCTCATCCTGAAGCAAAGTTCTTAACCTGAAGCACTATTTCTGGGTTAGCGGAGTCTGTAACCCGAAGCGTATGTAACCTGAGGTACCAAAATGTTTTCAATAAATAAACAAACAACAGCCTCCATATCTATCCAATTTAATGACTACTTTGTGTTTTATGAAGGTGCTTTGACCCATGAGAATTTTTACTACATTGTATGTGCTTGTCAGGGACGCGGGTGGCGCTGTGGGTAAAACCACAGTGCCTAGGACTTGCCGATCGTATGGTCGGCGGTTCGAATCCCCACGGCGGGGTGAGCTCCCGTCTTTCAGTCCCAGCTCCTGCCCACCTAGCAGTTCGAAAGCACCCTTAAGTGCAAGTAGATAAATAGGTACCACTTACTAGCGGGAAGGTAAACGGCGTTTCCGTGTGCTGCGCTGGTGCTGGCTCGCCAGAGCAGCTTTGTCACGCTGGCCACGTGACCCGGAAGTGTCTGCGGACAGCGCTGGCTCCCAGCCTCTAGAGTGAGATGAGCGCACAACCCTAGAGTCTGTCAAGACTGGCCCATACGGGCAGGGGTACCTTTACCTTTACCTTTACCTTATGTGCTTGTCAACATTTAAAAGTGTGGAAAGACACTTCACTGTGATTGGCTCATTTCCTCATTTCAATTTAACATTTCTCATGTTTCAGATCGCAACATGAAAGCAATCCTGAGCACCAGAAAGTTAAAGCTACACCCTCTCCCTGCACCCTGCAATAAGAAATCCGGTGAACTAATTCTGCCAGCAGAGTTAAAATTCACATTTAATTGAAACGACAGCTCTATCCTAACAATTCCATCATGTTCATTTCCGACTGTTTGCATCTGTGCAAGAGAAAACAGGTTAGACACCTAAATGCTTTTTCTTTCTTCATTTTTTAAAAAAGAATCAGCATCACTGCAATTTCTTATCTGCTTATTTCAGTGGCTCCTTTTGAAAATTAAAGCCCTTGATGAGAAACATGAATCAAGTTCAAATAATAAAACTCGGTATGTTTTACAAGGCCTGCTCCAACTATCAGTGATGCAATTTCCTTGCTGAAATTCAGGAACATGGAACCGTGAAGTGATTTATATATAAAAATAATTGAAATAAAAATGGGCAAAACTTTATTCCACTTACGGGAGGGCCATCAGCACCAGCAAGTCCTGCAAGTCCAGGCTTGCCTGGAGGTCCCTGGAGAGAGATGAAAACACATTTTTGAGAAGGCAATCAACAGATAAGGCATCTCGGGCTTCAAATGTCTAAAAGCCAAAGGATTACTTATGAATGAAGCAGAAATGTGATCTGTAAGCAGGAAATGAGATAATACTCCAAAATTCAAACCGAGCAAAATGCCATCTGAATGCGCAACAAGTAAAAGCAACCTTATTACATTTACTTTTATTTGTTTATTCCAGAATTTGTATCCCACTTCTTCTTTTCCAAATGGAAACGTTGAAACGCTGGTAAATGTCAGTGTTCACATGCGAGTGCTAACAACCCCAAATACATTTCTGTGACTGTCTGAAAGCAGACATATATATCCAGTCTTTAGAAACCTATCAGTGAATACAGAATATTTCATGTGTTTTTGTGTTCTTTCTGTGTCAGTTTGTTTGTCGGATGAGTAGGAATTCCCTTTACCAAATGTAGCAGATACATCAAAGTGACTAACATTTTGTCTGAAAAACCATGCACATAAAATCTACAAATACTTAAGATAACGGGGGGGGGGGGGGGATAGGTGGGAAGCCTGAGAAAAATGCCATTCTGGAAAAAAAAAATCATTTGCATTTGTCTGTGAAATGAATACAGCAAAGGGAATCGAAAGACCTCACTGATAACGACATTCATCAACAACAACAATAGCAACATCTGTGCATGCAGATCTTAATCTGTAGGAATACAGTGTAGGGGTGTATATATTTGCAATGGTGGATTACTTCAGTGACTCTGAAGTGGAAAGAAAGTAGAGTCTGGTCCACAAAGTTTGTGCTATAATATATTTGGTAATCTTTAAGGTGCCACAAGACTATTTGCTTTTGGAGTTGACCAAAGGCGATGTGCACCTAGCAATGCCTACAGATAAATTTGAGAGGATTGAAGAGTAATAGTCTAGCCAACTGATTAGATACAACTGATTATATCTAAAGCTTTTCATGTTCCGGGACTTCCAGGTTAGCGCCATCGGCAATGGCGGAGTTCCTGATTTGGCACATGCTGGCAGTGCCTTTACATTGGAGATCAGGTGCCCTTTTAAACGCATTTAGGAAAGAAGAGAGAAAGAGCTGTTCTGCTCAAAGAGCCAGGTGAATTTTAACATGGTGAGCTAGGGAGCTCAGGGATGGCTGCCTACTGTCTATGGGTTTGATTTGCCCTTCAATGTAGAAAAGAAACCTTATTCCGTGGGCCATTTGTAATTATCACAAGACGGAATGTAACTTTTGGAAATCAAATGTTCCCCCATACAGAGTGCCTGGCAAGAGCGTGCATGCTAATAAAACTCCCCTCAGGAGACAGAGGAAAATGGTCCTTGAAATTAAAATGAGTGAATACATGAATGAAGGAATGCAGGTGCAAAAGACTGAAAGTGTAATCCTGAGGATATCGACTCAGAAGTGGGTCCCCTCTCAGCACAATGGGGATTAATTCTCAGTAAGCAGGAATAAGGTTGCAGTCAGAATTAAGTATGTGCCTAGAAAATACTCTCAACTCCAAAATTTCCATCAGCGTTGTAAGAGAGAGTAACAGGAAAATTGGAAATGCAATAGTTAGAGAACTTCCTTCCAATTCTGCCCCCCCCCCCATTCTTATTAGAAAAAGACTCAAGAAAACACAAGTCACTTAAGTCTTTTAAAAAATCAGGAGACCTAATTAAAATTAGTAACCATTAAGCATCCGAGAAGAAGAAATGTATGTTGGATGACGATAGATATTTTTGGCTATCGTAATATTCTGCCATGTGTCCTTGCAAGTTTTATCTTCTGCAGTAAGTTACAAAAGCCAACAGGCTCGCAAATAAAAAATTTTCCTGCTCACACGTTCATTTCACAAAAATGTTCAGAACTGCCAAAGTACAGACGCTACAGCTAGAATGATATTATGACTTCTTGAAGGAGCGTCTCCACCTCCATCCACCTCCATCGTTCTGCCTGGACACTGAGGTCCAGCGCCGAGGGCCTTCTGGCGGTTCCCTCACTGCGAGAAGCAGAGTTACATGGAACCAGGCAGAGGGCCTTCTTGGTGGTGGCGCCCACCCTGTGGAACGCCCTCCTATCAGATGTCAAGGAAATAGACAAATCTCTGACATTTAGAAGACATCTGAAGGCAACCCTGTTTAGGGAAGTTTTTAATGACTGATGCTTTAATGTATTTTTAATCTTCTGTTGGAAGTGGCCCAGAGTGGCTGGGGAAACCCAGCCAGATGGGTGGGGTATGTATAAATTATTATTATTATTATTATTATTATTATTATTATTATTATTATTATTCTATGCAGCAGCTGAAAATAGCATTCTCCATCTCTTTCTCCCTTGCTGATGCTGAAAGTCAAGCAAAATGTGTGATGCGAGACCCTATTCTGCTTCACTGGCTGCCCCTTGTAAGAGCAAGAAGATGTGATCCAACCTCGTGTCTCACCCTACTCATAAGCCCAGCATCAGAGCTCAGCATCTTGGGCTCCTGTTGAGGCTCATGCCCTAGAAAGGCCTCCACTGTTGATCTCCAGAGCCTCCTCCTTCTCCTTGCTGTTGCTCTTCATTCACCTGTTTGGCCCTGTCAGGTGCATTAGGTGAACGTTGGCCAATGGTGCACATGTCAGGTTCATATACTCAAGGACCACGCGGTGACAGGGGAGGAGTTTCCTGAGGCCTTGCTGTGTGGTGACAGTGTGTGGCTGGCAACTGGCTCAGGAAACGGGAGAGTTGAAATCCTCCCATCAATGCATCTCACCACCCAGACCTCATTGGCTTTGGATAATTTGACTGAATTATTGTGATTGGCAGATTCCATATTTGCTATATTTTTATAAATATAACCTATCACCCATCTTTCTTGTATTGACTCTTCTTGGGTGTGTTGACAAAGAACAGTCATGCTACTGAAATAGGGAAAGGAAAACGTTGTGGATATTAGATAAAAAATTGGTTAGTATTATGATCCCAAAAGTCTTTAGTCTAGTACCTAATTACATCAGTTAACTTAGTTTAAAAATAACTGTGTGATATCCTAAGGTCTGAAAAGCTTGTCTGGCGATTTGGCTTCATGAGTAGATTGTTGCATATTAATATGAATATTTCTTGTAGAAATGTTAAGATAAATGATGAAAATATGAATTATATTTACTCATATTAAGCTTTATATAGGCAACTTCTTGGCTCCCCCCCCCCACCATGTTGTTTACAACCTGTTGCTTCCACTTAGCTAAGAGTTTTTGAATCTGCATCTCCCAACATGATTAGATACCTGCTCATCTACATTTAATCCGCTTTATTCTTATCTCCAGAAAAGTAAAGACCTTTAAGTAAACTAGGAGGAAGGAACTTGTTTAAGCTAGTCTTGCTAAAATTGCTTGCTAGTACAACAATATGTATAGGTAGTGGAAATATTTTTGGAGTGTCAGACCAACTCTATTGAAGGTCATGGGTGAGGAATTCATACCTAACCTAAAGTCATATATTTTGTTTTAAATGTTAGTGAAAACTCATTGTTTAGGAAATGATGGCATACAGATAAACTGGACACCAAAACATTTAAGAATGATGGTCCAATATATTTTTTAAAAATTAGAGATTATTCCTAATCTGTATAAATTTGAAGGTACTACAGCCAGTTTAGAGAAAAATTCAGGAATCTTTTGACAACTTAGCCAGTCATATCATCTTCTCTTAACATTTGGGAGAGATTGTGGTTAAGACTTTGTGCCAAGCCAAAACAAAGGCTTGCTCCTTCAGAATTCTTAGAAAGCTTTTGAAATGTGTTTTCTGAGATGTGAGGGACAGGTTTCAACCCTTCCCCACGCTGAAGAAACCCAAAGGGTGGTATCTAAGTTGTAATCAGTGGACTTAGCCTTGATACCACCCCACACTATTTATAAATGAGTTATGAGACCTTATAGGAAGAGTAGGAACATTCAAGACTAGAGTGGTACCTGGGTTGTCGAACTTAATCCATCCCAGGAGTCCGTTCGACTCCCAGAACTGTTTGAAAACCAAGGCACGGCTTCCGATTGGCTGCAGGAGCTTCCTGAACTCAATTGGAAGCCATATCAGAAGTTCGGCTTCCAAAAAACATTCACAAACTGAAAACTTCCAGGTTTGCGGCATTTGGGAGCCGATTTGTTTGGTTACTAAACCATTCGAGATCCAAGGTACGACTGTACTCGCAATTCCTATTTGACACCCATACTAGCACCCCCCCACATGTAACATAACCAAGGATAGTTCCCCAAATTCAGTGGTAACTCTTTAATGGGATGCTACTTACTTTTTCACCAGGAACGCCAATTGGGCCTTGTGGACCTGGAAGCCCCTATTAAAAAGAACACAGAGCATAAGGAATCAAAGGCAACAACTGGCGTATTTTGCCGATTTAGATGATTCATTAGGGTTCTTTTCAACAAGTCCCCTCTAAAGAAAAAAGAACCAGAGGGTGCAGAAGTTGTTTTGAGAACATTTACACTGGTAATGAACAGTGTAATATGATCCAGTTCAGAACCTTCTTGACAGGTGTGTCTGTTCTTGTTGGCATTCAGGAAGCTCTGAATGAGTCTTCTCTCTCTCTATCCAAAGGATGAAGAGAGAAGTGTGTGCAAGTTTGTTGTATTTGTGTGTGTGTGTGGGGGGGGGTATTTTCAAGGTAGTTTATGAAAGCTCACAAGCAAGAATAAGCTCCCTGTGGCTTGGAAATATACACCCTTTTTGCTCTGTATGTTACCTTTTTTTAAAAAAAAGTTTGCAGATTATGGGTTGCCGAGCACTTACTTGTGGACCTGTGATTCCTTGTTGCCCAGGGGGTCCTGGTTCACCTTGAGGACCCTATTGTGTAAGAAGTACAGAGAGATAATATGAATTATGGGTAGAAACCTTTTGATGCCATTGTAATTCCACCACCACTTGATAAACTAGTGTATGTGACCTATTTTGACCTTTTGTATTTTCCCTGATGACAGCTAGAAAAAAGCATTCATGACCAGTCAATAATTCCATGTTCTCACTTGTACCCCCCGAAAAATTCACCGAAGCCTCAAAGAGGAACCTCTAAAGACTTATGCAGAGGACAAAATTAACTTTTTAGCCTGCTATACTCAAGGAATACAAAATTAGGTTTAAGATACTTAAGATGCTAATGTGAGAACAAAGGACAATAAATCCAGAAATGTTAATTTAATTGGTATTGTTTTATGCTGATTTATATTTTCTTGAATATATAACTGTACAAACTGTACACTGCCATGTTATTGTGTATAAAGTAGTGGTATAGAAATACATGTTTTAAAAATGTTAATTTAAAAATACAGTACACATGGAAAGGAGTAGACTGAAGGTGACTTTTTGGGGATGGACGGGGACTCCCGACTCTTCTGAATGGAATAGTATGTGGCATGGGGACCTAGAGGAGGAGGAGCGATGACCAAAAATGGCACACACAACTTCCATGAGTGGGAGTGGGATCCAGCCCAATTTTGTTAGTTAGTTATTGCCATGTCCCTTTGAAAAATTTGTTGCTGTCCCTCCCCCTGATAATAGATATAGATAGATAGATAGATATAGATAGATAGATAGATAGATGATAGATAGATAGATAGATAGAAGATAGATAGATGATAGATAGATAGATGATAGATAGATAGATATAGATAGATGATAGATAGATCTACGTACCAAGTTTCCTTTTGGTCCTTGTGGGCCATCAATACCTGAGATTCCCTATATGAAAGAAGAGAGCAAAACCAATACTTGTCACTGCCACATTTGTGGGGAAATTCAAAATGTAATCTACTGCATTTCTTTCTGAATGACATACGGGCTGTCCTGGTGGACCGGGTGTTCCTCTTGGTCCCAGCAACCCTCGTGGACCCTGCAGAAGGAAAAATGTAACTTAGTCTTTAGTTCACAAAGCAGATGGAAAGAAAATATGGCAGAAAGAGGTCTCCAGAAAGGCCAATGGCAGAAAATGGTACGTTGTTTCATCCCGCCAGTTCTTGAGCCAAATCAGAGTTCAGCTCTCACCTCTCCTTCCTGTCTCCCACAGTAGAAAGACAGAACTTGGAATGGGAAAGAAGCAACCTGTTTCATCCCAGGTAGGATTCGGTCTTAGTAGCCTGTTCCCCCTGCTTTCCCCCTTATGGGTCAGGTGAAACAGGATGGTGCCCAAGTGCCCCCCAGGGAGTTGTAATTTGGCTTCCCTTCATTTGGTGTACCTGAGGGCTTGGTAACCTGTGGCCCTCCCACCTGTGGGACTCCAACTCCCATCAGCCCCAGACAGCATGGCCAATGGTCCAAACAGCATCTGCAGGGCCACAGGTCCCCAGCCCTGATGTACATTGGCAACATACTGAATGTTTAAAATGATAGCCTTTTCAAGCTTTGTTTCCATTTCCCATCCATGTTTCAAGAGCCAATTCCATTTCTAACTGGAATGATAGCTAACAATGGTGCTTAAGTGACCTGGGAGATACCTTTTCAAAGACAAAATGGGTAGCTTCCATTGAAATTCAAGGGGATAAAAGAATGTATGTTTCTGATCCATGAGGGCTAAGGCTGACTTTTTTTTTTCTGGAGTCCATCTCTGCTCAACCTTGGCCTAAGATGCTCTGACGATTATTTACTTTTTCTAGTGGAAGTTACATGCAGAATGTTACATCATCCATAAACTGCCCTGCATGATAAAAATCTTAACAATGGAAGGACTTAAATTTATACACAGGTACACTGGAAACTCCAGAATCAGGACAAATGAGTGTTTTGTTGGTGGTGAAGCAAAAATGTCACTGTCCGTAGAACAATTTTTACAAACAAAGGCAGTTGCGGGCTGTATTTATCCCTGGGGTATATTTCATTTAGAAATGGTCTTCAAAGCAGAGAATAGCTTTACAGGGACCAATAGATTAACAAAAGAGAACTTCCTGCAGACTACACATGGCAAGTACTAAACAATAAGAAAGCTTTGCTTACAGCTTCACCTGGGAGACCTCTTGGTCCAACTTCGCCATCTTCGCCCTGTTGTTGTTAGAACAAAATCAAAGGCTCAGTGTGTGGAATAAACACTTTCTTTAAATTTTACTGTGCATGTTAAAAGAATCAGAGAGCAAAAGCCATGAGTAACTTACTCTCATTCCATCTTCACCGGGAGAACCAGGAGATCCTTGTGGCCCACGATCTCCCTGGAGATAAGAGAAACCATGTTAAAGTCACACTTATTGATTATTACTATTATTATATATTTATTTATTTGTACCCCGCCTTTTCCCCTGACAGGACTCAAGGCAGCTTACAGCTGGAAATTAGAACTGTGAAAAACATAGAAAAGCAAAAATTTAAAAAGCAATTAAGCATGGATAGAATTAAAGCTGCACGCACATATAAAATATATTAAAACCACACCAATAACTGCAAATAAAAACATCACAGCACTAGCCCTTTCATGCAAAGCAATCAGTGTTGTTATATTTGCTTGTGGGAAAGCTATGGTGGTCTGTTGATGTGTATATAATAGGAAAGTGAGCTCCATGCAAACACTGGAGTTTCACACCAACATGTCACGACACATCTGCACTGAACAGATACTAATTTCTATATCACTCTTCACAGAAGCTTCCATTCAAGACTGGGATTTTAAATGTTGGCCACAATCCAGCATGGAGCTAGCCTATTGAAATAAATGAGCTGAAGGCTTCCTAACTCCGCTCTTGATTGTGGCTTCTGCAGATTTGCTATCGACAAAGGAGAATATTGAAAAGACTGCATAATATTGCCCTGTTTGCTGGCTGTTTTCATGGGTAGCCAGAAATGTGAGAAATGTTCTGTATGAGAAGCATTTTCCTGGATATATTAAAGCTGATTTACATATAGAGACCCATCACTTGAGCCCTTTTGGGGTATTAAAAAACAACATGTGTGGGGTGGGATAACATGTAGGGGTCACATGTTGGACCCATCCCCGAATTCCTCATGTTCACCCCAACATTTCCATGTTGAAATCTCCTCATAATTTGGGAGCTGAGCAATTTGGGCTTCCACTCACAAGAAGGATACTCAGAGTGTTCAGCCAATCGCATTAAGAATCCCCCTTCAGACCTACTGCTCAACGTGCAAAGATTGTGGGGGGACTAACAAGTGTGAGCCTGTTCCTCCCTCAACACAGACAAATGCCTGAATATAGCTTTGGTGACTGCAACATCAAATGATGGCCTGCACTTTTGAATGACCAATCACAAACTTGACTCTGCAAATAGAAGTTTCAGCTTCACCTGGCATCATCTGATTCAAACACAATGTTGTGCTGGCAAGGTGTTGCAAGTCTTCTTCCTGTGTTGAAGACCAGATGAGAAGGTCATCCAGGTAAGGCTAGATATGGATGCCCGGGACGCTAAGGTGAACCTCCAGGGCAGTCAATAGCTGGGGGGAGGCCAGGTCAAATGGGAGGGCCTTGTATTGAAAGTAGTGGCATCCTACTTCAAATCTGATATATTTGCAATGGGTGAGAATATGGAGGGTTGTGTCCTGGAGGCTGA
Organism: Podarcis muralis; assembly: GCF_964188315.1. NCBI lineage: Eukaryota > Metazoa > Chordata > Lepidosauria > Squamata > Lacertidae > Podarcis > Podarcis muralis. The sequence goes on along the minus strand of NC_135659.1, from coordinate 24,662,290 downwards.
CGGATGTGAGGAAGTCATTGTGGTGAACCACCTCCCTGACGAAGGGAGGAGACTCCATCCTGAACTTTTTGTCGAATACCCACAGACTTGGGAATTTGAGGTCCAGGACTGCTCTCCAGGAATGCCGTTCCTTCTTCAGCACCACAAATAATATAGAGTATTATTTGCCATAGAAAGACTCTTCAGTTTGGTGGCTGCCATGTTGAGCAGGGGTTGGACGCACTCCCACTGTCAAGGTGATGTCTGCTCTTTGCAATAAACACCCTCTTCTCACTCAGAGAGATATTTACAGTTCTTTATTTACACATGTACAAACAGCTACAGTTCCAAATCATGCCTCTGAATCAGACGAGTCAGATTCGGAGAGTGGCTTCCTTTGGTTCCTTCTCCAACACAGCAGGCGTGGGAATCTCTTGAGAGGTCTTTGATGCCTGTGTTTTAACTCTCTCCTTGCCTGTGCTGAAGGCACCACTCCCCCTTCTGTTCCTGAACTTCCTGGTTGGTGACAGGGCTTTTCAGCATCAGAGAGCCCTGACGCCACTTGACTGCTCTCCGTCTCCTCTTTCCCAGTTCCTTCTGTCATTTCCCTGTATTCCCCTTCTGTTTCTCCTTGCTCTGATACTCCCCCTTCCCTTGCCCCAAGGGCGTTCCCTGTCTGTCCCGTGACACCCACAAAAGGTGCTGCTTGGCGAGGCAGGTGAAGATCAGGGAGGGTACAAATCTGCGTGGAGGTGGTGAAATCAGTTATATCCAGCACCCCTGAGAGATGGTAGTGAGGATCCAGTGGTCTTTCATTTTCTCTTGCCAAGAGCAGAAGGAGGATTGCAACCTCATACCCACTTGTTGAATGTTGCTGTCATTTGGGCTGTTGGAGGATTCCAAAATGGGAGGGTGCAATTTCTTGCAATGCTGGGATTTGAGGAGTAGCAAAGCTTGTTCAAGGGACGCAGGTGGCGCTGTGGGTTAAACCACAGAGCCTAGGACTTGCTGATCAGAAGGTCAGCAGTTCAAGTCCCCGCGACGGGGTGAGCTCCCATTGCTCGGTCCCTGCTCCTGCCAACCCAGCAGTTCGAAAGCACGTCAAAGTGCAAGTAGATAAATAGGTACCGCTCCGGCAGGAAGGTAAACGGCGTTTCCGTGTGCTGCTCTGGTTCACCAGAAGTGGCTTAGTCATGCTGGCCACATGACCTGGAAGCTGTACACCGGCTCCCTCAGCCAATAAAGCGAGATGAGCGCCACAACCCCAGAGTCGGTCACGACTGGACCTAATGGTCAGGGGTCCCTTTACCTTTTTAAAGCCTGTTCAAGGAGCACTTTGTTTTGTAGTTCCAGTATCTGCCCTGGGGCAGCAATTCCAAAATGGCTGGTTAGATGGATAAGGAGAGTAGCAGCACGAGCAATGCTTCCCATCCTGCAGTGTAACCAATACCTTTCTTTTCTCCTTTGGTTCAGTGAGGATATCTTCAAGGCCTCTTCACCGAATAGCTTGCTGCAGTGAGGCCTTGAAGAAGCCAGTCACTTGGGAAGGGATAGGTATATATAGCTAAAATGGAGGGGACAGAGAAGGCAAGATCTGGAAGATGGAAAGTAGGGTGAAAAGCTGTTGCTCCAAGGAGAGAGAGGCTTCAGAGAGGGAAAGGGAGAGAAAGGAGACTAAACAGCAGGAACGAATGGGGCAAAAAAAAATCTGAAAAGATGAGAGAGAGGGAACCAAGAGTGACATGACTGCTTTGTTCAGGCAGGAACAAAAATACTGATTGGGAACTTCCCACTTCCCAAAGACTTTCTTCTCCTGCCTCATTATCAAGTGGAGCCAGAGTCCTAACTTAGTGACTCTATGATGCCAGCTGGAAATTGGACTGTGACCATTGTGGGCTCCTATTTAAAAAATGTGTCTATAAGAGTGTACAGTGGTACCTCGGGTTAAGTACTTAATTTGTTCCGGAGGTCCGTTCTTAACCTGAAACTATTCTTAACCTGAACCACCACTTTAGCTAATGGGGCCTACTGCTGCCACCGCGCCACCGGAGCACAATTTCTGTTCTCATCCTGAAGCAAAGTTCAGGAGGTAATATTTCTGGGTTAGAGGAGTCTGTAACCTGAAGCGTTTGTAACCTGAAGCGTATGTAACCCGAGGTACCACTGTATTCATGGATGTCTTCCTACCAGCTCCCTTACTAAGAAAATATAACTAGTGTATAAAACCATTTAGTTCCTACTTCCCAGCCCCACCTTTTATCCTGTTCAATTCAGAGTTAAATCCTCTGCCAAGCATTATATTGCGAATGGATCTTGAATTTGTGGTAGGACACTTGATTTCAACTGAACTGCAATCTTTGTGTTCTATTATGAAACAATGGCTGTCATTCTTTTTGCATTTGAAATGCTCTGGTTTAAAAATAACTATCACGAATCGAGAGGAATGTGTCAGAAGTCCTTACTGCAAGGTATTATTAGTGTGGATGGTTCCATATTTGTATAAGAAACATGTCAGCAATATCCAAGGCTTTGAGAAAGGGAAAGTGAGGTAAAGGTGCTTTCATCTCACACCTAAAGGTCACAAAAATATTAACTCAGCCACACCATAGATTTCCCCCCCTCAAATACATTTTGAAAAGGATTACTAAGCCATAGAGTAGTGCATGCCATATGTACAACTAGTGCTGAATTTACAGTGCCCTCTGCTGGTCACCCACATTGTTGATTTTTATCTTAAAAATGCATATTTCTCAAACCCCGAACTTACTGTATTTCATGTACCCCATATTTGGGGGTCACTGAAACATAAAGTTTTCATTGCTAAACGTTTAATACATTGGTATGGAGAATGATATTGAGAATCTCTAGCACCGTCCATAAAACAAAACACACTTAAGCTACAACACTTTTTCTCTTTTACTAATATTGTGCCAAATAGAAAATACAATGTCTGATTTTTCATCCTGAAAAGGCACACCCTTTTGTGAGAGGATAATGGTTTGCCATTTGATTTTCTTTGAATGTGAGTCTTTCAGTGTCACTTCCCAGCATGCACTGCTCTTCATCCTCCACTGGCATCATGTATCGTCTAATCATGAAAATTCACACTCTGAAAATTCACAAGGACTGTATCTTTTGATAGTTTTCCATCAAGAACTTGACACAGTGGAGTAGTGGATCACATCACGTTATCAGTTAACATAGTGATATGGATCTACTTGGCCAATAAGGTGTGACTTAGGTCTGGCCTATTTTTGCTCACAGAAAATACTGTGCAGTGGAGCATTAGGCCAGGACTATTTTGAGATGAGTGTGAAATGTATCTCAAAGGTAGAAGTTTGACAGCAATAACGAAAGCAAATTTAAAAGTGGGTAAGTACTTTTGGAGCAATTTTAACCACATAGGTGTGCCCTTCTTATTTCACCATGCTATTTTGTCCTTGAGGAAAACACAATTTTTAGGAATGAAGCCCTGTATGCCAAATTATCAGGTACAGCCGAGAGTTGAACTGGGAAATTCATAGTGTCTGCCTCAGGCTAGTAAGCCGCATATACTTTAAGTCTTAAAGCTCCTTTCAGTCAAATAAATAGGGGTGTGCAATATCAGCCCCTGTGATTGGCAGGTCGTATGACGCTTCTGGATTGGCTAAGATGTGAACCAGTGCTGGAAGCAAGCCCTTCTGCCTAGTCAACAGAACAGTGCTTTCTTTTTATTTCACTTCAACTCCAGGTTCCACTTCAGGCTGGTGACTTCAGGTTGTAGTCAATTTGGCTGTTAGTTACTTCCCTTAAGCATAAATTGTAGTCTGGCTAGCAGGAAGGATGCCAAGACAGTCGTGCAGAAAGCTTCAATTGCCTGCAGTCCTATACATACCTGGGCATGGAATTCAATGGGCTTTGTGCCAGAATAGGGTGGCATTGGAAAGGTATCAGGTACAGAAAAAATTGCAATTGCTTTGGACAATAGCTTCAGGTGAAATTTTACTATGCCCACATTCTCACACGCTTTCAGATAAATGTGCATCTTTTCTTACCCTGTTACCTTTTTCACCAGGTAGACCAGGAAGGCCATCAAAACCTCTGTCACCCTAGTGGAGAAAACAAATAATAGTTTTAGCAATTTGCTGTTCCATTTTGTAAGGGTCTGCAAATCTATTTAACTGTGGGAAACAGTTGCCTTCAAGTTGGATGTTGCTTGAAGCTGCATGCATACACCTGGAATCTAAACTTGATCTATAGAACTGAAGGTCTACACCATCCTCAATAGACACAGATATCCTATTTGAGAGCACTATCCATTTCATTTGATTTCATTGTCACATGGTGTGTATGGGAAGCAATACATAGGAATGAATCCGATGCAGTGCTAAGCAAGGATTTCTGTTTGTGCAATGGGACCTTCCCTCCTCTCCTATGATTGCATGCACCTCTCACCCTCCCCTCCTTCAGAGTGTTGGGGGGGGGCAGAACAAATTTAGGGGGCATGTGGGAGGAGGACAGAAAGCCCCGTTGCACAAGCATATATCCTTGCACAGGATGCTTACTTAGCACTGCATTGGATACAAGCCACTGAAGCAAACAAAACAGCTCTTTAAAATCAACTAAGACAAGCAATTTAGGATACTATTTATCCCCAAGTGGGCACAATGTTGTGCATGGGAAGGGAACAGCCTGGGGCTTAATGGAGACTTCTTTTCTCCTTTGGGTGAGTGCACACAACTGTATGTATGCTACAGTGAGCCAGTTGTTCCTCTCATGAAAGACTCATGTGTGTTGCCCCAGGCAACATTTTAATTCCTGTCATGAGCATGAATGACTCGTGACCTAGGGCTATGGTGTGAGAGAGCTTGGCAGAGCATGAGACGCTTAATCTCACAGTCGTGGGTTCAAGCCCCACATTGGGTGAAAGATTCATGCATTGCCGGGGGTTGGACTAGATGATCCTTGTGGTCCCTTTCAACTCTACAAGTCTGTGAATTTGTGATTATATAGAAAGCAAGCATGGACCTGTCCTTTAAAGGAGTGACTATTGAAATGTGCCATACTCCCAAGGACCACGCAAGGAATGGAAGGGACCAAAGAGTATACACAATGGAGTCTCTACACCAGGGGTAGGCAAACTAAGGCCCCTGGGCCGGATGCGGCCCAATCGCTTTCTCAGTCCGGCCTGCGGATGGTCCAGGAATCAGCATGTTTTTACATGAGTAGAATGTGTCCTTTTATTTAAAATGCATCTCTGGGTTATTTGCAGGGCATAGGAATTCGTTCATTCCCCCCAAAAAAATATAGTCCAGCCCACCACAAGGTCTGAGGGACAGTGGAGCAGCCCCCCGCTGACCCCTGCTCTACACAGATCCCTTCCTCTACGCAGTTGGTCCTAGGTGGGGACAGCCAACAAGGGTGCCGTCCAATTGCTGTGGACTACATCCCCCATCACCCCTGACTGTTGCTGACTGAGAATGATGGGAATTGTACTAAAAAAAAAAAAGGTGGGGGGGGAGAGAGATTGTCTACCGAGTGCTAGATTGTGCCCATCCAAAGGTAGTTTTTTGACTGTTTTAAACTTGATTCAAATTTCAAAGGCATGAGAAACGCATTCACTTATGGTGAGCATGGCTGAACCTGACTAGCAACAGCCTCTTTGCTCAAGGAAATGTTATAAAGCAAAACCCATCCATGCCATACCCACAAGTTGCAGCTCCAACTAGTGTTGTGTGAAGGAGTACGCCAAGGCTACCAACGCAAATGCCCTTGGTCCTTTCAGTTGCACCAGTGGGTGTAAAAGTGCGGGAGCAGCTACTTAAACATCTTGATGCCATCCATGAATTGTCATTTGTCGTTCCAAAAAGCAACTCTGAAAAGTCCGTCAGATTTGACCCCCATTTGTAAGTTTTCAATGAAGGGATTTAGCACAGGTACAAGCCTGGAAAAAATGCATGCAAAACTCACCTTGGAACCAGGTTCCCCTGGCATCCCTCTGGCTCCATCTGCACCTGGACGACCCTGAAACATTTTTGAAAAAGGCAGAAGTTTAATACCAAACCCGAAGTGTCAAGAGTTAATTTGCTGTCATTCTGGGATTCAGAGAGACTTCCTTTCACCAAATGTGAGCTGCCTCGAAGCGCTCAATACCTACCCTTTTGCCAGGTTTTCCAGGCAAACCAGCTGGACCTTGTATACCCCGAGGACCCTGAAAGAAAGACATATTCACTATAAGCACTAAAGATAAATCACAAGCACCATGAAGGATTTATGATTAATTACCATCCACCTCAAATTGAGGCCCTAATGTACAGTCCCTCTGACATGTATTAGAAGGCCACTGAAGGCTGTAAAAAAACTAAAAACTTTTTTTAAAAAATCAATTTCAAGTAAAAGAAAATAAGAAGGAATAATTTATAAAAAAATCTTCCAGTAATAACTATCTATAAAATATTTGGCTGCAGGTGTAGCAGGATTTATAATTTGTTTCCAGGGCTAAAAACCTATACAGTGGGATTCTTTGACATTGCATAACGGTGAGTAACAGAGATGCGGGTGGTGCTGTGGTCTAAACCACAGAGCTGAGGGCTTGCCGATCAGAAGGTTGGCGGTTCGAATCCCCATGATGGGGTGAGCTCCCGTTGTTCGGTCCCTGCTCCTGCCCACCTAGCAGTTCGAAAGCACGTCAAAGTGCAAGTAGATAAATAGGTACCGCTCCGGCAGGAAGGTAAACGGCATTTCTGTGTGCTGCTCTGGTTCTCCATTAGTGGCTTAGTCATGCTGGCCACATGACACAGAAAAAGTGTCTGTGGACAAACGCCGACTCCCTCAGCCTATAGAATGAGATGAGCGGCGCAACCCCAGAGTCATCCGCGACTGGACCTAACGGTCAGGGGTACCTTTACCTTTAACAGTGAGCAGCAGGGCTGAGTTGCACCCAACATGACATCACACACGTGCCACCGTCCCCACCAACCTGGGCAGGCCAACTCAGCCATCTCCTACCCACCCACCATCAGCCGCCTTCCTTTTCTGCGGGGCGAAGATGCTTCACACTGTGAGTCCCTGGAGAACCTCAAAAAGACACAGCAGGGCCAAGCATCTTCATCTCAGTCCATCCTTTTGAGGATTGCCATGGAATTTGGTGGGGAGGCAACCTTCAATAAAATATTGGGGAGCTACCCCCACACAGGCCCCCATAGATGACTCCCCTGACAGTGAGAGCCCGCTTTGGAGTTCCTAATCCACAATGATGTAGTTTATGATCAGGTTCTATGAGATGGCATGTCAAAGCAGCTGGCATGTCGAACCCAGTGCTACGGTAGTGGAACAATCAAACTTCAGCACGTAGCTATGACAACCATGGAGGGAAGAGTGGACGGTGTTCTGTTCTGGGATATTGTAACCATGGCCAAATTGATGTCTTATACTTAAAGCAAGTGGCAGACTCCACAAAATCTGAATTTGAGGAACCTGTCACCTGTAGTTCCAATTGCGCTCTATACCTAAAAATAGACAAATCATCTTATTACTGCCCTGTGTTATCAGTTCTGTCCCATTTTTTGTAGGGGTTTTTTTAATGCACCAAAAAAGGAACCCTCACATTTAAATTGATTGCATTTTGTATGCATTTTACATACAGCCTTCCCTCAAAATCGTATGTATTTTCCTATAAAAAATTAATTTTCTGTGCACATTTTTTAAAAAATCTGAAACTATATTGAAAAATTTAGAAGCTGAGCAAACGATAGCTGTGTTCCAATCTGCATTTAAGATTAGTTTGGTTCACTTCAAAATGTGGAGGGAAAAGATTTATCTTCCATCTCCAATCTGACCCATGTCTAGGCACCCATCTCTTACTCTTGCTCGGCAGAACCTCAGTTTATAAAACAGAATTCCTGTTTTAATAGTGGCATTTAATCTTCTCAGTGTGGTATTTCATAAGATCACAGCCTGAGGTTATGCGACAGCAAAAGAGAGAGACTCTACATAGGAGTACAGCAAGCATTTATTATATTCCACACCCAAAAGAAACATTCCACATTTACTCTTGTGGATAAGCGTCCCAGGCAAGTAATACATTTGCAAAAGTAATATCAAGCCCACAAAGGGGTTAAGAAGAGCAATAGTACAGGACAATGGAAAAGAGGGCTTTGAATGGGAAACGTACAAGAAATAGGCCAGCACAAACTTTACTAGCTAGCTGGTGCTTTGAATGGGGAGCAAAAACTGTGATGATAGGTAATGTTAGTATTCAGGAAGGCAGGAATACGTGCAATGGGGTGGGGTGGAAAGATCTCACATCTTTAATTATCTGAGACCAAAGTAACATGATCTGTCTATTGATTGAGATAAATGCCTGTTGTAAACATGTACTAGACAAACAAGGCTTTGAAATGTCAGCCTTAAAGGACAATTCCCTCAACTGTTGGGCTCAGAGTAGCCACCTCAAATTGCTGCCGCCGCCTTCCTCTGGAACAAGACGTTTTGCAGGCCACTGCAAATCTCCTGGAAGAGGAAGTGAAATGGTGGGCTGGCCGGTAACGTAGTCTTACCTGAGGACCTGGGTCTCCACTGTCACCTTTGGCTCCTGAACCACCAGGACCACCCTGTATGACAAAAACAAAGGACTGTTTCAGCTTAACCTGTCACATTTTAGAAGCCAGAAAAGTACTGCTTTTGCACGGCTGACCACAATGGTTTGGGACACTTTTGCACACATAATTAAAGTGCTAATAACCAAATTGGGGTTATGGTCCTATTTAGCTCAAAGCAAGTAGCATCCAAAACCTAAGGCAAGCTCTGCCAGCAAGCATGTGTGCTGGGAGTGCTGTTCACCCCTCCTTTTCTGTTTTATTTGAACAGGACTTTATAAATATGTCCTGTGTCACAAACACCTTGAATTTCGTTCAATGTTGAAATGCTTTAAGAATTTTTCTTGAAAACCCCTGATCAGGGTGATCGAGATTGCTTTTGTCCCAAACCCAGGCCTAAATAATGGGTCCAGATTATCTTGCCCTTACAAGAGTGTCTGAAGCTGAAGAACCACCACATCCATAAACATAAACTATTTGTGGCTGGGTGGTAGATATCACAAACTTCTGAATTCAAGGTAGGGTTTTTGAGAAGTCATCACACTACAGCCTCTTTTAGAACAGCAGGCATCACCCGCTGGTGCAAAGATGCATCCCCCACACCCATAAGGTGGGTATTGATGGAACCCCTCCTCTGCCTGCTTTCTCCCCTCTTCCCAAAAGTGAGGTATTTCCCCACCCTTGAGGAAGCAGCAGAGATAAGGCACAAGCCATAAATGGAGCAAAGCAGAAAGTTCAGGTTGAGGAAAGTGGAGGATGGGAGTAGGAGCCCATCTTCACAGGTACTTTTAAAAGCACATGACAAGATCTGGATTTCCAAAAGCATAATCATAGTTGATTTACGGGCATATAATACTCATAGCTTTGCTTAAGAAGAAACTCCTTCAATGCTTTCTTATTGGAAATTCAGGCATGCATTTATGTTTCTGATAGTGTATTACAAAGTGTACTGAGAGGAAAATGAAAGCTTTTTAAAAAAAATCACATCACATCATTTTTGCTGTTGTTCCAAATCAGAACAGCTGGATTTCTACAGCCTCCTAGTGGCTTAAATGGAAAATGGCAAAATACCACAATTTCTTTGCTAACCTTTTTAATACAACCCTTGACTCACATTAAGCTCTGGCTGAGATTTTGGCTGTGTCTTATAGCTTGCTAAATAAATTCCACTGAAAGCAACAGGTTATGCTTCTGATCAGATAAATACACTTGAGATAGGGATATTTAACTGGATGTGGGGCTTCAATATATTACAGGATCTGCAATGCTCAGCACAGCACACCAGATGTGCATTACACAAAATCAGCTCAGCAAATCGGGTGGAGCTCTTATACTAGGTTCCCAGAGGTGGATCAGTGTTGCTTCCTGGGAGGAAGGGGGGCAAGCAGGCAGGGAGGTTGGCATGGTGCAAATTCACCAGCAGGAATGTTTGGTTGGCTCTGCCAATGCATTTCACAGAATCATAAAATCATAGCATTGTAGAGCTGGTAGATAGCCCGAGGGTCATCTAGTCCAATCCCCTGCAATGCAAGAATCTCAACTCATGGTCTCCCATCCAATTTGAAACCATACCGGACCCTGCTTAGCTTTGCAAATGTGCTAGCAGTTTTATTGCTGCACCACTGCCCTGTGCCAACATCCCTCCACCTTGCCTCCTGGTAAGCAACCATCATCCACCCACCTGCCAGGAAGCTAGCATAGCCTCTCTGCCACTTCTGATGATACATGTGGTGGTTCATCAGGAGTTTGGTGAACCTCTTGTTTTTATTTTCCTGTCCAGGACTGAAAACGAGGGAAATGTCAAGTCTTTGATAAGCCACTCTGCATGCCTGGTAGAATACAGACTACCCATGTATTGGGATCTTTAGAAGACTCCCTTCACAGAGTACTATCACTTATTGCAGTGCACTGTGTATTTCATGTGCAAGGGAGAGGACCTCTTTGTAGTGGCGGGGAGGCATTTCGACTATGGAACACACTATGTAACTGGTGCTGGCACTACAGTCTTTTCTGCACCAGCTCAAGACAGTTTTATTTGCTCAGGTCTTTAAACTGGCTTTATGACCTCTGTCCACTTTTCAGTTGTGTGATCTGTTGCCTCTCAGTTTTGAAAAATGCAAGGACATAAGAAGAGTTCTGATAGATAAGACCTAATACCCAATCTAGTACAGTGCCCTTTTCTCACAGTGGCCAACCATATGCCCATGGGAAGTCCACAAGCAGAATATCACCATAATAGCTCTCTCGCCACTTGCGAGTCCCAGCAACGGGTATTTACAGGCATTCTCTCTATAACATTGTTGCTGTTTTTATTGTACTGTATTGGAAACTATCAGGATAAAGTCAAGTTAATATTGCGACAGGTGGAGGCACCTGTTCGCCGATAAACCTTGGCTTAACACCACCAACGAAACTTCCATCTTATTTAACTACCTTATCTGTGGTGACGCACAGGTATGCCTTTATAAAGGCTAGATTCAATGTTTTCCCATCAAACGTGTTGGGTAACAGACTCTCCAACGGGCAGATCTCACTCCTCTGTGACTGTAAAAGTGGATCTATAGAATCGTTATATCATATAATCTTCTGTTGTCCATTAGATTCGGCTTCACGGTCCAAGTTTCTGGCCCCATATTTATCGAGAATTGCTGACAGACCTCAGGAAGCCCAAATAATATACTTATTAAACGATGAAGATACAAGTAGATCCCTTGCAGTCGCTAGATACCTGATTAATGTTTTATTCCAAAAGAGGAGAAATGGATCACTGTATGACTCTGACAGCTTAGCTAAACTTAAGAACCATCAATAAGTGCCAGAACTAAGACGCATACCCCCCAAAATCTGATGGATTTGAATTGCGGTTTACATAGAGGGAGCTTATTGTGTATAGTGTTACTTAACTGAAGTAAAATTGGTTTTATATGGGTGTTTTAACTTGGAACTGTTTAAATTGTATTGTTTATGGATAAATTTTGATGTATTGTTTTCGATATGGGCCAATGGCCGCAATAAATCTTTTACTTTACTTTACTATCAGGATAAAGGGTGGTTCAAAAAAATAAATAAATACTCTCACACAACCTGGTAGGCCTCCTTTAAAACCCTTAATCCACACAATGCCTTGCTTTGAAAAAGAAAATTATATTTCGGCATTAAGTAATAATAAAATAGGTCACTCAGCTTCCTTGGGATGTGTAGGCACTTTCAGTGATGGATTGCAGAGAGGCTGCCAGGGTGCAAGATATCATCCGACACAAGATATGTGGAGGTTAAGCTCTGCTATCAGCAAGTACCCACAAGGTTATCCTGATAGTCCAGGACTGAAACGATAAAGGGGCGCCAGAAGGAGCAGCTCTGTTTCGCCCACTCCAGGAAATTATTTTATGCAGCATGAGCTGGTAGTGTAGCTACATCAGTATGGACCAGAAATATTGGGATGGAGAGCTTCATCTCACTAATCAGAATTTGTACCTATTTTAGAGAAGTGCAACAGCAGAGTGTTGGAACAGTGGGCGAAACACTCTTCTGATGTCTCAAATTTACAAAATAAAACATGATTTCCCAAAATGGGCCATGTGATCTTTAGGGATCTTGGCAGGGGACAAACAGAAGGAAGCGCAGTGCTTCCACTTCCTCCTGCTGTGCTATAATAACATTTGTGTCTAGGGCTTTAGAACAGGCTCAGGAACAAGCCAAGTCCACATCAGGACTGGCTTTGCGGGTGAAATTTGATAGGAAGGCGGGGCCATCCACCTGTCAATCACATGATGTCATTATAACATCACATGAGTCACAGGTGGGCAACCCAACTGACCTCTCAAAATCCCTTGTGTGTGATTTCCAAATGACGGACAACCAGCTGGCTGTCAGGTGCTTGGAAACCTGCAACCACTTCAAAATATTCTGGTATTTGCACAGGGCTTTAATACAGCCATGGCCCTCCATTCCAAAATGTCACATGAGAGTGACGCGGGAGCTGTCTGAAAGCCATTGCAAAAACACTCTTTGAAGCAGCTTTCCCTGCTTCAAACATCATTCCAGCTATTTTTTAAATAAGGGTGAGGCAGCTGAAAGCACTTTGCAAAATCACTGTTTGAAGCAAAGCCCCCTTTAAGAATTTTTTGAGGCTGCCTCAAAGAGTGAATTTGCAAAGTGCTTGGTGACAGTTTCTTTGCTTCCATCTGAGCAGATTAGAGGGGAGTGTGCAGCTGTCTTAAAGCACTGAAGGGAACACAACACTTTTTTTCTCCTCTGATGCCTTATTTATAAAGGTAACCCCCCCCCCCCCCCACTTTGGAAATCAGTAAAAATTGCCAGAGATTAATCCAATTTGACGGGCATATTTTTCCTTTACTCGTGTGAACCCAGAGAAAAAAGTCTGGGCTAAAAACTTCAGCCTAGTGCTATCATTTTCCTTTCACTGAAATCTCACAGGGATGATCAGAATCACAACTGAGGCACTGTGCTAGCCAACCTGCCTTTGCCGGTCAGAAACACTGCCTACTACATTAAAAACTAAATATATCCTTTCACTCTGAATGCTGAACTTCCTCTTGGCCTTTATGTCTATGTATTATATATATATATATCCCAGGAGACTGCAGGCTTTATGCGAAGCCTGTGATCTTGGTTGTACTAACCATCATTTTATATTGTTGTAAATACACTTGGATGGCTTCTAAAGAGATAGTAACTGCTTAACTGGAGCATTTAGGTGAATCATTTGATTATCTCTCTCAGCAGAGTATCATTTTTGTAAAAGAGGAAACCATCATTAGGGGGAAATTGCTCAGGTGATTTGGCAACTGCAGGTCGAGTGCTCCACTTCTGTCATTTAAACATTTAAAACAATGGCAAAACTCAGCCCTGTATGACTCTGGCAAAGAAGCCTGTAATCTTGCTCCACTTGTTATCTAAACTAGATATTTGGCCGAGACCTTCCAGGGTTTTTTAAAATTATTATTTAAAGCTCTGCATTGAAATGAGTATCCTTCATGTTTCTGAATGAATATAAGCAGTTAGAAAAATGCCAGTGATTGTGATAGACAGAGACAGCTCAAATTTTCATTATAAAGACACTCAGGTGATAACTGTGGACAATGATTATTTGTTTCTTAGTTTAACATACCACAGGACCTGGTCTTCCAGTGAGTCCCATAGGGCCTGGAGGTCCCCTCATGGCAATCTGTGGTTTGAACAAAAAGCAAAAAAAAACATTCAGACATTCTACATGCAAACTATGACATGGTCCCTATGCAAAATCCCAAAACTTGTGTGCATGCAGTCCTAGGAATCTCAATCCATTTTTACAAAATCCACACCTAATGCTGTGTTTCTCAAACTTGGGTCTCTCGCTGTTGTTGGACTACAGCTCCTATCATCCCTAGCTAGCAGGGATGATGGGAGTTGTAGTCCAACAACACTGGAGACCCAGGTTTGAGAAACACTGACATTCATTTTTGTCATTTTTGTACAAAACAATCTCTCTTTCCAGGAGCTTAGGAGGAGAGCCATCTCTCTCATTGTCTCTCTGTCTCTGTGTCTGTCTGTCTCCCTCTCTTTCTTTCTCTCTCACAAATTTCTCCCCATTTAATCCTCGGACCAAATCTGAAAGGCAGTGGTGGACAATCTGTGTCCCAAGGGACGAAGCAGGAAAGGAGAGAGGGGTAGCAGAGAGGTAAAGAAAAAGGGATGGTAGAAAGAGAGGGGGAGAGAGAAAAAAATGACAGAAAGAGAGAGAAGTTGGGGAAGAGTTTTGGTTCTGTACCCACCCACTCTGGCCTGCCCACAACTGGTTTGGGTACTGGCCACTGCTGGCATGTTGCACCTCACAAATTTGCACACACATGCTGCCACCCCAAGGTGGACCTTGATAAAGAAAAATATCCCCCGCTGTAAGGAAATTCTAGCTCTCTCAGAAGAAAGTATGGGGGAGGGGAAATGTTGGGAACACAAGTGGCCTGTGAGGATTTATGGAGAAGAGGGACAGAGTTTCTTCTCTCAAAGGACAATAACGCATCACCTTTAGTTTCTTAGGCTGCATACACACTGTACATTTAAAGCACATATTCCCTCCCCGCAAATAATTGCGGGTTCTGTAGTTTACCCCTCACAGTGCTACAGTTCCTGGGACCCCTAACAAGCTACAGTTCCCAAGGCCTTTGTGTGCTTCACTCTTACCCTGGCTTGCTGAAGAATAGCTTGTGCTTGAGCTTCCTGTGCCGAGATGGCTGGGCCTTTGTCGCCGCCACCGCCACCAAAGCGGAACTGCATATAGGAGGACAGAATTTGTCACAAAAACGTATCTATCAAAATCAAACAGGTTAGACATAAATCGTAATTGCCCAAGCTCATGACGAAATTGGCTTCTTCGATCAAAAGTGTGGTTATTTGTATGCCACTTGGTCTGAAAGCTTGAGAAACGGTTACCAAAAATAGCATTGTTGTGGAGGTCAGACCCACATTAAGCTCATTTGAAAACAGGACTCATTCTGAGCACCAGGCATCATCATGACCCTGGGGATGATGCAGGGAATGTGGTAAAGCTTGGGGGCTCTACAACCACAAGCCCATCCCATGTTCATCCACGTCCTTCTCCTTGGCTATTACATATCATCCAGCTGCAGCGATGATAAAGCAGGGGTAGCCAATGTGATGCCGCCTAAATGTTCTTCCACTACTCCTCCCATCCATCCTATTCCCATCCATCCCATTCTACTCCCATCCATCCTATTCCACAGGTCCAGTGGCCAAAGATTGTGGAAGTTGCAGTCCAAGAACCCCTTGTGGGAGCCATGTTAGCTAACTGTACCCTAAAGCCTTCCTGGTGCAAAGATCTCTGGGAACTGAGTCCTTACTCAGGACCTAGTAGAGCTCAAGCTTTGCCCTGAGAAGCTTCTCAGGTAAGACTTATGTCGTCCCAGACAGCAGCTATCTCCAAATGCTTCTCACTGCCATCACCGCTGTTGGTAAGTTTTAGGGATGCCAGACTAGGCCAGAGCTTATGTAGGAGCTGAGCTGCAATCCAAGTTGAGTTTGGCTTAATAAGCTCAGTAATTAGAATGGGATCTTTCATTTCTTTTCACTGTTCAGTTTAACTTGCTACAGGTTCAGTTATGGACCGACTAAGTTGCTAACGTAAGATAGCTGATGGTTAGTAATACTGATTTGTAGTGTCGTTATCAGGAGAGCTACAAGGCTCCTGCTTCTCTACCTCACCTCACCTCTATTTATCAAAGCAGCAGCAACAGCAGAGGAAGAATCGAGAATGGAAAGGCTGACAAGCTGTACGAATATGAATTCTCGTTTTAAAAATTGAAAATTTCATTCCTAAAGCACTCAGAACAAAGGAAAAGGTTTTGTTGAATCTAGCCAAAGGCATCACCATAAAGCCTTTTTCTTTGTTACTACAACACATCATCGTGAACAATGGGTTAAGTGTTGTTTTTGTTCTATGGTTTGAATACAATGAAGGTTTCTGGCACAGTGCCAAGGAGGCTGAGCCTCCAAGGAGGAATTCTGTCATTACTATTATCTGACTCTTCAGTTTTTACTATCTATCCAGCAGCCTGGATGTAGATGAAGGAGAAGGAGCTTCTGGCCAATGGGAGTCGAAGAGCAACAACATCAGGATGGCACCTGCTTCCCCATCCCTGAACTAGGTGACCCATTCAGAAAAAAATGTCAGTGGTTAATCTACACCACTATCTCCATTTGCTTCTGGTAAGGATAGTGTTTACAAAGCAAAACAAGACTTACCGGTAACATTAACATGGTACCTGGAGGTCCAGCTAAACCATCAGCTCCTGGGAGACCAGGACGTCCAGGTGGGCCCTAGGAGATGCAAACGAGATGTAGAGATTTAAATAATTGGTTGCAAATATCTAGCTAGCCATAGGACATATATTCTCAACTGCAGCCTCTTGCACATTGAAAACAGCTGCTAAGCGGTGCATTTCCCTCTATAATTATTTAACATTGTCTAAATTGCAGGAGCCACAGAAATGCAGAAGGCAAGGATTAGGACGTTCATTGTTCCTCAGCAGTGAAATTCTCCTTCCACAATGCTCTGCGATCATTATCATCAGACCCATGATCCACCTTTAAGAATTACAGAAGACACAGTTCCTTGCACAAGTTATTTCAGTTCCCAGCCAGATGGGCAGTGTATAGTTGTTGTTGTTTACTCAATTTCACATACACTTTAATACACAATAGGGACTAAAAAGAAACCAGGACCAGCTTAGCCACCTGTCTCCCATCCAACTGCTTTCTTTCTCCATGATTACAAATTTTATAAATTACTAATATTTCCAGAACATCTAGTACTATCTCGGTGTAGGGTGGCTTTTTTTATCGGAAGGAAAAGAGCTGGGAATATCCCTTGCCTGAAACCCCGGAGAGCCTCCGTCAGGTGTAGAAAATACTGTTTCAATGTGGCACAGAAGTTTTGGGAATTTATTTATTATTTTTTAAAAAAAACTTGACTAGATATCAGAAGTGTTAGAAGAAGGAATTATTTTAATATTTAAAAAATAGTAATGCAAGACGGGAAGATGTACACTAAGCATGTAGTACGTCCTTTCATGGAGATAGGCCTATCCTTATTGAAGCAGATCTGTCAAAAGCTATAAGGGGCTATTAGGTCAGCTGCAGACACTGTGGATATATCCATCTAGCATTTCAGGTATCTAGGCTGGCGCATATGTTTAGGAATAGGCTATGTCTTTGCCTTTTAGACAGGCATGTCAGAAACACTCTTCCATAACTCTGGCTAAATAGCTTCCCTGGTATACATGAGAACAGGACAAATTATTCAGGTTGCATGTCGTTTGGTTAAATTTGCTTCAGAACAGGAAGCTACGCCTTTTGTTTGGGCTGCCCTCCTTAGGAGACTCTTGAGAGTCCCATGGACTGCAAGAAGATCAAACCTATCCATTCTTAAGGAAATCAGCCCTGAGTACACACTGGAAGGACAGATCCTGAAGCTAAGGATCCAATACTTTGGCCACTTCATGAGAAGACTCCCTGGAAAAGACCCTGATGCTGGGAAAGATTGAGGGCACAAGGAGAAGGGGATGACAGAGGACGAGATGGTTGGACAGTGTTCTTGAAGCTACCAGCATGAGATTGACCAAACTGCGGGAGGCAGTGGAAGACAGGAGTGCCTGGCGTGCTCTTGTCTATGGGGTCACGAAGAGTCGGACACGACTAAATGACTAAACAACAACAGCCCTCCTTATCAATCTGATCATTTCAGCCAAATTCTATGAGCTGGCGCATGAGTTGGCAGCATGGGGTGTGCAATAACTACTTCAGCAATGCAACCTTGCAAACTGGTGATGTTGTGCCGATAAAGTGAGCATACTCATGATGGGGCAGAGGGAGCGTAGCCTATGCCACTGATACTGTAACGAGAGCAGCTACTGTTGTCAATATGAAATAGGAACAATAAGCAAAGCCATTCCATTCCATAGAGACAAAGAGACATGATTGGGACAGGACGAGGGGGAGACCCATCAAATCTCACTAAAAGATGCTTTAATGACTACTGGGTGCCAATGGACTGTCTATCCTGATATCTTTCATTCTCAGTCAGTGTGGTGTGGTTAAGAGCGGTAGACTCATAATCTTGTGAACCGGGTTCACTTCCCCGCTCCTCCACATGCAGCTGCTGGGTGACCTTGGGCAAGTCACACTTCTCTGAAGTCTCTCAGCCCCACTCACCTCACAGAGTGTTTGTTGTGGGGAAGGAAGGGAAAGGAGAATGTTAGCCGCTTTGAGACTCCTTCGGGTAGTGATAAAGCGGGATATCAAATCCAAACTCTTCATCTTCTTCTCTTCTTCTCAGTCAGAAGAAAAGTTATCACACTTCATCAACCACAAGCTGCCCCCACAGCAAGTCTTTCTGCAACTCTCCACTTGGGGAGATGTGAAAAGTTCCCCTTCCATCAGATGCAATGGGAAGCAATTCCATCAGATGCACTTCCTATTGACCCACTCATTACTATGTTTCCCACACTGCACAAGGATATCCAGGGCACCTGTGGAAGAAGCCCTGAGGCCCTCAAGACATAAACTGACCCCTCTCTACTGTTTCCATCATCTGCACTGAATCCATCAGGTCATCTAGAGAGGGCAGGAATGGCACAGAGGGCCTCATTTGTTAACTGAAGGTTGCAATGTGCTCTTAAGCCTCAGAGTCCTGGACGTACTGGGACAAAGGAGGCCTACTGCTATCCAGCAGCCTTTGTCCAATTCCACCTTTTCAGTTCAGTTCTGATGACTCTGAAGTCTGACCTGCGATGGGCCCAGCAAGAACTGTCAAAACCACCATCAGAGCAAGTCCCACCTCTCTCAGATTTCAGAAAATTCTACTATACACCTGATGTACCAAAGTTAACTGTTACAATGAGATTCAGGTTTCTTAAGGCATCAAACCCGATGTCCTTGCCTTAGCTGACATTACCAACGTTTGGGAAGTTTATTTCATAAGCCGGATTATATGCTTCTAACCACCCAGTTTGCGACATAATGCCTTCCTCGTGCTCATTTATAACCCACACCAACTTACCCTATCGCCTGGGTCACCAGGAGGTCCAGTGGGGCCTTGTGTTCCTGAGGGACCCATAAGACCCTGTGGATTAAAAAACAACAACATTGAGTGGCTGTGCTGAATCACTTTCTATAGTAGTGGTTCAGACTGTGGCCAATTTTGGATCAAGGACCAGCAAGTGCTTTCTATCTGAGCCAATTATTAGTTGCTCAAAAGGAAATGCACAACGATGTAAGCAGCCCACTTTCCAAAAGCCTCAATCTGTTCTCATCGAAAAACCACGTCTTACATGGTACTCGTGAGCTGCTATGCAAAATATCTGCATTCATTTTATTATGGCGGTATTGAACACAGTTAATACTACCCCCAAAAAAATATTTTGTTTTCTTTGGGAATATATTTTTTTTAAAAAGAGAAATTTAAAAATCACATATGTACCGGAGGTCCTGGAGGTCCTGGTGGTCCTTCAATAAGCATCCCCTATGGAAAGAGAAAAGAAAAGATTGTACAATTGTGATTGGATAAAGGGCAAAAAGCAAAGAGTACATCACTAATAATTAGCACAAAATCCACACAAATAAATCAATTTAACTTCCATATCTGACATGTGTTAATTATTTTGCAGTTATTAAAGGGCCATTGCTCTAGTTTGCACATCACATTAAACCATAGTTAAAAAAGAAGTAGCATTTTAGTATATGCTGCTGAAATTTAAGGATGTGTTGTTCCTCCCCTGCTCCTCTCCTGCAATAATCTGGCTTGTTGTTAAGTGCAAACCCAGGCTCATTGTCTGCTTTCACACAAAACAAACCACAAACTGTAAGGGGGAAAAAGGCTTTTGCTCATTCACATTAAATCACAGCTTCTGCTCTAACATGACATGTGAGCCAGGTCCACTTCACAGCATTTCCCATGCAACACATTAGACGTGCGCTTTTGGTACAACTATGCATTAAAAAAAGCATTTTTCACAAATCCAGCTGGGACACAATACTTTAAATGAAGCATCATTTCATAAATCCACTTTATGGTAAATTCTGCCCTTTCTCAGTAGGAAGGTTATAAAGTGCTTGCTTGGATATTCTTGGTCCCCAATGCAATTGCCTATGAAAGCACACAGGACAACTGATGAGAGCTTGTTAACAGTCAGGGGTTGCAGAGCAGCAGTGGTTTATAAACTGGGTCTTTCAGTGTGGGTGCACTGATGCTACAGTACAGTTCTGCAATTCTCCAACAGATGGAATTGGTCAAATTATGGCACTGAAAGTCCAATATCCAATTTCATGTCCCTTCACACAATCTTGCCTTGATTGTGATTCAGGATGCAACAAATATCTGCCCATATTGATTTTCAGGATGAAAAAACATGTTTTGGAGATACTAAAGTTATTTTCTAAACTTGCAACATTGAGAATGTTTTCTTTAAAAAAACAAAAATCCTAAATTTGTTTGCTGCCATTAACCAAATATCCTTTAGCGCTCTGGCACCATTCCCCCCCCCCAACCCGGATTTTTCCTGTTTGGGGTGTTCGCATCCAGACAAACAACACCACTAAGCACCCATCAGATTGGCTATGTGCCAAAATCACCAAGATCAAATAAAAGAACAGTGCTTCCTGGACTGGTCACATGGCTCCTCCTGGCCAATCAGTGCAATGGTTTCTGAAGAAGGCAAACATTTTCGTTGCCCTGAAAAATCCCTGCATGTCTTTCAATGCAGTTTGAAGTCTTCATGAAAATCAATTCCACTTTCAGTTCAGTCTCAAGTTACAAGCTCCCACAAGCAATCATATGAGAGACCAAGAATTCTTCTGAACTATGTATGATAGCATATTCAAACAAACAACTCCCTGCATGGCCAATCTGTTGTTGGAGTGTACTGCATCAAACTGGTAGGAAATGGGATGCATGACTGAAAGCTTCAGCATGGAAACCAACATTCATATAGAAAACAACTCTGTTAGGGAAGGGAAGGCCACAATCTTACTCCCTTGATCTCTTGGTTTCTATACATAAGGGTTTCCCCCCTTTATATAGGCATTCAGTCATGCACTTTACCCCCTGCAGTTTTAAGTGACACACTCCAGGACAGTTTTGCCATGGGATGAGCTGTTTTTACTGAGACCTCCATCATGGGCCTTTTTTCTGGTACGTCATCTGCCTTCAGAAGCTGTCACAACAGACAGGAATCCAACAGGTTCAGAATTTTCATACACAAAGTGTAACCATGCAGAAAGCTACCTCTGTTGCATTTCTGCCCGTATACGATTGTTTGTAATGTGTCAATAGCTATCTACTATGCATGTGTATTTAAAAATAAGTTATGCTAAGTGCAAGGTAGGTTATTATCAGACAGAAATCCTATCTACAGTTGCCTCTGGGACTTACTTATGAGTAGCATGCGTGGGATCAGTCCACAAGTCTGAGTGATTTGTAGTAGTGCCCCTCTATTTACTCAGAAATAAGGCTTGTTGAGCTTTATGGGACTCTCTGCCTGCTAAGTATGTACAGATTTGCAGCCTCAATCGCTTTGCAGATTTGGAGAAAATACTGCAGGCATGAAACTGTTGAAGGAGCTGCTTTGTGGACATCCTTTGGGCTTTGAAAATCTTTCTTGCAGAAACTGAACCACAACTAGACACTTATTGCTTCAGTAGTATTTTGTGTTGCTTCAGAAGCTGCCTTACACTCACAGTTGTGTTGGTTTAGAGTGGTTGTGTTTGCATTGCCTTCCTCACACTGCTAGGGAGAGACTTTGCATGTGTCACAGTATAGGGCTTACAATAGCTAGGAGACCCAGACGTTCTGCGGGACACTTTCATGCAAATGTCTTCCCTTATTATTGACAGCATGTTTCATCTCTGGCTTCTGACTCGACTGCTGTTTCAGCTGCAACATCATCATCTGTCACCAGTACAAATCTATCCATGCTTCTTCTGTAGGAGTTTCTGCAGAAGGCCAGTTCCTAGCTAGCCATGGAGCCACCATTTAGAATTAAGAGGGGTGGTGGATTTGAAAGTGAACTCAGTTTGGAGGGGCGACGGAACAGAGGCAAAGCCAAGCCTTCCTCAGAATTCAAGCTGAGCGTGCACCTTCCTAAAAACATGCCTTGCCAAGAAGGAGGTCCCAGTGGCTGGGAAAGGTTGCAGCAGCAATGGAGCTCTAATATTTTTAAGGCTTGCCTGTTTGGGTGGAGTGTCTATTAATGTCAAGGTAGGAGCATGGTGTCTGTAGCCTATAATGCCTCCTGTAAAACCACTGAGCTGGGGAAATACTGAAAACTACAGCATTTTCCAGCATTCTCATGTGGATCCTGGAGCTGAAAGATGAAGCAGCAATGGAGCACTCATACCCAGACAGAGGGAGTTACTTCCAAGTAAGCTTGCACAGGACGTGGGTGGTGCTGTGGTCTAAACCACTGAACCTAGGGCTTGCTGATCAGAAGGTTGGCGGTTCAAATCCCCGCAATGGGCTGAGCTCCTGTTGCTCGGTCCCTGCTCCTGCCAACCTAGCAGTTCGAAAGCACGTCAAAGTGCAAAAGTAGATAAACAGGTACCACTCCGACGGGAAGGAAACGGCGTTTCCGTGTGCTGCTCTGGTTCGCCAAAAGTGGCTTAGTCATGCTGGCCACATGACCAGGAAGCTGTACGCCGGCTCCCTCGGCCAATAAAGGGAGATGAGCACCGCAACCCCAGAGTCGGCCACGACTGGAACTAATGGTCAGGGGTCCCTTTACCCTTTACCTTTTAAGCTTGCACAGGAAGTTAAGTCCTGCTGAGCTCTGCATGGTTTATTTCCGAAAATAACACAGAAACCTGCCTTCTACTGAGCCAGACCACTGACCCATGTAGCTCCTTACATCACCTTTCTTCAATTTGAGGTCCTCCAGGAATTTTGAGATCCAGCTTCCATCAATCCCAGCCAGCACAGGCAATGGCTAGGAATGATGAGATTTGCAGTGCAAAACATCTGAGGGGCACCAGGTTGGGGAAGGGTTATCGGCAATGATTTCACTCAAAAGACCAGGGGAACTTCAGCATGCAACACATGTGCTCTATGGCCTTTCCCCAGTGCATAAGATTGCGTTCTGAGATAAAACTGTCATATGTAAAAGGCCAGGATGTTTTTTTAAAAGGACTTTGTGCCCTATTCGCACCCAACAAACTCACTACTTGATCAAGAGCTGAACATGCAGGTGGAAACTGAAACATGGAACATCACAGTTGCTCACTTCTAAAATACTCACAGGTTCGATCACAGCTGCTTCGCCCTTCTGTCCTTTTTCCCCATAGGCTCCATGGCCATTCACCTGTGGAGGGAAGATACCGAGAGGCAAATATATTAGAATGTATGTCAGGCCAAAAGTCCCCTGCTACTGTGAAGGCAGGAGCATGCAGTGCTCTTTTGATATTGCCAGAATTTGCAGCTCTTTATCTGGAGATAGGCCTGCCCGGCCAGTCATGACAGTGGCCAGTGGCCATCCATCCAGCAACTTGGACCCCATAACTTGGGCCCTGAATGGCCCATTTGAACCTGGCTCACTGGCCAGGCAGTCACATCCCCATGGCCCCAAAAGTTGGGGGAATTCCATTATCAGCTGTCAGGAAGGAGGCGGTGAGCAATGGTCTGCAACTGATGCCCACTGGGAAAACAGTGAGCATCCATTGTGTGGCATTGTGGAGATGAGCATGAGGATTTGGATCATGAGCCCAAAAATGAATATGGAGGAGGAGCCTGAAAGTGCTCAATTTTCGCCACAGCTGCATTGGTTATTTCCTGCATTATACCTTCACAAACCAAGGCTGAGATTAGTTTCCAACGTGGGTCAGAATGGATTTTAAATGTGTCAAATGATGTTTAGATTGCCCGCATATATCTCCAGATGAAAACTTGACACCAGAAAATAGTGTGAGTGAAGTTACAGTTCCCATGGGCTATGGCTTTTTTCTGGCAGTTGTGGAGGAGGAGGAGGGGGGAGGAGGAGGAGGAGGAGGAGGAGGAGGAGGAGGAGGAGAGCAGGAACCTGCAAACCTGTTTCGAGCTAGTCATGTCTATTATTTTCAATGGGTCTTCTATGAGTAGAACTAACACTGGCTTTTGTCCTGTCTTTGACTAAACTGAAATATACGCTTACAAGTTCAGGACAAGATCTTGTGGTGCAAATGAAGAGCTGTAGCCACCAATTTATTTATTTATTTAGATATCCAAGCAACTATATTCCCTTACAAATGGCAATCTGCCATTTTTTTCATTCCTGCAAGCATAATTGAGAAAGCTGCTTGTTTATCTCGAACAGATTAAACATGAGTAGAAGTTCTTTATTTTTTAAACCCCACCCCCTCCGCTTCACCCCAGGATTGTTCCATGAATTCAAAGAAAAAAATTGCTTTGGGCCTTGGCTGTCTTCCATATGACAGCCTTGACTGAGAACAGATCAGTTACAAGATGTAGATAATATTGCAAATAGGACTGTAGGTGCCAAGCTGTTTTTAGGTCAGAGGGTGGGATTTGAAGACAAAACTTATTGAGGGCTCCTTTAATGTAAGGATGCAATTCCCATCATCCGTGGCCATTGACCATGCTGGGTGGGAATGACGGGAGATGGAGTCCACCCACACAGTTTTCCCATCCTTGTTTTAGTGGGCCTCCTCAATGAGATATATGGAAACTGACTAGGATGAGGTTTGCCTCCATCTCTACTTCAATCTGAAATCTTAGTGAACATTATTGCTTCTGGAACCTCACGACTCTATGTCTATGCTCTATGTCCAGGTTAACTGGACATAGGAAGCGAAGACTGGTAACACAATTATTGTGTGGTGTGAAGGAGGAACTCTCAAGTTTAAGGGAAAGGAAGAAAAGTTCATGACAGTTGGTGCCAATCTGGATCTTGTCACTCTGTCCTGGCAACAAATTCCTAAGTCTTGAGATGAGTTGTATGAGTGTAACCATAAGGTATTAATAATAATAATAATTTTTTATTTATACCCTGCCCTTCCCAGTTCAGAAAACTGGACTCAGGGTGGCTAACAACAAATTTAAAACATTTAATTGATGCAACAAAAAACAGCATAAAATACAGTATAAAACGTGAATAACAATAAATTCAGAATTCAAAAATCAATTTGGGGGGAAAATCCATCCAATAAACATTAGATGATCACCAGGGCTAGCCGGCTAAACTAGTCCTATTTGGGCCAGTGAGGAGACCAGGGGAGAATTAGCTGTGGGATCCCAGAGTGGGTAATCTTCATAAAAAGGGGAGAAGGAGGGAAGGAAGGGGAATAAAAGATCAGGCTAAGTTCAAATTGAAAGCCAGGTGGAATAGTTCTGCCTTACAGGCCCTGTGGAAGGAAGTTAAATCCTGCAGGGCCCTGGTCTCATGGGACAGAGCATTTCACCAGGTCGGAGCCATCACTGAGAAGGCCCTGGCCCTGGTGGAGGATAATCTGACTTCCTTAGGACCCGGGACCTCTAAACTATGATTATTCATGGACCTTAAGGTCATCAGTGGGGCATAACCAGGAGAGGCGGTTCCTTAAATACTTGTTTCATTTTTATGAAGCATCTACACATGCAACACCCCCTCCCCGCTGTATAAACTGCCAATAAAGTCCCTACACCAGTGGTTCCCAACCTTTTTTTGGCCACACCCCACCTAAGCATCTCTAAAATCCTGATGCCCCCCCCCCATGACAATAATAATTCTTATTATTCAAAAAGTGAACACCTGTTCACGTGGAGGAAGCCTAAAAGGCCATTCACTGTTAATGACTCATTCCCAAATTGCCCCCCTTAAAAATCAAATTGCCCCCCTGTGGGGCGTGTGCCCCATGTTGGGAATCATGGCCCTACACCCACCACACAGAGGTGTCATGTTGCCTATAGGTTTTTTGTACCCCTCCTAATTGATCAAAACCAATTAATATGTATTTTTAAGGGGGCAGGGGATAATATTTCTATAGGTACTGCACCGCGATGGCAAAATATTTTTTGTCCCCACAATGCCCTCAAATCTTGTTTTGGTTTTTTAACTAGTTCAAACTAACCACTCCCATGGGTCTCCCTCTGTGACTCTGTGATTCCTCCACACCTAAAATGTGTCCTTAAAAAAAATAAAATAAAAGGCTATACCCGCTTCAGCCATACTCACTCTCACATGTGGGTCCCATAGGGCTGCCCATGGGTCAGTGCAAATGTTGGCCTGAAAAGGTTTAACCACCACTGTCAGAAAATGCAGACAGCTATGTTTTGCTACGAACCACTTGCCACCGTTAAAGAGCAGCTTGGATATCCCCAACTTACGCTTGTTTCTGTGATATCGGTCTCAGCTGGAACACCAGGCCCAAACTCCTCGTTAGTAGGGTTGGTTGGCTTCTCTTCATATTCTTTATATTCATAAAAATCATATTCGCCTACTTCTCCATCTACCACAACTTCAGATTCACTGCGGTCTACTCCTCTGTTTCCATAATCTGTTTCCTCAGTTTTTTTAGTCTCAGAGTTATACTCCTCTCCTGTTACGTATTCTTCAGCAAATACTTCTTCAACAGGATTTTGCTATTCACATAAGCAGCAAAGGTTTTGGGAATAGGATGAATATGTGGATTACTGTTAGTAAAGCAATATAAGCATTCAGTAGATTTGAATATAATGGCTGGTGAAATAACACAAGAGCGCTGGAATCTTTTAATTTGCTCCTGAAAGACTGGGTAGCCAGAGTTTCAGGGGTATTAAAAGATCACCCAATGCACATACCTGTGTGCAATGAAATCAATGCTTTCATAAACATTCATTATTATTATTATTTCATGTGCAAAACCGTTAAATGAAACCCTGGTTCCACTGAACTATTTAGAAATATTCAGTTCAGTATGACCATCAATCCAGACTTTCACTCACTGATTTTGCAGTATATGCCAAAGCACAGACGCTAACACTGTAATATGACATCTTTATGCTAGGTACATCAAAGTTTTCATACTTGGCTTCACACACTTTTTAACATCAGCCTCACTGTTGAAAAATACATGAGGGTTTGCATCCAGTGGTGTTACTCAGTTAACAGAAAGGCTTCCATCAGTGGAACAGAGAGAAAAGCAATTTTCAGAGACGTCTCTCCTTCCTATGAACTCCCACCACTCCCATTTCAATGTGCCCTGGAGGACTATGTGGGGGAGGGGAGACAGACATCACTGAAAATTGCTCCCTTCCCCACTTCAGGGGGAGGGAGTAAAGCCAGGAACTGATTCCCTCTCCTTCCCTTGGTCCTGTATACCTGAAGGAGCGTCTCCACCCCCATCGTTCAGCCCGGACACTGAGATCCAGTGCCGAGGGCTTTCTGGCGGTTCCCTCACTGCGAGAAGCCAAGTTACAGGGAACCAGGCAGAGGGCCTTCTTGCTAGTGGTGCCCGCCCTGTGGAACGCCCTCCCATCAGACGTCAAGGAAATAAGCAGCTATCCTATTTTTAAAAGACATCTGAAGGCAGCCCTGTTCAGGGAAGTTTTTAATATTTAATGCTGTATTGTTTTTAACACTCGATTGGGAGCTCCCCAGAGTGTCTGGGGAAACTCAGCCGGGTGGGCGGGGTATAAATAATAAATTATTATTATTAATTATTATTATTATTAAAAAGTCTTGCAGTCAGCTGACCAACACCACTGGATACAATACAACCCCTGGAGTACAAATTAAAGGGGAAAGCACAAAAAGCTGCAGATTAATCATATGTGGTTAAATAACTTTCTGGTTTTAATGTGCGAAGATTTCATTTGCTAACATATGATGAACACTACTATCTCATGGAAATTTTAAAACGAGAGAACAGAAAAAAGAAATGTTTCTAATAAATGCTATTTTGTAGCATTGCATTGTTTGTACACTTAAAAGTGTATGTGTCTCACAGACAGAAAATGGTTTACAATGTTTCTACATGTAACGTTCAATACATCTTGAAGGATAAGGACTTCCTTTCTTTTCTCTGTTATGACAACTGTGTGAAACCAAGCAGTTAGCTTTTATGCACCAGCATTATCTGAATAGCATTTTCTTCAAGATGCCCAGCCCACACAAAAAAAGACCCAACTATGGAGGCAACAGGTTTGGGTCATGGTTAGGGATAGAGAAATGTTTTGGAAGGCAAACAATCCATTTGAAGAACTTCCTATGTGAAGCCTTTGGGGAAATGAACGGGAGGTATAGAAAACTACAGATGTGTTGCTGGGTAGAAGACATAAGGCGTAATAGGAAATGGAAACTTTCCAGTCTCCATATATTTCAAAGCAGCAGTGGGACCCATTGTGCTTTCATACAACTCTCATTTATCTAAATGGAGGCTCCACAAAAAAGGAGGGTGTTGTTTATTTCACTGATGTAATTAACAGGAGATGTAATTAACAGGAGAAGCCACAAGTTAGTCACTCCATTTGCCTACTGATACATACACAAAGTGTCAATGCATGGATTTAATAATAGAAAATCTCAATATTTCTTCGGAGTACATTTTGAAACTGCTTGGATTTTGCCTCTACCAAGATAACAGGATTTTGTACATATTAAAAGCATTGCATGCTGACTGAAATCTATTTCTTTCTTTTTTTAGAAAAAAAAATACTGTGCCTTGCTAGCTAAAAGTATGTTTGTCTGTTATGAATGTGTGTATATATGTTTGTGCATGCAGAAACACATGCACACACACACACACACACACACACAAAATTGGCTTTTTGTTTTATGAAAGCATTTTAATGCACTTTCCAAAGTAATAACCTTTGCATTTTGTCATTATGTACTTGAAACATGAAATTGTTTACAAGAGCAGCAAATAACTTGCAGTATAATGCAAAACCTTTGGAAAACCATCGTTTTATAGCAAGTCGATATTTACAAAACAAAATATCCACATTCATAAATGTTAGTTGATTGCACACTCCAAATTTCAACAGAAAATGAAGGACAGTTTTGGACAATTTCCAATAAACCTTTCCATTCAGGATCAAAAGAAAAGGCATATTTGAAATCCTAAGGTACAGTACATCTTTGCAATGCAACTTGATTCTACGGAGTAGACACAGACCTCTCTAGTAAAAGATCTCTTACTAGATCTCTCTAGTAAAAGAGATCTGCATATGAAAGCATATTGGGAGCCAATGGGAACTGACCAGGTATGGATGGATCTGCATATGGATGCTCATCCACACTGTGTGGTTGATCCAGATGGCGATTCATGCATCCAATTCATCCCCATTCACTATATGGCATGAATGAGGTGCATGTTTCCATTCACAGTGCTATGTGTGTGGGAAAATGCATCCTGGCCACCATCTTAGAAGAGTGCACATTGTTGTACATGACTATATCTACATTGGGGCTTTGGAAATTATGGAGGATAGAGTTAAAAGCATTATCAGTAGGGTAGGGAACCAAAGACCAAGTTCAAGGCCACCTGCTTATGACCTTTCTCTACCTCCACTCACCATCCAGTCACTGCATTCTTTTCCATTAAATAATTGGCCTTGTTTGAGCAATGCCAACAGACACTAAACTAACTCTTCCTTTCATCCTCACACCAGGGAAATCACAAATATGGGCAAGATTTTGTGTCAGGTTTGTGCTGTGTGAATACTGCACAACATCAAAACATGTATACAATTAAACTCTGAGAGCTACGTTTTTGCAGTCTCTAGGAGTCATTTCTCAAGCAGAACTGAAAGACGAAATGTCAGATATTGGAGTAGAACTGTGCATTTCAGGAACGTGGCACAAGCCACTTTGGTCTTTAGAGGATCTCTCATAAGACTAAATGAGGGCAACCGATTACGACTTGGTAAAAAGTTATTGACTAAGATCTTTTGAAGTATCCTTGCCTGTATACTTTTCCATTCCTCATTACCTCATTTGGTCCCGTCGTTCGGCTCGGAGTCTCAGTCTGGTAGCCCTCAGAGGTCCCATAGTCAGTTTCAGCCACATTATATTCATTATATTCATCGACAATGTTGGCCTGACAGGAAAGAGAACACAGGACATTAGCCACAAAAGAGTTAGGCAAATGGACAGGAGGAATCTCAGTTCAATTGGGTTGTGGTATTAGCCAAAGGTGAATTCATCTACTGGGGGTTAGAGGCAAGCTACTCATTTCTCAACATCACAGATCTTCCAGGCTTGGTCGAGGAAAGATCTTGATTATTTTTTGGCTACCTTTACCCCTAGTTTGCTTTTTGCTGAGGCTTGATAGCTTTTCTTCTTCTTGGATGAAAATGATTCATATTTTTTGAGTGTGAACTTTGGGGAGTTGCTCTTTGAGTTAGCAGCCACTGTCCTCTTCTTCTTTGGGGCTTTTTTCTTTTTCTGAAAAAGGGTGTTGAAAGATGGAATGGGAAAACATAAATGAATGAAAGGGGAACAGCAGTGAGGTAGGAAAGGAAGCAGAGTAAGTCAAAAGGCTTAAAACAAACAAATAAATAGATAGATAGGCAATTGCTGGTGGTCTTCTGATCTTCCACTGTTGAATCAAAATGAGATTTAGGGACAAACAGGAAGGCAAGAGGTGAAAAGGAACAAAAGGCTTAGCTAACACAAGACACCACATGACAAGACCACAAGGGAGATGACAGGGACGTCACACAACACACACAGCACATGCCGTTACCTCAGTCTGTGTGACAATCTCGTCGTACAGTGGGGGTCCCTCTGTTACAGAGTCAAGGTCTTTATAATCTTTATAATCTGGATCTCCATAGTCATAGTCATATTCAATTAAATCTTCAGTTCCATACTAAATTGTGAAAGGAAACATACCAGGCGTGGCTGTGTTAGTGGCCGCAAACTATATTAGCAGTCATGGAAAGCTCTTTTACTCACTTGGATGAAAAAGTTAAGAGAAGCAAAGCACCAAACTTCTATTAGCAAGATCTCCTTATTTTCTTATTTTCTTTCAGATTTATATAAAATAAACATGAAGGTAATGAAAAAGCAAGGAATAGTTGCATAACAATGTTATCTTTTACCAGTGCTATTTTTTCTAGAAAAAGAGGTGCTGGAACTCACCATGAACACCTCAGAATGGCAATGGCACACACCTGAGAGGTGCCGGTTCTGAGTTCCGGCAAGTTCCAGATGAAAACAAAAGTCCTGCTTTTACAGCAATGCAACCAAAGGATGGTGGTTTATGACCTGGTTTAGAATTGGCCAATATTTAGTTACATAGAACACCTGTGATAAAGCATTGAAAAGTTTTTCTTATCTTTCTTTACTGGTGTTAGTTAGCTGGCAGGTCCTATTGACTACCTGTAAGAAACATATTGTCAAAAATGTCCTTCAGTTCCCACCACTAAGAAGGGTCAATAAAAATGATGCTGGGTATGCAACAGACAAATCACTGCTCATTGGGGAGGGCCAACATTTAAATCGGAATAGCAGCCTCTAAGCAGGCAGTGCTAGCATGCCAACGAAGTTATCTGACATGCTAGCAGTGCAGACGAAAGGAAGAGTGGACCAAGGGAGATGTTTCAATTCATGATGCATGTCCAGAATTGGTTCTAATAAAGGAGATGGCAGAAAATCACTTCAGACTGCAGGTAGAGGATTGCAGTGTGAATCCTCACACACATAATAACTCTATTCAGTGTCATGCTATTGAATCACAAGAAGAGGGAGCACAGATTGGGTTTGCTTAGGGTTGCCGTATTTCAAAAACCAAAAATCTGGAAACAAACTTTTTTGGCCCAAAGTTGTCGAGCTTTTGCCCAGGGTTGTTGATGCCCGGACATTGTTTCCGATGGCTGACTCCTGGGAATGTCCGGAAAATTCCGGATGTATGGTAGCCCTAGGTTTGCTGGCCTGGCACCACCCCCTCCACTGCACCTTCCCATGTTTTGGAAGGGGAACATCTGAAGATGGGAGTCTCCTGTACCCATGAAGGCTCCTTGCCTCATTAAGAACTCTGTGATCAGGTTTCAGAATAAAGCAAGGAGCCTCCACCATGGATTCTCAACTTCAGAAATTGTCCCTCCACCATGTGATGGGGACTCAATGGAAGGGGTGGGGTGGGGGTCAGTGAGCACAGATAGAGAGCCTTAGTCAACCCTGGTTAAGAAATTGGAGGGACAATGTTTAAAATGTACTATGTCAATATCTCTTGCTTTTTCATAAAATGCAATGACTATGTAAGAAAGCTTGCATTTCTAAAAAGAAAATATAGATTATTTTTCAATAATTCAGCAATTTTACTCTAATGCGCATATTGTTAATTCCCAGGCAAAAAATAAAACAGAACACTTTCCCCAGACTTAATTATCAAGCTGCGTTTTAAATAAATGCTGCATAAATAAACATTTATGTGAGGAAAACACTGGGAAGGCTCACAGATGTGTGTGTGTGCAACTGATTTAATTTTATTCAAATACAGAATGCTTTTTAAAACCATGTTGACGTCCAACAGTGAATACCCTGTCACTATTATCAAAATGGAATGCCACACTCTGAAACAGCACCACCCAATTATCCACAAAATATGCCCACATAATTAGAAATGAACATAAGCCCTGGTCACTTTTTCATTGATATAGACCTGACGTGTGGATTGTGGATTGAGCTCACTTGCTTCACCCTTTAATCTCCACAAGTTCATCTGATTTGGGATCATCGTTTAGGGATAGCACATTAAGTTCATGAAATGTTGACAAGTCTTGGCCTCACAGTTGCACTCTGTCAATTGAGAATGTGCTTTAGGCAGAAATCAGCTTGGATGGAGATATGTGCATGCATAGAAATCTCTTGATATTTTGCATGGCTGGGATACTGTACTGTTGGGAATCTTAGGTGAGATACCCACACAATATTCTGGAGGCAGACTAGAGTGAAGACTTCTCCATTCCAGTCTGCCACTCTTGCCCTGCCCACTTCAACTGCCATGATTGGCTGGTTTTAAATAAAAGTTTTGATGGGCAATCCCACAAGCCCCCACAGCTGGTTGAAAAGGATTCCAATGACCAGCCACAAGGAGAAATGGTCTATACTGTGCCCCGAAGGGGAAAGCTGGGCTGGGCTGCAGCCAAAGTCCACCTGCAACTCAGGTGAGAGACCATTTAGCACAGAGGCACATTCCTGTGTACAGCAGCTTATTGTTTCCCTCAGGGCCCTTCAAACTCGACAAGCCTATGATTCTATGAAATCATTTGCCTGTGGAATTTCTGCCTGCTGCTTTACTGTTAAAGGCTCAGAAGCCTTGCTGAGAAATTTTGGCATGCCCTGTCTTGCTAGTATATAATAAATGTTGAGCAGTTGTAGCTATAAGATGATTATAGTTATGATGAGGGTGGTAGTTGTGGCATTTGCTCTGGGCCCTAAATACTATCACAAGCCTGCCTATAGAGTCTGAAGTCTAGCCCAAAAAGACTTGTCCCCTTTTTATGGTCCCAAGGAACAGGCAGCTAAAGCTACATGGGCCCACAGATATTATAAAACTGGCCCAAACCTGCCAACCATCAACCAAGTCAAGATGTAATGAAATCAGAATCTATCAACCCTAAATAAAATCATAAGAGGAAAATGCATCTCTCCCCGCCATGCTCTTCAATGGTACTTAACAAATTATAATGCATAGGTCCGAGAGTTTCAGTGTCAAATTAAAATATGCAAAGGAGACGTCTTTACACACGGCACATTTCCCTGAAGGTGATTTTCGAAAAGCACAACTCCATAAGAAATAGTTCCTCTTGTGTCGCAGCCTCTCTGAAAGCTCTATTGATAGAGAACAAATAGGTTGTGTCTGCAGAGGAATGTAACACCTCAATGTCTGTCTCCTCTGACTAGTCAGCCAAAGAGGTTCAATTGCACGCATTCATGTGCTTCTCTGGGCAAACAAACAAAAATGAATGAAAATTTGTCACTGACGAAAACTACATTGAGTACACTACAATCGTTTTATGATGGAGAAAAGCATTTAAGTGTGACAAACAGATATAGTACTTTTTATGGTTGGGGTCAGATATTCTAAATTATGCAATCAAATTGTAAAGGCTTTCTACTGAAAGGCTTAGATTGCAATCTGTCCAGATTTTGACTAGTCTTGCTGGTGCCCTTCTTAAAAATGTCCCAGCTTAAAACAAAATAGAGGGCAGAGGTTTGGCCTTAGCTCCAAGCATCCCAAAGCATCACGCCTGGTGGCTGGGGATGGCAGTAGCTGGACATTTGAACAAGGTTTGTGTTTCAGAGTAATTCCTCTGAATTTCACAGCTGCTGTAATGCAGCAGCTAAGAATGTGGATGTTGTGCATGGAAACACCTGGTTAAAATCACCTCCCTCAGCTATCTCTCAGGGTGGGAGACTGGGAGAAGTAAATGTGATAATGGGTCTCTCTATTTCTACATAATTGTGTTTTGTAAGGATCGTGAGTATTTTTAAAATATATTTTCTTTTTCTTTATTCTTTTTCTCTTTTGATACATTGCTTTTTATTTATCTTTTTATAAATGTGCCTAAATTCTAAATTATTTGTACAGTGGTACCTTGCAAGACGAATGCCTCGCAAGACGAAAAACTCGCAAGACGAAAGGGTTTTTGTTTTTTTGAGTTGCTTCGCAAGACGAATTTCCCTATGGGCTTGCTTTGCAAGACGAAAACGTCTTGCAAGTTTGTTTCCTTTTTCTTAAAACCGTTAATACCCAGGGTGCATTGCTTGAAGAGGTGCAGTTGCACGCGGTGTGGTTGCCTTTTTTGAGGTTTTTGAAGACTTTGGTGATATTTGAAGCTTTCCCAAAACTTCTTTTGAAACCGTGCTTCGCAAGACGAAAAATTCGCAAGACGAAAAAACTCGCAGAACGAATTAATTTCGTCTTGCGAGGCACCACTGTATAGAAATACAAAGATAGCTTGTAGGACACATGGCCTGCGTTTGGAACAACTAGACCAGACCTCCTTATTTGCAGGAGTTAATATGGTGGAATGGAAGAACAAAGGGTTATAACCCTTCTTCCAAAAGTGAGGGGGAATGGCCTACTGTAGCTAAGCCTGGCAGGACAGCCCACTCTATGGTCTTAACCCCTTCCATGCATTAATTAGACTTAAGCATGTTGGTTATATGAGGCTGGATATCCCACAATTACGTTAGAAGTTGCCTTGTATCAGGTTGAGCTGTTTGTCCAAGGCCAGTATTGTTCTCTATCTTGACTAGTTGCATTTCTTCAAGGTTTCAGACAGAGATCTAATTCCATCTCTTGATTTTTTTCATGTATTTTTTTTACGGGAGATGCCAGGTATTGAACTCGCAATCTTCTGCATGCTTGCAAAGCAGGGACTGTACCATTGAGCTAAGTGACAGGCATTATTATTTATTTCTAGCACTCAGCCGATCAGTTACTCAGCATTTAAAATAGGACTGCATACCGTTTAATAATATCTCTATTTAGTTAAAAAATAATGATAGGATCAGTCTGACAGCAAAATTAGTGACTGCTCTGGACTGTGCCAATCCTGTGGCTAATTCAATTGGTAAGGGAAGGTTAGAAAAAGTTCCTCAGAGACCACAAAACAAACAGAAACATTGACTGAATCAAAAAAACTGTGCCAAGTATGCTAGAATTTTTTTTAAAAAAGGCACACAGACAGTGAGTAAATTGATATTTATGCTAAGCATTGCCAAAGGCACAGTTTGAAAAGCCCGTCATTCATGAATGAGAAACTGCGAAGGCACATATAAAAAGCAAGTATATTTAGCGGGTTGAATTGCATCATACACGATCAACTGGAAAATATTTTAGTTCTTCTAGGATGTTGCCTTTGACATTTCAACAAAATGTAAGGTCACTAAAACAAGGCTGCATTTATGGTTCCGCATTCTATTCACGGAGCAGAAATATAAAGTCCTCGTGATAAAATGTGGCTGTAATTTTCCTTCCGTTTCACATTATTCTAAATTTGTGTAGCGGCCCTTGGTAAACACTTTTAGGAAAGAATTCAGTGGGCTGCTGAAATCTAATATCTCAGGATACTGGGGCAAAGCCATCACGGTTTAATGGATGTTCAATGTGGTCCAATGTCTAGCGCGTTGGATTTGGGTCAAAAGAAAGTGTTTGTGAACTCACTGGGCATTATTAGGAATGCCATGATTCATCAAGATTCACATTCTCATCTGTACGAAAGTAATAACTGCCGTTCACATAAGCTATTTTCAAGATCACTAATATTGGTGACAAATCTAACTTAACAACAAAACGTATGCTCAACCCTTAACAGGAGTGTTTCTGCTCAGGATTCTTGCCAACGAGGCAGCAGCAGGTGATGGAGTGAGTCACCTGTGCTTTCCAAGCCTCTGTATATCTGGTTGGGAGAGCAGCAGCAGCAGAAGCAAGGTCAGTGCGGTGCAAACACACCAGTGGGAGAACCGGATTGGCTCTGCCAGTGCATTTGCACTGCACCAACAACATCCCCACCACTTCCCAGCCTACAGCAGAAATGAAAGCAACCAGAGAACAACTTTTCTTTTTCAATTGACTCTCAACCACCTGCGACTACAGAGCATGTTCAGTACTTACTTAGGATTTGCTCCCTTGGGTTTTTTTGTTTAACAAAATGTACTTCTGCAAAACTCAGGATTTCTCACAGCATACCTCTCTGTTGTTTCACAGGGGCCCCATTTTGTCCCCAATCCTTTCAGCATTCGCCGCTTGAGTTCACTATCTGAGAGAATAATGTTCTGATTCACCTGTGCTAGGTAAGATAGACATCCTGCACTTTGTCGATTCCGTAACATTGCTTCCTTTGCGGACGATAGTCCCATTGAAAAATATTTGGACACAAGGAAGCCAATAATAGTTCCCACTCAGTTCTCACAGAAGTAGCAAAAAGTATGGCCAGCATGGCAATAATCAAATGACCTTCGGAATTACATGATCCATGTGTAGGCTGCAAATTTGGGGTGTGGTATTTCTCCCATTTGAACAGGGAGTGGTAGCAAAGTTAGTTTATTTTAAAGAAACAACAACTTTTAACTTCAACTTTATGCCATCACCACCAGAGGTGGTAGCAGTGCCAACAACAGGTCCCCATTCCCAGTAGCCCAGTCACCATCTTTTTAATTCTAAAGTAACTCTAAAGTCCTCTCCTCACCCCCAAAAATCCAAATTATGTTCCTGCCCAGAGAGAATCTATTAACACAGATAATATTTTTGCATGATCTTAGCCAAAAGGCTGAGAAGCCATCACTTGAGCTATATTTTCAGACGACCATCATCCCAACCCTAGAAGACAGGTCTCTTTCACCTTTAATAGCTGTGTATAAGAAGAAGAAAGAAAGCTTATATGACAGAGTTACAGCAACACCTGTAGAAATTCTCTCTTCTACACAACTATTAAAAGTGCACATTAGTGAGAAAGGGAAGGTCTACAGTGAAGCATCAGCAGTGAAGATCTCTTGAGTAAAAATGTAAAGGGTGTCAAGGATGAGTCAAGAGAGTTGGGAGGGGGGAGGAATCCAAGCCATTCATCTGCAAATGTTAAGAATGAGTAAGAAGTAAGATAGTTACAGGTTATTCAAGAGGCAGTTATACTTGAAGACAACTCAGATAATCTGTTACTCAGGCAAAGGGCTACAGCCTTAGGAGGATTTGTATGCAGCAGGGGCCAACTGCCCTCCTTTGGCATTACACTATGTTAAGAAAAATGGCTAATCCTACAGCTAAGATGGTGACACAAATCCCTCAACAATCTGTCAGAAGCAAGGGCCTTGGATCAAACATTCACATGCCTGACACTGGGCTCCCCTCAACACCCTCTGATTC
Source organism: Podarcis muralis (assembly GCF_964188315.1). Lineage (NCBI taxonomy): Eukaryota > Metazoa > Chordata > Lepidosauria > Squamata > Lacertidae > Podarcis > Podarcis muralis. The sequence goes on along the minus strand of NC_135659.1, from coordinate 24,624,401 downwards.
CACTTTGAGCTGCCTGCTGTTTTGTGATTCTGTATAGCAGAATTCAGCAGACAACAACTGCTTCCTAGCCCAGGGAACCGGAGCCACATTTGTTTCTGATTTGATGTCAAAGTTCTTTTTTTTATGTCCATGTATTTTATATTTTATGGGGTGTGTGTTTTATTTAAAAAATAGTTCTCTGCACCACCCGGATAAGGTTTTGTTAATGGGTGGTCTACAAATGTTGTCAATAACTAATAAGCCCTGGGATCTTCCCTGCTTTCCTTTTCCTTTTTTTGTTAATGCAAGATGGATTGAACTTATATTGGGGTGGGGTGGGGGAGTACAGGCGAGAGAGAAGCCCCAAGAGAAAGCTTATAGTTCATCAACATATTAATTCTCCTTCACATTTCTGAAGTAATGCAGGTAGAAGAGAAAGGAAATATGATGTGTGGTTATTGTTATTTCACACCTTGCAAAAGCAATTGCCATAGCAAATTAATAATAATAATAATAATAATAATATCTTAACTAGGGGTGCTTGAGGAATTTGTCTTGATCTGCTTCTCTTTGTCTCATAGAGCTACAATTCCCAGAATTCCATGGAAAGAAGGACTGACTGTTAACCACTCTGAGAATTGTAGCTCTGGGAAGGGAATGGGACTCTCCTAAGAACTCTCAGCACTCTTTAACAAATTAAACTTCCCAAGATATTTTGGGGGAAGCCATGACTGTTTGAAGTGGTATGATTCTGCTTTAACTTTATAGTGCAGACAGGGTTTCAGAACAAACTCATGGAAATATGGATATGGCTAACTTAGGTCCACTTATTACTGTGAGTAGAAATTGTTTGAAAGCAATCCATTGGCTTTATGTTATAGCTTATGTCATAATGCTTTTGTAATTTTTAATTTCTTCGTATACTGTCCTGAAATTGATTCCTGGATGACAGGCAGTTTGCTTTTGAGAGAGAGAAAGTGTGTGTGTGTGTGTGCAGAAGACAGTTTTTGTTTGCATTTCTGAACTCAGAGACCTCTACTGAGACTTTTCTGGGGATTACTTTGAAATCTGCCCAGGCGGGCAGCTTCACTCTTCCCATTCCTTCTCATCCTGTACATCTTTAAATAAACAGGCTGTTTTTGTTTTTCTTCTTTGATAACGAGACTATGCACTCTGTGGTTTCCCAGCTCCAAATGAAAGAGAACTGATGCAGCCAAACTGTCCCACTGTTTAAGGAAGGGCAGAGGAACAGCAGGAGCACATTCCAAGGATCAAGTAGCTCCATGGTTGATCACTGCTTGCAGCTACCTTCTGAAATGTCACACACATATTCCGAGGCTCAGCAGATGAGATGGTAAACATATCTAGCTGTAAGTGGGAGGACTCAAATGCTGGAATTCATAAGATAGATGAATGAATGCTGCCTACAGTGGAAGATCTTGGGGTTTCACATTTCAGTGGCACCCTGTGCAACCACCAAATTTGGTGCCCCTCGCTTCGCGGCTTCCATTCTACCTAACAGTTGTGGCGCCTCCAATGCTCTGCTCCCGGTGTGACCAAACCAGTTGTGCTCCCTTGAATCTGCCTCTGCTGCCCATAGAAAACTAGATGTCAAAGGAACCTGTTCTAGCCTAGCCTTACTCCAACTAGTCCAACTTCTAGTTGTCTATGTGCACGGATTTTGTTGCTATGTTGAGCTTTTTTGCAGAGGGGAGCATTCAACCATAGAAATTCAGGTGGAGTCTAGAATGAAGTTTGCCACCTCATCTGCTGTTTGTGACAATTGGGCCCAAAACTGTTTCCCAGGTTGATAGAAATATGAAAGAGATAGGACCATATTCATTATTCATGATAAAATTAGTATTCATTTTATTGATTTGATTTCTTTCCCACTCCAGCCTGTGGGCTCAGAGCTGTTTACAGCAAGGTTGTTTCCTTTTTTTCATATTTAGTGCAGGTGTGAGTTAAAAATACATTTAAACGTTTATATTTTTTATATTAATTCAGTATTTATTATGCTATATTAATTAACAAATATTCTAAATTAACTCACACCTACACTAAAGATTAATTTACACTGTGACTTTCATTATAAAGTTCCCTTGGAAGACATTTTTACTTGCACTTAGCGGGAAGGTAGGAAATAATAAATGTGCTTTCCTTTCACTGGCTCGCTATGTTCAGTTAAAACAAATTGCATTTCTAAGCAGGTACTGCAGGCAAGGTTGAACTGAAAACAGGGATGACCAGTGTGATGATGTAGCCTACAGCTCCCATCATCTCTTACGGTTGACCTCACAGGCTGCGGCTGTTGGGAGATGGGGTCCACAACTTCTGGAGAACACTGTGGTGCTATCTTTGAATAAAAAGACGCGGGAAGCTTCCTTATACTGAATCAGACCCTTGGTCCACCTAGCTCAGCATTGTCTACACTGATGGCAGTGGCTCTCCAGCACTTCAGACTGTGTCCATGACTGGTGCATTCAGAAATGTTGGGAGCCATGGAAACTTGCATTTCCCTTGGTCCCAACATCCTTGGACACATTCATGGGTAGCTCAGTTGATTAGAGCATGGTGCTGTTAGCACCAAAGTTGCAGGCTCAATCGCCATAAGGGGCAGCTGCATATTCCTGCATTGCAGGGGGTTGGACTAGAATCACTAAATGGTCCTCATGGTCCCTTTCCAACTCTATGTCTATGATTCTAGACGAGCTTTAGCCTTTTTCTTTTGCCAGGAATGGAGCCTTCCCTGCTTCCTCAGTGGCAGTGTAGTGTGCCAAAAAAAACCATCCATAGCAAGTCTTTGGTCTCAAGGTCTGACACACAGAGATGTTGTCGCTAAGCACCAAGGCTTGAAGACACATCAGGCTCAGTCTGGATACAAGTGGCAGACTGCCCCAAACTGGGTTTGAAATCCTGGACAGGAATTGCTGGGAAGTTGTACAATGCTTCCCACGTAACTCCCAATAATACAGTTGAAGGGGAGGGAACTGTCCCAGTTCCAGCTGCAGAAACAATTTGCATAAACCCTCCATGCGATTTCCTTTTCTAACATGACATCAGAACGGTGGAAACGTATTTCCTCTCTTGTCACTCTTTTGGGGGGAACATCTGAAGTTACAATAAGGCTATGTATGTGTTCCTAGTAGGGCTCCAGTCCTGATGAGTATTGCACATGGATGGGTGTTTTGATATAAACTTCAGGACGAAGAAAACCTGGCATTCTTTGATGAAACACGATATTTCCATTGTGACCTCATGCTTTCTTTACCAGAGAGAAAAGCACATTTATATGACACAACCCGATCAACATGCAGTCCCAATGGAAAGGACTGGTTTCTTCATTAAATCCTCATTTTGGGAGCACCACTTCACAACTTCAAAAGAAACTGAGCTGTAGGGAATATGCCAAGTGGAAAAAGTATCCTCTCTCGCTTTGAAAGTGCATTACTTTCTGGGTATTGCAAGAGGGAAAATATTCTGAACTCCCCATTCGACTTTGCTTTTGCAAAGGTTTCTTATAAGAAACATGCTTAAGACAGAAGACAATCTAATGTAAGTTTTTTAAAAGTTTGTGGATTTACTAAACAATTCAAAATGGGTTTTATATACTAGTCTATGTGTGATAGGATTGCCATATATAAAAAGAGGACAGCTCAAGCCACTGCTAGTCTGAGCAAGGGAAAGAGGCACAGACAACACACCAAGACATTTCCTTTAAAATGTAAAAATCCGCCCGGATGAGTATGTTGGCCCCCCAAAACAGGACATGTCAGGGTTTTCCCTGACGTATGGCAACTCTAAGATGTGACAGCATGTGGGGGAGGGGGAGTTGTCTTGCAGCATGCAATTAGTGTAATTTCTTTTTTTTTGGGGGGGGGGTTATGTCTGAACATCCACACAGAGTGCTTGCTCCTTACATTATGGTTATGGTGGAGAGAAAGCACAAGACGACAAACACAAGCTTAATTTGAGGATGATAATAAGGCTGCCTGCACAGACCTACCTGGACACTCAGATCAAGATCAGAGGTCCTCCTGGCTGTGCGACAAGCTGCAGATATCCCTCTAGGAACAACTAGGGAAAGGGTCTTTTCTGTGATGCCACCCATACTCTGGAATGACCTCCCCACCACCCCCAGAAATAGGACATGGACTGACTTGGATACAATTTCAGCGCTTGCCTAAAAGCTATCTTGTTCACCGTGGCCTTTGCTGGATGTTGACGCTGTAGAATTTTAAGTAATTTTCCTGATTGCTTGAGTTTAATTTCATTTGCATATTTTGCATTGCACTTTATGACATTACTGTACTGCACTGTGCAATGCCCATGTAACAGGCTGTATTCAAGCATATTAATAAATAAACAATAAAGCATGTTCTAAGTTACTTGTTGCATGCTTCTGTTTTCGGCCATTTTCTATGGTGGGGGAATGGTCACATATTAGGGATACTTGAGGTATCCAATCTTTGCAAATTCCAGTGCTAACCAACCTGATCCAAACATCTCAGAGTAATTTGGAGATTGCAGTGTTGCTATCCACCAGATTTCACATTTCTATGAGTGCTGTGGCATAGTTCTTGGCTCAAAAAGTATCAAAATCCATGCAGAAATGCATATTTTGATAGAAAATACATTTTTGCATACATATTGGAATGCAATTTTAGTGCAGTTTTGAAATAATGATGATGATGATGATGATGATGATGATGATGATGATGACAGATTAATATGGAAATGGGTCAGGAGAGACTTATGAGCAAAGATGTGCAGAAGTTACAAGGACTTCAAAAAGACTGAACCACCCATCACCCTAGGTGGAGAAACAGCTGCTATTTCTGTCTATGGCAGCCTTTTCTAAACTGGTGCCCTCTACATGGTTGGACTACAACTCCTATCAGACCCTGCCAGCATCAGGAATGATATGGGATGATGGGAGTTGTAGTCCAAAACATCTGGCCAGCACCAGCTTGGGGAATGTGAGGATACATAATGAGTAACAGCAAAGGGCAACATGCGCCTATGGTATATCCCTGTCACTCGAATTACATACCAGCAATTTTACAGACTTCTTATAATGTTCTGGTTTGACCATATTTGGAAAGAAAAGTTGCAAATAGCAGATGCTACTGAATTTTGGAAATGTCTGGAATTAGCAATAGATTTGGATTCTGACTGAATCATGACTGGGCTGCCCCGGAAGACATATTTATGAATAAAGTCATCCAGCGTGCAAAGTCCTAGATAACAGAGAAGACAGAAGGCAGACTTTTGTAAGACCAAACGAAAATTAGATCAAAACTGATGGGATTCACCTATTCGTATTTGCCACAGACTTTAGGCAAGTTTCTGAAAGAGGGGCCCTTTCAGCCAGTTGCCTCCATGCTATTCCAGGTGGCACAACTCTGAGGCAAAATCCTTATCACGTTAAATAATTTGAGGCAAAGCTGCATTGAAGAGGTCAGTTCTCAAGGACTGTACCAAAATCAATGGTTACTGGAATATTTATGAGTTTCATTACTCTAATTGCCCCTGGGAAACACACTAAAATGCTTTCCTAACTAGAAAGTTTATTATCTCTACAGATTTCAGCCCTGCAGGTACAGCTAAATCCTGCATGCCAGACATGAAAACGGTGCCTCATACAATCTGTGTCTCAAAGGAAGCATAGATTTAGCAAGTCAGCAAGTCTTTGGAGGGGGGGAGCAAATTAGCATCGTAAAAAAATAAAATAAAATGATGCACAGAGTTCCTCAAGAGAGTACGGCTAGGCTTCGCTTGGATCTTCTCTTCTCAAAAGTATTTCATTTAAAAGCATCTCTTTTATTTCTTTTGCATAATCCTTGCAGTTGGGATCCGGCCAAAACAAATGCAGCAGAGCTCCCATTTGGGAGCAATTTCTCCATCTCCAGTCAGGCTGTGAGATTTATGAGGCTGTGGGATACCGTTCCAAGCAAAGAACTGAAGGGCCTTTGCTATGAGGCGTTTTCGAAGCAGACTGGACTGCTCACGAGAATATATTCTATGGGGAACAATCCAACTTTGAGTAGGCCAGGAGGGGACATGACTAAATAGGTCTCTCCCCCCCCTCCCCACATCTCCAGCTTCTGAGATGTGATTCGTCTGGACACAGTTCAGCACATTTGAGTTTACAGTGCAGAGGGAATATTTACAAAAGTCGATGTTGAGATTTTCCCCCTCAGTAGGCTTCTAAGGGAGAGAGAGGCTCACAGTCATTCAAAAGATTATTATTATGAGGAGCAGGAGTAGGATTCCTTTTAACCTGGAAAAGTATGGTGTGCTGCATGGCTGCCATACTATAAATGAGATAAAGAGGGCAGGACGGTGCGTTCCTCATTCTGTGCGCCAAATCTTACTTCAGCACAGGTGATGAAGCAGAGTTCTCACTACACCCTAGAACAGCAAGCTGGCTTGGGGGCTGCAGGACAGATCACACGGCACAAAATTTCTTGCCACTTTTTGCCCCTCAGAATTTGCCACCTGAGGCAGATACCTCAGCGTGTCTCATGGAAAGGCCGGTCCTGCTACTAATCTCTTCACCAATATGATAGCTAAAAATAAATAAAATGAATGCTAGTTGCACACCCCTCTTGCATCCTGCCCTTACTGAGGTCTGAAGGCACAGTCAGACCCTCCAAGTGCCCGGATTTTCCAGGGACAGTCCCGGAATTACAGAAGCCATCCCGGTTTCTGATTTGATCCCAGAACGTCCCGGTTTTCCTTTCTCCTCCCCTCCTCGTCTCAGAGAACACTTAAAAATGGCGGGTGTGTATGTGTAGGTGCAAAAACGGAGTCCTGTTTATACTGAAAATAAAATTCTTGCACCAAATGAAGGCATACAAAGCCCTTCCTATACAGTGTTGCCTCGCAAGATGAAATTAATTTGTTCCGCAAGTCTCTTCGTCTTGCGTTTTTTTCGTCTTGTGAAGCACGGCTATTAGCGGCTTAGTGGCTGTTAACGGCTTAGCGGCTTAGCAGCTATTAGCGGCTTAGCGGCTATTAACGGCTTAGCGGCTTAGCGGCTATAAACGGCTTAGCGGCTTAGCGGCTTTAAGAAAAAGGAAACAAACTCGCAAGAACTCGCATGACGTTTCGTCTTGCGAAGCAAGCCCATAGGGAAATTCGTCTTGCAGAACGACTCAAAAAACGGAAAACCCTTTCGTCTAGCGAGTTTTTCGTCTTGCAAGGCATTCGTCTTGCGGGGCACCACTGTAATTTTGCAGGAAAAGGCAACCAATCCAGTTTAAATTCTTTCACTACAATGTGTTAGCAGCCAGCCATTTTTTAAGGAAACATGTGGTGTGTTTATTCTTTTATTTTAAAGGGATCCTTACACTGTCTACTCAGAAGTAAGTCCCACTGTATTCACTATAAAATAAAATAAAATAAAAACATAGCAATGGTTATCCTGAATTCCTTGTCAAACCAGAATTTCTCTGGTTTATGCAGTGATGTTTGAAATGTACAGAGATCTGCGCCAGATTTTTGGCAGCTTAATGAGGCATAGACCTAATTCTCAGTGTGACAGCCTGTCATTAGCAAGGATTTTTCTATACTCACTTTTTTCTTGTTTATTAATAGTCAAATAATAATTTTGTCAATTAATACCACTCAATACTTCCTCAATTGGTATTACACAAAGCCTTCAGATCACGTCAATCAGATTCACACGTCACATAGGTGTACAGAAGAACAAGTGACCATGCTTATAATTTTCGTGCATCAGCTGTAAGGTGAAAAGCGAAGACACATCAATCTAGTGAGATTCATAAGCCTCAGGTGATTCTAGAGCTCATTAATGTGCCCGCAAGGGGACTATCAATCCCACTCTGTGCATTAATGCAGAAGTAAATATTTGGCTTGTGGGCTCTAGGACTCTTAGTATATTAGCCCCTTAGTATACCATCTCAGTTATCCACTATAATGGCTCGTATGGGAAATGGCCATAGCTTAGTGGTTGTGCCTATTCTTTGCTTGTAGAAGATCCCACCTGCAATCCTGACAACTCTAGTTCAGACTTGGGAAAACTCCTGTCTGAAAGCTCCAGAAGATGGCTAACAGAACTGAGCTACATGGACCAACAGTCTGGCTTTCTATGAGGCAGCAAGTGGTCCTCTTTCTCATTTCCTCCCTCATCCTTCATCTGTAAAGACACTTCTCCATCATGAACATCTTCCTTGCCTTTCACCTTCTTTCCACACTATGAGGACCTCATGGTCTTCTAGCAAGACCAAGCCAAAAGATAGCCAGGGCCAACACCTTCAGATGTGGTGGTATTCACAAGGGCTTTTTTTTCCTTTTTGATGAAGATTGCCCCAATGAAAGTCTCAGCCAATGGGTTTTCCGGTGCAGTCTCAGTCACTACCATAGTCATCATATAGAAAGCCATCACTCGGATGCAGACTGTACCAATTGCTGTGTGTGCACAGCTCAGTAAACTCAGCTGGTGAGTGCCAACAGGGCTGCAGCCAAAACAAGGCTACTAATAAACAAGACAGAGACACCTGCTTGCCTAGGGAAAGTTCAAGGTGTGCGAGAATAATATATATATATATAATATAACCATAATAACCCAAAACAATCCAAAGAAGAATGAGCATGCTCACCAGCCACAGAATGATGGGATGGGTGAAAACTTCAGGCAGAGGATGGAATGGACAGAAGCATTCACACCACAACATTGCATTACAGATGCTAATTGTCTTTTACTAAAGTATTTACTCTGTTTGTGGTATGGGTTTTTTGCTTTCTTTTGCAATTCTCCAAGCCCAGGGCCACGTCTTGGGAAGATCAGAATTGCACATTTGAGCTGCAAAATTTGACCCCTGTGGTTGTGTACAAGACCAGAGCAAGGCTGAAACATTGCTGCATGAGTAGGTGCGGCAGCCCACAGCTCAAAGTGGGATGTTTCCATGCCTACCAAGCAGTGGCGGTAGCAATGCGTCTGTTTGAAGAAGTGAGAAAATGCTAAAGGACATTTGGGGGAAGTCAGAATGCCTTGAATCAGGCATTCACTGCCCCATGGCAAAATCCAAAAGCAGAGCACTGCTCTCTTGCTTGGCTGAGAGATGCATTCTACAAGAAAGCTGGTATATACAAGGCTGCATATACAGGGGTAGGGGGAGAAAAATCCTATTCTTGCTGGTGACTGCTGGGCCCTCCTATATATTCACAAGACATGAAACTCAAGTTCTGTTGCGGTTCTGAACCTGTGGGTCCCCAGATGTTGTTGGACTACAACTCCCATCATCCCTGAGCTCTGGCCTTGCTAGCTAGGAGTGATGGGAGCATAGCTGTCAACTTTCAGATTTGAAAATAAGGGATCAGCCGCCTCAAAAATAAGGGATCAGCAGCCTCACCTGTCCCGGGGACGGTCTATGGGATATCTAACAATCTGGGATAGCAGCAGGGAACGGCGCTGGAATAAGGGAATTGCCCACCAAAAAAAGGGAAGGCTGACAGCTATGGATGGGAGTTGTAGTTCAACAACATCTGGGGACCCACAGGTTGAGAAAGGCTGATTTAGGGGAAAGCAAACCTCTCATTCTTCATGTGGCAGGTAGATATTAAACAGAGCATGCTTTTTGAGATAAAAAGGTAAAGGTACCCCTGCCCATACGGGCCAGTCTTGACAGACTCTAGGGTTGTGCGCCCATCTCACTCTATAGGCCGGGGGCCAGCGCTGTCCGCAGACACTTCCGGGTCACGTGGCCAGCGTGACATCGCTACTCTGGCGAGCCAGAGCCGCACACAGAAACGCCGTTTACCTTCCCACTAGTAAGTGGTCCCTATTTATCTACTTGCACCCGGGGGTGCTTTCAAACTGCTAGGTTGGCAGGCGCTGGGACCGAGCGACAGGAGCGCACCCTGCCGCGGGGATTCGAACCGCCGACCTTTCGATCGGCAAGCCCTAGGCGCTGAGGCTTTTACGCACAGCGCCACCCGCGTCCCCTTTTTGAGATATGGAACTACAATTACGTGAATATTCTGTCGGTTGGACACACTCACCCCCATCTGCGAAAGGCATGGGACAAAGTCTGTACAAATTTTACGCAAGTGCAGCATAGAGCCCGATCTACGTACAGCATACTGGCCCCAGAAAATCCTGTTGGCAGGCCTGTTGGCACTGATACAGGTCTAATCGCTGCCCCAGCTACAGGCTGGCATGGCTATCTGCCTGCAACCCCCACCCCACCCTTCTACTCCAGCTTACATGCATGGCAGGGCTGCGAATGAAGTAAATGCCCTACTGTTTCTTAAAGCCCTGTAAGGCTTAAGAGGAGGAAAGTATTTGGACTCTTTGTTAGCCCTTCCAAGCCACCACAAATTTCTGTCCAAGCAATCTGTGGCCGTTTGTGCAACTGAAGTAATCCAGCGCCTGGCAAGCTCTTGCTCCCAGTTCTTCAAAATGCACCATGGAAATTACGGAGGTTTCATGGATAATAATAATAATAATAATAATAATAATAATAATAATAATAACAACAACAACTTTTTATTTATATCCCACCCTCCCCAGCCGAAGCGGGGCTCAGGGCGGCTAACAACAATAAAATAATACAACATTCTAAAATCATTTCATTATAAAATGAATTCAAATCAAATTAATGGCAACCATTGGGCTAGAGTTCTGTGAAGATTGCCAAAGGAGGGAGTCAGGCTGTGCCCTGGCCAAAGGCCTGGTGGAACAGCTCTGTCTTGCAGGCCCTGCGGAAAGATGTCAGGTCCCACAGGGCCCTAGTCTCTTGTGACAGAGCGTTCCACCAGATCGGAGCCATAGCCGAAGAAGCCCTGGCTCTGGCTGAGTCCAGCCTAACCTCTCTGTGGCCTGGGACCGCCAATACATTTTTGTTTGAAGACCGTAAGTTCCTCTGTGGGACATACCAGGAGAGGCAGTCCCGTAGGTACAAGGATACCGTGCTCCCTTCCAGCCTCGCTGCATTCAGAGGGGCAGGACACAGTGACAACCAACAGCAGTGCAGCAAGAGAATAGAGGTCCCATTACCATATGCCAATGGCTGCTTATGTGTTAGAGGTGGACTGAGGTCAGATCCAAGCATAAAGGCACTAATTGTGGCAGCCCCATCCTATCTTATTCTGAGGTCCCAGCCATCCACTGCCTCATGTTGCTCACTGGAAAGGATCCAAGCTCTCTTCCCTCTCAACAGCAGTGGCTAATATCTACCCATCCCAGCACCTCACAGGCCACTTCTAATTCCTGCTTAATAAGTTGTGTTGAAATTCATACTGGGAAAATGCGAAGGATCAGTTTTGAGTCTCTCGAGACAAATAATCATAATAATTTATGGCTAAGCACCTGGAAAACACAAGCACTTCACTTTCTAAACAAGAGTGGTTAAGTACAGTCGTACCTTGGAAGTCGAACAGAATCCCTTCCGGAAATCCGTTCGACTTCCAAAACATTTGAAAACCAAAGCGTGGCCTCCCTGCAGCCAATCGGAAGCCCCGCCGGACGTTCAGCTTCCAAAAGAATGTTACAAAACTGGAACAGTCACTTCTGGGTTTCAATCGTTCGGGAGCCAAAACGTTCGAGAACCAAACTGTTCGAAAACCAAGGTATGACTGTACTGTATGGGAAACCATGGAAGCCACTGTCAGAACACAAAAGCTTTCAGAAAGGTGGTTCTTAGGTGGTCCTGGGCACAGTTGAATAAACATTCTTGTAAAAACCTTCTGCTAGGACTCACCATTCTGGCCTTCACGGTGTGGGGGACATCGCGCAAAGCATGTCGCATGCATGATGTCACACATGTGCAATGCATGATACACATACACACAATCTTGGTGGCAACCCAGCACCTCTGTCTAGGGCATGAGGATAGTGAATGTACACCTACTTTAGCTAATGAAAAAGAAAGGTATTACTCGAGATTAAATGTCTTTAGTGATATAGGTGAACAGAACCGTACTCTTCAATGGAACTAGTGATGTATCACTGTTCTTTTAGAAACAATCTATAGAAAGAAATGTTAAAACATGTGTCTGAGCATTTGAGACAGATGGCTAAGCACATGTATTAGTAAGGAAGGCATTATCTTTCACTGTAAACAAACTCTCCGATAGCATGAACCCAGCATACCAGTTAAATGCGCAATAAATCTAGTAGAACATGACTCATTACTCACCTCATCAACCTGAGGTTCCTGAGCTTGAGGAGCATTGGGCACGGGGGAACCACAGTCTGGGCTATAATGTTCACAATAGTCATAGGCTGCTCTGGGATCGCCGACAATCAACAGCTGCTGGATATCACCCTGCCGGGAAACATAAGAAGATTATAAATTAGCAACTCTTGCAGGTCACAGGGAGTAATGAAAAGGAATCCTTCTTCTCTGCAAAACAAGCCTGGTTAAGTAAGATGCATCGAACAGAGGTTTAATTATTCTGCAGAGCCCATTAATTTATCGGAGTAATTTATATTTGTCTATTATGGCTTCAACATGACTTGTTAATGGGTTTCGTTGTGTACAAATAGGTGTTTTATTGGGAGGTGAAATCATTTTGTGGCAAGAGCCAAATGTTTAAGCCTTTATGTACAAAGTGGTTGTATGTAGGCTTGCTGCTGTCTTCTTGTGATTTGATAAATGGTAACAGTGCCACTCATACATTATCAGACAACTGGGATGAGAGGCGAGGCATTTTTGATGGCTGACTCTTTGGGCATGTAGAGAGCTTCAAGTTTAAGCAATTACATTTTTTAAGTATTCAAACTGGATTTTAAATAAACTGTAGCAGCATAGTTAATAGCTGACAGCATGACTCCACCAAAGTCAGGCACATCAAACAGCACAATCCTATATATGCCTACTCAGAAATAAGGCCTACTGAGTTCAGTGGGGCTCTCTCTCAGATAAGTGGTTAAACGAGTGATGCCTAAATCCCACTAACTTCAAGGAGAAACAGTTAAGCATATCCACCTGAAAGAAAGAAAAAGCTAACCCCAAACAATTTTGATCAGAACAATTAAGCTTCTCTTCTTCCTGTTAAAATTTGTTGGGTTTACTTGGGTTGAAACATATTATTATTTTGGTAAAGGTAAAGGTAAAGGTACCCCTGCCCGTACGGGCCAGTCGTGTCCGACTCTGGGGTTGCGCGCCCATCTCGCTTAAGAGGCCAGGGCTGTCCGAAGACACTTCCGGGTCACGTGGCCAGCGTGACAAGCTGCATCTGGCGAGCCAGCACAGCACACGGAAACACCGTTTACCTTCCTGCTAGTAAGCGGTCCCTATTTATCTACTTGGCACCCGGGGGTGCTTTCGAACTGCTAGGTTGACAGGCGCTGGGACCGAGCAACAGGAGCGCACCCCGCCGCGGGGATTCGAACCGCCGACCTGACGATCGGCAAGTCCTAGGCGCTGAGGTTTTACTCACAGCACCACCCGCGTCCCTATTATTTTGGAGAAACAGCAAATAACGAATAACAATATAATACACACACAAAATGAAATTAGAAAATGAAAAGAATTGAACATAAATAGCTAAATATTCCAGTTTTCCAGGCAAGGAAAATGAGTACAGGCAACAGCTGTTTTGTGCAGGGGTTGTGTTCCTGAGCCATGTGTTCCCTGGCAAAGCACATACAAGCCCGCTTTGCCCTGTTCCTTCCCCTTTTCTGGTCCAGTATTTTGAATTGAAATATGTTGAACTGAAATCATACAAAAACCTCCTAATCCTGTTGAAAAGAAGTAATTGCTTTCAACCCCTCATTTCCAGGGTTTTTGACTATATACACAGCAACCACAAATTTATTTAGGGTGTGCTCGCAAGTTTGTTTGTCTGCTTTTGTTCATTTCAAAGAAGGAAGGGGGCAGGATGACAAGACAGACAAATACAGTCATAGCTCGGGTTAAATATGTTTCAGGTTGAGCGTTTTCAGGTTATGCTCCGCGGCGACCCAGAATTAACACGTTATTTCCTGGTTCCGCCGCTCGCACATGCGCAAACACTCAAAATGACATCAGGCGCATGTGCAGAAGCGGCAAAATTTGACCCACGCATGCGCAGTCACGTGTTACGTTCTACTCAGGATGCGAACGGGGCTCCGGAATGGATCCTGTTCGCATTCAGAGGTACCACTATAAGGACAAGGAAAAGATAAAGACGCAAAAAGCTAACAAAACAGCCATAAGATGAGAAGTCAGTAAGTCAAAACAGGAGAATTCTGTTGCAGAGAAAACGACCTGATTAGTGGCAGAGTAGATCTGGAGGGCGGCGGGCAGGATGACTCCTCCTCCTCCTTGTTCGTGCACCCCAAACGTAGCCCCTGATCCATATATATATATATATATATATATATATATATATATATATATATATATATGGCAACAAAGCCATAAGAAAGAGACAAATGCAGGCAGAAGAAAAAGGCTGGAATGGATCTGCAGCTTTTGCCTGTGGAGAAGGGAATCTCCTTCTCCCTTGCTACCATAGCTGGAGAGAATCACCCCACTGCCACTTCCAGAGCCAGAGCCAGGCAGAAGTTGCAGATCTATTTCATATTCATTCCAGCATTTTTCTTCTTCCTCCCCCCCCCCATTAGTTCCCTTGATACTAGATTTTTTATATTTTTTTTGAAACATTAGGATGTGCCTGGGCACACCTAGATGCCCAGTGTAGACTTGTACACCATGTACAATCCCACTCTCCCCACCCACCTTAACATCAATTCCATGTCTTGTGCATTGGTGTGCATTAATCCGTGGTGAGTCAGCCACCCTATTAGTGTGCCAGAACCTGTGATCCTAGTAATAGCTGCCAATATGCCACATGCAAAGCCCTCTTCACATTAACCTTTCTCTGTGTGGTCATGTAGCCATCATGTGAAGGAATTTAGACATGCACACCTGCCCTCTGAGGTTTCAAGATTGGATGATCCTTGGGTCCCTTCCAATTCTACAACTCTGTGATTCTGTGATAAATCAATATTAAAACATAAAGCAAGGCAGGGACTGCATCACTCTCAACAACTGGCCTCAGTGCATTAAGTTTAGTGTTGGACTGTGGCCACAACAGCAACCAACCACCTATCACAAGTCAGGCTAGAAAAAGAGAATAATTTTTAAGAGAGCTGGACGTAGTTTTGCTTGCAATGGTGTGCAGAAGTCCAACATTCTGAATCGAAATATGGCTGAAAGGGAGCAGAGATAGGATGCATGCAGACACCAGAAGGAATAAACCCTCTTTCAGCCTGCTTTCAACACCCTTTTAAAAAGTTGCGATAATGACTGACGCTTCCCCTGCATGTTGTGGGAATATTAATGAAATTTTTACTTGCATATTAAAAACAGACTTAGCTTCGCTACAACACCAGAAAAGCAATGAAGAAATCAACCCCTGGGCTATTATTATGATTTGTTCTGTATTTAATCCTCTTGTTAATCGAGCGCATAGAAGACTAATGCTTTAATCTTATTTTACTTACACTGGTGCAATTGACTCACAGTTATTCCTATTACCCTTTCCCCCATTCGGATGTTTTATAATCTAATAATCACCCAGAAGCAACAGACAGTACTTTACAGTCACGCTTAAGATTCCTTGACTTTAATTATGTTTGCTTATGAATACTGCTTCGGCTGTTCCAAAGTGATGACTTTTAACACGATCATTCTTCCCCCCACCCCTTCCTTCACATTCACATACAGCTTCAGAAATATACATGAACTGAACTGGAAAAGCTACAAGCCTCTGCTTGAACATTTTCTCCCTCTCTCTTTTGAAAGGAGGAGGAGGAGGTGGGGAAGGGGGTTGTAAGCTGCGAATCCTGCCCTTTCTTTTGTGGGCTGCTTGAATTTTTATTCATTGGGAACTAATCTGAAATTCCTAGGGGGCACGATTCAGGACACATCGCTCTGCTAGCATTGAAGCCAGCATGTAAAGTATGTGCAACCCTATGTGCAGGTTCACACACGCATTCTCATCCCTCAGCAACAACAGGGAGGTTCGCTCAAAGCCCCTCCTGCGCTGAGAGACTCTGGCTACACCTGGGCCAATGTGGGGCCCCTTTCCTGACGAAATGTGTAGCTGGTGGGGTTGCAGCTGTGCACTGCGACCCACTCACATTCTTCCAGCTCACGGAGAAGTCTGAATGAGTTCACTTCATGACGCCAAGCGATGGCGCCCACAGCAAAGAGGCAGTCACGAAAATAACACCACCGGCAGAACTGCATACCCACCCTTCAGATGAAAATAGGGGTGTGTCTCACTCCCCCTCACCAACTGGCCCTCCCTGACCCCCCATTATTTTGTCCCCCACCCACAGAGCATTTCCTGTCAGAAGAAGGGCAAACGCCGCCACCAAGGTGACGCAGCACACACAGTGCCAGATTTATGTATAAGCTAAACAAGCTATAGCTTAGGGCCCCACACACTCTTGGCGCTCCCAAAAAAATTAAAGGAAAAAAACCCTAGATGTACATTTCCAAAATATAAGATAAAAAACACATGAAGTAAAACCTACATACAGCAACAGTGTTTTGTGTTGTGTAGGCTCCTGTGATGTAAGTCCTGGGCCCCGCCTGCTAGCCCGCTCCCTAAAATATCACTGGTTTGCTCATTTCTATATATAGGGTGCCTACATTCTGCATGGAGTGGTTGCATGGCAACATGTGCAAATGGATTTAGGTACCTATTAGGTCCATAAATTACCATATACCATATATTTAACACACAAAAACAGTGACAATTTGTTGTTGACAAAGGACAGCTGGACATATAAAGGGCCCCATTACCTTCAGTAGCTTAGAGCCTCATCAAACCTATATCCGGCCCCGAGCACACACACCCTCCACCGGCCCTGAGAGAATGCTTTAATCCCAATTTTATCTTATTCCTTGGGAGATTTACAAAAAAGGAAAACACACCCCGATAAATAATTTTTAGAAAGGGCCAAGTTTAGACATGGATGCACAAAGCATTAAAGAAAAGGGGGGGGGGGGGAGAGAATCAAGACTGCTTGCACTCTGCTCCCTTTCATCCTGCCCTGAGAGGCCTTGCCTCTCTGGGCAGAATGAAAGGGAGCAGGACTGGGCTTCAGCCGCCACAACCTCTCCTCCTCCTCCCCCACTCTCCAGCAGCCACTACAAGCTTTCCAAGGGAGCGGTGGCCATGTAGAGACAATGGAGAGGTCAGAAGATGCTTCCTCGCAGCTTCTCGCGGCAAACGCCATCTTATCCTTGTCCCTGAGCTTGGTGGTGGCAGCACTGGCGGAGGGAAACAGGGACATTCTGGGATCAAATCAGAAGCCAGGGGAAGCTTTCATAATTCTGGGATTTTCCCTGGAAAATCGGGACACTTGGAGGGTATTGAAATTTTGCATTGTCAAACTCCATGCCCTCCAACATTCCTCTGATGAAAACAGGGGCATCCTATTCCATAATACAGTGGTACCTCAGGTTACATACGCTTCAGGTTACAGACACTTCAGGTTACCTAACCCAGAAATAGTACCTCGGGTTAAGAACTGTGCTTCAGGATGAGAACAGAAATCACGTGGCAGCAGCGGGAGGCCCCATTAGATAAAGTGGTGCTTCAGGTTAAGAACAGTTTCAGGTTAAGAACGGACCTCCGGAACAAATTAAGTTCTTAACCTGAGGTACCACTGTAAAAATAATAAGAACTTTTATTAACCCCACCCATCTGACCGGGTTGCCACTTTGGGTGGCTTCCAGCATATATAAAACACAATTAAACATTAAAAAAAACTTCCTAGGCAGGGCTGCCTTCAGATGGCTCGGATAACTCCATACCCTCCAACATTTCTCTGATGGAAATAGGGATGTCCTAAGGAAAAGTGGGATATTCTGGGATCAAATCAGAAACCAGGATGGCATTTGGAAATCAGGGACATCTCTGGAAAATAGGGACACTTGGAGGGGCTGAGGCTCCTGGTCTATATTCCTCTGCCCCATGCAGACAGCTGATTTAGACTTTTCAGCGCAACTATGTCCACAATGCTGCACAAACACAGTCTCTTAATTTGCGTGTCGAAGCTTTTGGGTGCTAGCGATGAGGCCACATGGACTAGACCTGCTTGCCAGCACCATCCACTAT
The DNA here is from genome assembly GCF_964188315.1 of Podarcis muralis. NCBI lineage: Eukaryota > Metazoa > Chordata > Lepidosauria > Squamata > Lacertidae > Podarcis > Podarcis muralis. The sequence goes on along the minus strand of NC_135659.1, from coordinate 24,606,329 downwards.
TTGTGTGTTCAGTCAACAAGTGAGGCAGTTCATGTATGCGACAACAGCCGTGAGAGTTCTAATAGCACAAGGATGGAAGACTGAAGAAACCCCAACTAAAGAATCATGGCAAGAAAAATTGACGGACTATGCAGAACTGGCAAAACTGACATATAAGTTACGGGACAAGGATAACTGTGACTTTAAAGATGAATGGGAACCCTTTGCAAAGTATTTGAAGACGCAACAAAGCGAACTGGACTCCTTGGCTGGCTTTCAATAAACATTCACAAACTTTCTATTGATAATAATCATCTAAATAGTATGAGGATCTATACAACTTTGTAACATGCAGAAAACAGCAGTCTCAGAGAAACCAAAGACTGGAACTGAGGGAAGTCGGGGGGTGGGGGGTGGGTGGGTTTTGTGTGGCAGGGTGGGGGAGAGGGAGGAAAAAGGGGGGTGGCGCTGTGGGTAAAAGCCTCAGCGCCTAGGGCTTGCCGATCGAAAGGTCGGCGGTTCGAATCCCCGCGGCGGGGTGTGCTCCCGTTGCTCGGTCCCAGCGCCTGCCAACCTAGCAGTTCAAAAGCACCCCCGGGTGCAAGTAGATAAATAGGGACCGCTTACTAGCGGGAAGGTAAACGGCGTTTCCGTGTGCTGCGCTGGCTCGCCACGTGACCCGGAAGTGTCTGCGGACAGCGCTGGCCCCCGGCCTCTAGAGTGAGATGGGCGCACAACCCTAGAGTTTGTCAAGACTGGCCCGTACGGGCAGGGGTACCTTTACCTTTAAGGATGATATGTTTTTTGATAATATGTTTTGTTTTAATTTTGAATAAAAAAACTTTGGGGGAAAAACAAGTGAGGCAGTTGTCTGTGCTCATACTGGTGTACAAGAGAGGGAATCTGTAGGCCAGAATCGGCTCTTGCATGAAGGAGCTCTGCCTGTACTGAGCACCATGTACACAGCCGCTTCACACGTCGGTTGCATGGACAGCGGGGGGGGCGGGGCATTAATTTACATTTTTTAAACCCAAAGCAGTTTGTGACAGTGGATTTAAATGGTATCAACACAATAAAGCAATTGTGTTCAAACACAGATGTACAGACATTTCGTTTCATTGTTCATTTCACTTTTAATTTGTATACCGCCATTCTCTATTAGTATAAAGAAGGCTGTTTACAAGCTGAAGAAACAACAAAATAGACAGCAAAGATCAAACACGTAATAACAATCTGATCCGATACAAAAAAGTCACAGTAACTTTAAAATAAACGGCTTTTATCAAATAAAGCAATATAATCCATTAGACTAACTATAATAGTAAACAGTAAAATTAAATACCAGCAAATAATAATTAACAGCTATGTCCTTCCCCACTTCATTGAACTGCTTCAAATATAACTCTGCAAACTATTAAAATAAAATTTCCTTTAAAACAACTACTTGCTTAGCCTTGAAATATATGTTAAACTGGAAGTGTAAGTCTCTCTCTATATATATATATTACTGTTCTATGTATTCACTATTCTGGAATATTTCTCCTGGAATTTGGGTGTTTCACTTATTTTTCATATACAGAACAGGGATAGCCAAAGCAGTGGCCTCCAGAACTTGCAGACCTTCAGATGTTGTCCTGTCAGACCCAGGCAGTATCGCCAATGGTTAGAGATGGTGGGAATTGTAATTCAAAACATCTAGAAGGCACTACGTTGGCTATGCCTGTTCTAACATGATAAAAGGCCACCTTTCAAAATACATGGAATCTGCATCAAACAGAATCTCCTGGGTGGAACCACTAAAGTGTTGAGCCTGGATAGCTCAGCCAGTAGAGCATGAGAGACTTAATCCCAGGGTTGCGGTTTCGAGCCGCACATGGGGTGAAAGATACCTGCATTGCAGGGGGTTGGACTAGATGACCCTCGTGGTCCCTGATTCTATTATTCCTATCAGAGATACAACTACTAAAGGTAAAGGTAAGGGACCCCTGAGCATTAGGTCCAGTTGTGACCGACTCTGGGGTTGCAGCGCTCATCTCCCTTTATTGGCCGAGGGAGCCAGCGTACAGCTTCCGGGTCATGTGGCCAGCATGACTAAGGCGCTTCTGGCGAACCAGAGCAGCACACAGAAACGCCGTTTACCTTCTCACCAGAGCGGTACCTATTTATCTACTTGCACTTTGACATGCGTTTGAACTGCTAGGTGGGCAGGAGCAGGGACCGAGCAATGGGAGCTCACCCCGTCGCGGGGATTCAAACCACCGACCTTCTGATCGGCAAGTCCTAGGCTCTGTGGTTTAACCCACAGTGCCACCCGCATCCCTCCAAGCAACTACTAGCAATTAGTAAATTTATCAGATGGATTGATTGAGAACTATTCAGGCTTACTATTACGGTGCGCCTATTTAACTAAGCAGCTCTTGCGTTTCTTAAAAAATAAACACATCTTTCTTTAAAATGCGAGTAGTTATAAAAGCTGTAGCTGGAAAATGCTGTATATGAGAGAAGGAGCGATGCCTTCTCTTAAGATGATGTCTGTTGTGGCTAGAGATATTGCTCACACCCAATCAAGGCCCCAATAATAAATTGGCATGCCTGGTTACGTGCAGGTTGAGTTTTCTAAAAAGCCTTGAGGGACGTTTCAAGTGATTGATCTGCAGTTTAAAATGCCAGATTAGCTATCCTTCCCTGCTTCCTCAAAGCACAGACAAATTCTTACCTAGGGGAAGGGGTAGCAGGCAGCCGAGGGCTTGCTCAGCACAGGAATGGCCAGATGGGAACTTCTCCTTGGGAGAATATGAAAGACAGAGGATTTTTCCCAACAGGGATTGGGGGGGGGGGGCTTTGACTACGCCCAGTTTGCACATTTGAGCCTCCCCACATCAAATAATTGCCCCCAACTTCTGCAGAACTATTTTTTTCTCTCCTGTAAAAATATTTACAGATTTTATGAACTGGCTGGCATTTCCTTAACTAAGTGACAGCCATGGTAAATATGAATACTGTAAAGATGCAAGACATCTCTGTTTGCAAGAGATCCATTTAATTCAGTTCCAAAACCCATAAAAAGGTAAAGGGTCCCCTGACCATTAGGTCCAGTCGTGCCCGACTATGGGGTTGCGGCGCCCATCTCCCTTTACTGGCCGAGGGAGCCGGCGTACAGCTTCCGGGTCATGTGGCGAGCATGACTAAGCCACTTCTGGCAAACCAGAGCAGCTCACGGAAATGCCTTCCCACTGGAGCGGTACCTATTTATCTACTTTGACGTGGTTTCGAACTGCTAGGTTGGCAGGAGCTGGGACCGAGCAACGGGAGCTCACCCCGTCGCAAGGATTCGAGCCGCCGACCTTCTGATTGGCAAGCTCTAGGCTCTGTGGTTTAACCCACAGTGCCACCTGCGTCCCTGGCATCCAAAACCCATAATGATCCTTTAATTTCATGGATATTATTATCCCCAGTAGTTTTATTTTAAAGTTTATCTAGCTCTGACAGTGATGTAGGGTGGGTTGCCAGCACCTGGGGCCACGCAGATGTGGGGGGAGGGAGAGGGAGGGAAACAGAGTACATATGTGCATTCAACTGCCTAACAGCAGCCACATCACTCAGCATATCACAGGCGCAGAGATAATAAAAGAAGAGTCGTTGCATTTTCTGGAGAGGTCACTTCATGGTTCCCATGAAGAAGCCATTTTCAAAGGAGCCCAGTGACTGAAGCATGCAGCTGTATTGAGGCAGCACCAGGTGTTGAAATTTTGCCTGTAAAACAGGGACATTTGGAGGGTCTTTTCTCTCAAGTGTCGCATCCCCTTTGGGCAATGAGTTGGAACCCTTGAGCTGGCTATGGGGGGGGGGCAGAGACAAAATGGGCAGACACTGATCTTTAAAATTTCAGTGGCACACGCTGCGAGCCCAAAATGTAGTGCTCCCCCCTCACCTTCCATTCTGCTCAATTCAGTTGTGAAGCTCTTCAGCGCCCTCTGTGTCAGCACTCAGTGTGGCAAAACCAGTCACTGTTATGTACTGAAGTTCTCACCCTGGACCAGCAGGGAGATGCTGTAGACAGTTTTCACTCAGGTCCACATATGCAAATAAGGGATTGAAAGTGACGTTCGGTGATTGGATAGTTACAAAAAGTTGTTACAGTTGCATTGTAGTGGAGCTCTATATAAGCAGGCTGGCTGAACCCTTCAGTTCAGTTCTGTTCTGTGATTAAACAAGAGCTGTTGGAAGAATCGCTGTGTCGTCTGATATGTTCACCCACAGCTTAACAGTCACACTGCCCAAAATTTGCCTCTGACCCTTTTCTCTCTTTCTGCCACCCCCGTCTCTCCATCTTTCTGCCACTACCTTTGACCCTTTTTTTCTCCTCTGTGCTGCTAAAATACGACTGAGGCTGCAGAGCTCGTTCAAGTCCCACAATGGAAAATGGATGCACACAAGAAATATGGGGTGCATACATCTCTGTTTTTTATATGGAGGATAGATGTATCTGAAGTCTTGCCATTTTCCAGAGAAGCTTAAGGGAAAAGTAATGATGATGGGAAACCTGGCACACTTAAGAACATAACTAGAAGTTCCCGGGGGGGGGGGGGGATGGAAAGGTAAGAAATGAGGAAGAAATATTCCCCTCTTTCCCAGCTTCAGAACGTTTTTCTTCAGCGGATTTCAATAGAACTGCACTAAGTTTGGAAAATAAACTCCAGTACCGAATGCGGATCTGGGAGGAAATTGAGCACTTCCCCAAAACTGAAGGGTAAGACTCCAACCTTTGGGGAATCATTGCTGCTCAATGGATGTTCCAAAAATCTGCAAGGTATCGATGAGCCCAGAAGATGGAAACAAAAAAAAAAAAGAGAGACTTCTTAAAATGATCCCTATAACTCGTTCTGCTGCTTCTAATTTTGCTTCCCTCTTCAGTGAAAACTCAGAGGGCAGGAGTGATGGGAAGAAGTTAAAAAAAAGTTCTTATTTGCCTAGGAACAGAACAGCTTCTTGTAGGTAGAGCTCTCTCCCTCTCTCTCCCCTCTGATACTTTTGGATCCTCGCCAGCTTCACTCCATGCTCTTTGTCTTGGGTGAAAAAAGCAAGGACCCTGAAGGACTCCATAGCTCTGCCTGCCTGCTGAGGCCTTGTTCTCGTGCTTGAGATGCTCATATCCGTCAGCATCTGCACCGAGGCAGCTGTTGGGTGTATTCCCAGGGGGAATAGCCTGGCGATCACTTTCTGTTTAGTTAGGCAGTTGTATTTGTAAAAGCCTGTTGAGGCTGGGCTGCCTCGACGCTGGAGTTTTGCTGTGCGCTGCACTTAAAGCTGTGGATTTCTGGCAAGGGCTGGCTCTCGCTTGGACCATGTGTTTGCAAGAAGCACACAGGGTCTTGTTACGGTTTGGCACCACATGTAGAAAATTACTTAAAGCTGCTGCTGTTTCCCTGGCCGCAACTTCCAGACCCTCCCTTCTGCCAGCACTGGGACCGAAGAAATGGGAAACTGTGTTAATAAGTATCCACATTCAAGCAGAACTGCAAGGGTCACATCCTGAGGCTTCAGGACCTGGTAAAGGTGGGAATAATGTTGGTTGTTAGCTGATTGCTCCTATGCTGTCTCTATTTATTCTTTACAACATTCCTCGTCGCCTCTACTTCTGGAGTGGCTCCAAACTTTATCCAGCAATTGTGTTTACTTTCGGTTCAAATGGCAGACCAGAGATTTTGTCACTTTCCCCCCCAGTTCAGGCTTTTAGGTCAGCAATAATGCTCCCCCCACCCCAAGCAATAATGCAGACCACAAAACCTCCTCAGGGGAAAAAAAACACCTTCTATGAGCCCGGAGATGGTGCATACGGATGTATCCCTTTGAGGGTGTATGTCTGATTTGTATATTAACAAACTGGAGAACGTGCAGATAAGGGTGACCAGGAAGTGGTCTGGAAAGCAAGTCCTATGAGGAATGGACATTGTTAGCTTGAGGAAGGAAAGATTAAGGAAAGACATTAAAGGTCCCAATTTTACAGGGACAGTCCTAGAATTACGAAAGCCAACCCAGCTTCTCATTTGATGCCAGAAAGTCCCTATTTCCCTCACCAGTGCTGCCGCCACTGAGTTCAGGGAGGAGCCTATGTTTCTCCCAAGCAGAGGCTGCAGCAAGGAAGCATCCCATGACCTCTCCATGGCCGCTGCTGCCAGCCTCCTCCCTTGGGACAGCTCATAGTGGCTGCTGGAGAGTGAGGAAGGAGGCTGTCACTGTCAAGGCCCAGCCCCTTGTGGCACGTTGGCTCTGAGGGGCAAGCAGATGGCAGAGCTGCCCAGGTGGGAGGAAAGGGGGTACCTTTACCCCCTTTGGGGGATACTTTGCTCCAGAGGACTGGAATGAATGGGTAAAAATGACAAGGATGCATATTTCTGCTAAGAATTAGGGCTGTGTGGTGCTGGAGGAGACTCTTGAGAGTCCCATGGACTGCAAGAAGATCAAATCTATCCGTTCTTAAGGGAATCAGCCCTGAGTGCTCACTGGAAGGACAGAACCTGAAGCTGAGGCTCCAATACTTCGGCCACCTCATGAGAAGAGAAGACTCCCTGGAAAAGACCCTGATGTTGGGAAAGAAGGAGGGCACAAGGAGAAGGGGATGACAGAGGGCGAGATGGTTGGACAGTGTTCTCAAAGCTACCAGCATGAGCTTGACCAAACTGCGGGAGGCAGTGGAAGACAGGAGTGCCTGGCGTGCTCTGGTCCATGGGGTCATGAAGAGTCGGACACGACTAAACGACTAAAGAACAAGCACACCTCATGCATTTAAAGCACAACTTCCAGTCTAAAACAAACATTAAAACATTTTGGTTTTTTTTCCATTCCATGGGTAGCAGTGAGCAATCATGCTTAAATACGGTAAATAAAGGAGCTGATTTCTTTCTTTTATTCCTTCTTTTTTAAAAAGAAGGGCTGCAGTGCCTCTACCCCTTTAATATGACCGCTCAGGTCAGGAAAATGTAACATTCCTACAGCAGCTATGCCAGACCCACTGATGTGGACAGAACATTGCAGAACGAACATCCAGTATCATCAATATCCCTTACCATGAGGAAAGTGAGTTGCAGTTCCACATTTAGCTTATAGCCGAAGAGCATCTGGAAGCAGTTGGAGAACAACACTGGTAGGTTCTATGTTCATGCTCTGGCTAAGTATCAGGAGTCCAAGGTGCTTATTGAAACTATTCTCCTAACAGCAGAATCTCCACTGATTCAAATAAAAAAGTCTGGGTCAGTGCCAAGTGCTTCTAATTAGTTGGTTGACATTAAAACCATAGACTGAAAATAACAGCAGTCTAGACAGCCTGGATATCATTACTATAGAATTTGGAATAACCTGCTGCAGAATTCATCTAATCTTCCTGCAAAATCGCTAGGGGACTGAAGATTTCCAGCAGCCGTTTAATACAATCTATCCCTCTGCCCAAAGTCTGCTGCAGACAATAACTGCAGAAAGACATTTTTTTACACCAAGCACCTGCCAGGTTTCTCAAATGCTGGGAAAGCAATACGTGATGAAACCAAAACTTTCTCTGCCCGCTATAGAAATCACTGACACCAGGCACTTGATACTTTAACCCCAGAAGCTGGGTTCAAATGAGAAGCAGGTGTTGCAGAGACTGCGGGAAATGGATGTAACTTGTGATCAGAAGAAGTGGGAAGTAAGACCAAAGGGCTCTTCTTCTACCTTTGCCCCCCTACCTTTCCCCTGCAAAACCTACTCTTTCATGCTTTCAGCGATCCATGGAAAACCCGAATTGCCATTTGTTCTCATTCAATGTTAAAAAGCTGATTTCCTGGAGAAAGTGGAAGGGGAGGAAAACCGTTTAGATGTGGACTGGAAAAGTGTGGACCTGTACCTAGAAAGTAGGGGGCAAGAGATAAGTGTGGATGAGGCCTCAATCACAGAAATGTATGGTTGGAAGGGACCCTGAGAATCATCTAGTCCAACCAATATGCAGCTGCCCCATATGGGAATCAAACCTGCAACCTTGATGTTATCAGCACCATGCTCTAACCCAGTGTTTCCCAACCTTGTGCCTCCAGCTGTTTTTGAACTACAACTCCCATCATCCCTGACTAGCAAGACCAGTGGCAAGGGATGATGGGAATTGTAGGCCAAAAACAGCTGGAGGCACAAGGTTGGGAAACACTGCTCTAACCAACTGAGCTATCGGAATGAATCCTTGGAGGTTTCTCCGAGTCCAGTCTGTTAAAGTCAGCAAGCTGGAAAGAGGGCCAGAGCCACATTTTGAAGCATGTTTGATTTGTGTTTGAATCTTAGGCTGTGGCTATGGGAAAACCATGACCCTATTAAGGGCATCAGCTGTGAGCCCCTCCATCATGGGCTCAGGTTGTATATATTTCCTGGAAAATCAAAGGTGTCTTTGGAGTCTTCCTAAAAAAAAGCTCAACATGGGACAAGTTAGTTGTTTGCTTCAATTCCTATGAGTTCTTATTTTTAAAAATTGGGTTGATCCAATACTTCATCCACACCTATGTGTCTTTATTTCCCTCTATGATAGCTTATTGTCGTGGTCAGGTATGATTATACACAGGAATGTAAAGATATAATTAAGAACAACCCTCCCATTAAAAAAAAATAGTGAGAACTCAGAGGAAGTTATGTTTTCTGTTGTTCCAGGTTTATTTAATTACAGTATTGCTTCTTTCTAACTTTTTGATGAAGTACTAGCAATTGCCTCAGGGAGTTTTCTCTTCCCGAGATTCCCAGACAGGCTGTACACTTTATAGTTGGAATCCCCCACCCTGCAATGAAAGGAAACGACTGTTCCAGGTCTTGACCAATGGGAAATTTCCAAGTACTCCCATATACAAATAATTGGTCCCAATGGCATTACTGAAGCAAGAGGTATTAGGTGGGAGTGAACCATATAGGTCACAGATTCCCTAATCAGAACATAGCAACAGCAAGATCTCATGAAAAGATGTGTATTTACTTCCCAAAGCACATGGGGAGTAAATAAATACAGTATTTATTTAGATGACCCAGAAAGCTTTTTTTTTTTTTTTTTTTTTTTTTTGCTCACAAATGAAATCCTGACGTCACTAAACTGGGCAGCGGGGATTTTGCCTTAGGCAAAAGATGAATGACATTATTTCTTATTAACACCGGGGAAGGGGAGGAAACCCATTTGCAGAGACTAAACATTAGTCCAACAATTTTCCACTAATTGACCTTCATGAGTTTATTTTTATTTTGCTCTATACACACAAGTCCAACTATGCTGGTTGAGACCAAAGGTCCGTCTATTCCAGTATCAAACAAATCGTTACAACGAGCCTTCCAGGAAGACCATGGAGAAGGCAGCCCTCACATATTATTTGTTCCCAGCAAATACCCAAGGTATATTGCTTCTAAACATGGATGTTCCTTTTTCTTTGCACTTAGTTATAGCTATTAATAAAACTGCCCTCCATGGATCCATCTTTTTTTTTAAATAAAAATAAAAATGCATTGTTACAAAGAAGCTTGGATCAGCTGGAACTTTGCACATGCCAGAAGCCTAGGTGCTCATTTTGATAAGCTCTTGAGGTTCTCAAGCTAAATAGCATTCTATCAGGGGAAGCCCTAACAGTTCCAGGGGGGGGGGGGGGATTCTCCATGGTAAATGCCATGCAGGGGAACTTCCCTGCAATAACCAACAGGCATAAAGAATTGTGTAAGTGCAAGCCTAATTAGTCCCTGGAAACTCTACCATATCTATTGCATCTTATTTCAGCATTAATTACTCCTAGCGGAGTGACAATACAATACGTATACTCCAGCAAGCACACACACACCCAAATTGGATTAAGTCTCTTTACAGCCTTTAAGGGACGCGGGTGGCGCTGTGGGTAAAACCTCAGCACCTAGGATTTGCTGATCGCATGGTCGGCGGTTCGAATCCCCGCGGCGGGGTGCTCTCCTGTCGTTCGGTCCCAGTGCCTGCCAACCTAGCAGTTCGAAAGCACCCCCGGGTGCAAGTAGATAAATAGGGACCGCTTACCAAGCGGGAAGGTAAACGGCGTTCCGTGTGCTGCGCTGGCTCGCCTGATGCAGCTTTGTCACGCTGGCCACGTGACCCGGAAGTGTCTGCGGACAGCGCTGGCTCCCGGCCTATTGAGTGAGATGAGCGCACAACCCTAGAGTCTGGCAAGACTGGCCCGAACGGGCAGGGGTACCTTTACCTTTACCTTTACCTCTTTACAGCCTTTAGGAAAAGCCTCCATCTTTCCCTGGAACAGATGCCTTGGACAACTGACCGTGAGTTTCGATTGACCAGAGATGCTTCCCACTCAAGTCAATTAACATTTAATGTCCCTTCCACCCAGCCCTGTCCTTAATGGGTTCATCTTTTCCATATAACCAAGCACTTCTGAGTCCCCACATTGTTTGGTCTTCTGTCAAGGAGATTGTTCCATTTCATTGTCCTTTGCCAGTGGCCTTCCCCACTCATGGTTTAATGGTCTATCCCATTAAGTATTGCATTCACTGAACTGCTCATCCTTTCCAAGCCTGTTCCTGACCTGGGAACATCTATCAGAGCACACCTTTTCCTTCACCTTAGCCATGTCTCCATATTTCTCAGCCACATTTCTTCTTCTTCATTTTGGTTAGTCACAGCGGCACAGCAAGCTGACCAGGTGCCCAGGGGAGACACGTGGCTCGGGAGCACTGCAGGCCCTGTGGTGAGTGCCACCCACTATTTTGTCACCCCTCTCCGTGGTGACACCCAGAGCAGTCTGCCCTCACCACATCCCCCTTCCTTCGCCCCTAGTTAGTCAGGACCCATGTGGGAAGCACAAGCCAGTTTCATGCCAAAAATGGAAATTTACATTTTTGAACCATATTTGGAGGGTTCTAACAGGATCAAATGTTGCCTCAGGGTCTTACTATCTAGCCTACCTTTGATGACCTTACCACATCCTGACCCTACTGGTTTCCTTTTCAGGAGGCAGTAGCAAGTACCTGTCTCTATATACTGAGAAGACCCAACACCCACTTTACAGAATCTGTTCCATAGCACACAGACCCAGTTGTTACCACGTAAACATAGTTTGTGGTCTATTTTTCTAGAAAAAGAGGTGCCGGAACTCCCCTTGTTCTCTTATAATGGCAATGGTGCCTACCTGAGAGGTGCCGGAGCTGAGTTCCGGTGAGTTCCAGCTGAAAAAAGTCCTGGTTTGTGGGGAAACTTGGAAGACAGCTTTCCTTTGCCCTTTCTTCCTCAGGACAGTGTCTCAGTCCTTCTTTCTACATTTCTTATTTCCCTAATTTCAATATCTCTGAATTCTCATGCAAGTCTAAACCCTAGCCATTTGTATCTCTGCAGCCAACATGTTGAAGCATTCAAGCTAGACCATAGTTTGTCAGGCTATGTACACATGGTACCTTTCAAACACATTCAAAGCACATTCTTTCCCCTCAAAGAATTCTGGACACTGTAATTTCTTAGTGGCTTCTAGGAGTTGTAACTTGATGAGGCATAAGCTATCATGTCCAGAATTCTTTGAGGGGGAAATGTGTTTCAAATGAGCTTCAAATGTATATTGTGTGCACAGGTTAAGTGTTAAGTGTGAACCAGCTCAGTAAAACCAACAAAGGCCACCCACCCCCTCTGAGAAACCCTTCATTTTGTACATCTGTCTGAAGACGTGGATTAACTAAGAAGTGACGAGGGAGATTTCTAAAGAGACACAAATGTACAATACACTTATGAACCACAGGATTTCATTTGCTCTTTTATTGCCCGCTGCCAGCTTAGCCCAACCTTTGAATTGAGAGGCAGAGTGTTATTTGAGCCATCGAACTATGTAATAAACACATAAGATAATATGCATGTGTTTACTGCCACAAATCTTTGGTGCCTCATGTGCAACATTTCTTCAAAAATGTTAAACGATCAATTATCACACTAGATCAAAGCGGAGGATTTAATGAATCCCATGCCCAGGATTTGCCAAGCTTCAACAGCAGGCTACAACTGAGATGTTATAATGCTAACATATAAATTAAATTATAAACACTCTGGCTACACACAGTGTTTTGGAACTGTAAGAAAATGCAAATTATTCCCAGATTCCTAAAAAAAACAGACTGAAGGCAGAGCAATTACCAGAAGCTTTCTTCTCATCTTGCTCTTTTCTTTTTTTAAAAAAATAAACAAACCAAGAGGGAAACAGAAATTAATTCTCCCCACACCTCATACCATTTCATCGTGCACACTGATATTACTTAGATAGCTTTGAATAAAGAAGGCATTTATTTTTTCAAATTCTTTCCTAGTACTCTATACAGTTGGCCCAGTGCGGTTCCAAGGGCACCACATATACACATAAATAGCATATAGCCAAAATTTTGTTACCCTTGGAGCTCAGCTAGCCATCCTGCCTTCTGTAAAGCAACCAGCGACTGGGCAGGGGAGACGAGAGCATCTTTACCAGTCCCAGAGGCAGTGCCAAATTCTCCAGTGCTCTGGGAATGAGGCTGAAAAAATACCATCCACTTTCACAATGGAAGAAAACAACTAAGTACCGGTAATTGGATGAGAGATTTATTTCATAAAAATTCCACTAGATTGGACTACAACTCCCAGCAGCCCCAGCTAGCATGACCAATGCTCAGAGATGATGGGAGTTGTAGTCTGAAATATCTAAAGGGCATGAAGTTGCAGAAAGGTGAACTAAATTTTTCTAATGAGCAAAAGATCAGATGTGAGAACTACTGAACTGGCTGACCAGTCTTTGGAAACAGTGTGTGAGTACTATTTTTTGAGTACAAGAATTCCTACAATTTGACTTTTCTTTTTAATATGACAAATCAGACCACAAATTATACTTAATACTTCATTTATTGCAATCATGCATTCCCAGGATGCACGATTATGCTTGTAAAAGCTTTACAGAGCAAAAAAAAAAAAAAAAAAAGAGTAGCATTTGGATGGATTTCCTGAATCAGAATGGAAGTTTGCAGCCAAAACTGGGATTTTGGCAATTTACTGAAGAAAGAGAGTTTGGGAATTTAAAGGATTTCTCGTAGCTATTAGGAAACACGGAAACAAGGGACATATTAAGAAACAAGGGCTAGAGTAATCAGGAAGAGGAATAATGCAACCTAAACTAAAAACCATTATTTCTGCAAGAGGAAGCATTGCTGGGAAAAATACTCTTTCTGCAAATTGTTCTAGTGGGATTTTACTAATATGCTGCTGGAGAGGACACGTTCTCTATTCTCGCAGCTGAGTCTTATGTTATTCACACCATCTGTAGTAAATAAAGAGTGACAAATCCTTAAAGTTGGCAAAGTATTAAAGAGTACCACTTTTTACCAACCCTTTACTGATGGTTCACTGGGAATATTCAAGAAATTCTTGCATCAAGGCCACAGGCAAGTAAACAATGCTACTCCTTTCTTCTGCTCTTTTGTAAGATGGTAATGTCCTTTCTTTGTTATCCTATAATGAAGTAGTCAGCATAGCAGGTATCCGAATCATTTTAAATAAAACTTTGGAAACCAAGAAAAGATTGAACCACCACCTTTATATTACTCATACAATGGAGGTTCAGATTGCGAACGTGATCCGTGTGGGATGCACATTCGCAACCTGCAGCATTTACATCCTGCAGCGGCACATCTGCGTACATGCGGGTTGCAATTTGGCACTTCTGCACATGCGCAAAGCACAATTTAGTGCTTCTGCGCATGCACGACCGCCGAAACCCAGAAGTAACCCGTTCCTGTACTTACGGGTTTCGGCGGTCCACAACCTGAAAAAATGCAACCTGAAGCGTCTGTAACCTGAGGTATGACTGTACTACTATTAAAATTATTAATGTTTATATAACACAATTTCTTGAATTTGCTCATAAAGTGGACAGGGGTGCAGGCGGTGGTGGTGCATATAAGCCCTGCCCTCGATGTCCTCACCTATGTCATGTACCTTCTCATTCCCCAGTCCCTCATGTGTTTCAGACCCTGGGAAGTGTCCCTATTTCCCAGGGACAGTCCTGGATTTACAGAAGCTGTCCTTGTTTATGATTTGATCCCGGAATGTGCCGCTTCTTTCAGGACATCCCTATTTTCATTGGAGACATGTTGGAGGCTATGGAGCTATGCGACTCCTGAGCAAAGGAGATAACTAACTTTACAACCTTTAGAAGACATCTAAAGGCAGCCCTGTAAATGGGATCTTTAATGTTTAACATTTTATTATGTTTTTATATATGTTGGAAGCCATGTTGGAAGCTGTCCAAAGTGGCTGGGGCATCCCAGTCAGATGGGTGGGGTATAAACAATAAAATTAGTAGTAGTAGTAGTAGTAGTAGTAGTAGTAGTATTGAATAGGACATTGGAGTAATGTAGGAGAAGGTCTGCATGGACTTCTAATTGCATTTGCCTAAACATGAGTAGACGCATTTAGGCTGTTAGAGCCCATGATTCACCCTGCTTTGTCAACATGGGAAAGTTGTGGGATGATGGGAATAAGGACATGGGGTTGGGGCCTGAATGTGTCTGTGTTCCTTAAGGTTTAATTAGACATTTCCCCACTAATGGGTGGTGACAATCCCTGTTCTAATAATGGCGTGTGTGTGTGTGTGTGTGTGTGTGTGTAGATAAGCCTCTTCTCCCTTGGCCTTTTCAAGGCTGTAATCCTATACACAATAGTCTAGAAGTCCCACTGAATTCTGTGGCAGACACATTACATAGGATCATGCTGTTTCAACCAGAAGCAGGATGCCCGGTGGGACAGAGGCTCTGTGATAGTTTCCCAGCAGGTGGACCGCCACTGTTTCCTGAGAAGTAGAGGCAGGTTAGCAGGGAGGTTGCAGAGATGCAAAGTCACCAGCAGAGTCAATCCAGCACTCACGTCAGTGTGTTTGCACCATGCCAACCTCCCCACCATCTCACTGCTCTCCATCTATTGGTAAGCAACAAGGACTCATCTAGCTGGGAATTATCGTGGCGGCTCTGCTGCCGTCGCCACCCCAACAACTTGTTTCTGGTATTGAGTTCATCAATATACGGATGATACCCAGCTCTACCTCTCTTTTAAATCAGAACCAATGAAGGCAGTTAAGTTCCTGTGTGAGTGTCTGGAGGAAGTTGGAGGATGGATGGTGGCTAACGGATTGAGGTTGAATCCTGACAAGACAGAAGTACTGTTCTTGGGGGACAGGGGGTAGGCTGGTGTGGAGGACTCCCTGGTCCTGAATGGGGTAACTGTGCCCCTGAAGAACCAGGTGCACAGCCTGGGAGTCATTTTGGACTCACAGCTGCCCATGGAGGCACAGGTTAATTCTGTGTCCAGGGCAGCTGTCTACCACCTTCATCTGGTACACAGGCTGAGACCCTACCTGTACGCAGACTGTCTTGCCAGAGTGGTGCATGCTCTAATTATCTCCCGCTTGGACTACTGCAATGCACTCTTCATGGAGCTACCTTTGAAGGTGACTTGGAAACTGCAATTAATCCAGAATGTGGCAGCTAGACTGGTGACTGGGAGTGGCTGCCAAGACCATACAACACCGGTCCTGAGAGATCTGCATTGGCTCCCAGTACGTTTCCGAGCACAATTCAAATTGTTGGTGCTGACCTTTAAAGCCCTAAATGGCCTCGGTCCTGTATACCTGAAGGAGCATCTCCACCCCCATTGTTCTACCCTGACACTGAGGTCCAACGCTGAGGGCCTTCTGGCGGTTCCCTCACTGTGAGAAGTGAGGTCACAGGGAACCAGGCAGAGGGTCTTCTCAATTTGCCCTGTGGAACGCTCTCCCAGCAGATGTCAAGGCAATAAGCAACTATTTTACTTTTAAAAGACAACTGAAGTTAGGGAAGTTTTTAATGTTTGATGCTGTATTGTGTTTTTGATATTCGGTTGGAAGCTGCCCAGAGTGGCTGGGGAAGCCCAGCCAGATGGGTGGGGTATAAATAATAAATTATTATTATTATTATTATTATTATTATTATTATTATTATTATTATTATTTAGCATTGTGGGTCCTACTGCATCCAGAAAGGCAAAATACATAAACAAACAGGGAATAAAAGTTTGGGTTAGAAGTACCATTTCATAAAACATGGGAGAGGGGAGGGAACCAAAATGGAACAATTTAGTCTCACTGGTTTGGAAGGAAGAATTAAGAAGAATTAAGAATTAAGAAGGCATCTCTCTTGCTTTTGATTCAGCAAGACCAAATAGTGTCTAACTTTAGCTGGCTCAGAGTTTACCTAGCCTTTGCCACGGGGAGCCAAACATTACGATCCATTCAGCCCAGCAAGCCTGGTTTTTCAGAATACTGTGAATTACTCCAGTCATGCATTTTCCTAGCTGTGCAATGCTGCTTGCACAGGGTCAAGGAAGAGCACGTCCCTTTCTGAACTCTTGTTATGTTCAGCTCACTGAAGCCTAAGATTTGATTAGCCCTATAACAGGGCTCATTACTGTCTAGCATTGATTAAAGTGTTATTAGTAGGAGTTAAGAGCATTCAGCACCTGACTGGATCAGGTCCATCACTTACATAAGTATAATTGGTATTATTGCCCATATGACTGCCAGATCATTCCAAAATCTACCTATACAATTGACCCTATTTGACCTGCTGGGGTGGTCAATTGCAGTAAGGTGCTTATGTTCATTAAGGGTTCATCTACCCTTTTTCAAGTGCTGCATCTCCATGAATGTATGTGCGTAAATCAGCCCATTTGTCCTTTACATTTTATTTGACCTCTCATATTGAAAATTCCAAAGTAAATCTTCTCTGGGGCCTCTCATGCATGTTCAGCAGAATAAGGAGGTGGAATCCAAAGGGTGGACTGTAAAACTGTAGATTGTTTTTGATTGCTGAAAACATGAAAACCCTCTGCAAAAGTGTGGGGGAGAGATGAAAATATCTGGGTCAAAGATTCTAACCATTGCTCTGCACCTACTTTCTGTCCTATCTCACTGACCACATCAGCCAATTTATATGCAAAAATATTCTCTGGGTTGTTGGTTTAACGCACCAAGCAACAGCGCTCTTCAAAGATACTTTTAACCCAGCAGGTATCTTATAACTGAATCTGGAGAACTGAGGTTCAGACTAAAGCCAAATCAACACTTTGAAACACCATTGTTTAGGTCCCATTGAAAGCAATGGGGCATAAGGCTCAACCTGATGCAATGTCTACACTGAAGTAAATCACACTGTATTCAGTGAGAATTACTCCCAAATAAAAATGTGCAAGAATGCAGCTTTACGTTGCTTAACTTTGGCCTGGATCAAGTCCCCAAAATATACCCACAAATGTCCAAAGAGAGTAAGTAGAAGTAAGGTACCCTATATTCTGGTGGGGTTAAATGTCCAGCTTTTCTGCTTATTGACATAAATACAGTGGTACCTCGGGTTACAGATGCTTCAGGTTACAGGTGCTTCAGGTTACAGACTCCACTAACCCAGAAATAGTACCTCGGGTTAAGAACTTTGCTTCAGGATGAGAACAGAAATCGCACAGCGGTGGCGCGACAGCAGCGGGAGGTCCCATTAGCTAAATTGGTTCTTCAGGTTAAGAACAGTTTCAGCTTAAGAACAGACCTCCAGAACAAATTAAGTTCTTAACCCAAGGTACCACTGTAACCAGATTGTGTGATGCATGTTTAACACTCAAGATTATAAATTCTGCTAAACCAGGCGTAGGCAAACTCGGCCCTCCAGATGTTTTGGGACTACAACTCCCATCATCCCTAGCTAACAGGACCAGTGGTCAGGGATGATGGGATCTGTAGTCCCAAAGCATCTGGAGGGCTGAGTTTGCCTATGCCTGTGCTAAACAATCATGACACAATTGTGGTCCATTCCCTAAGCATGCCTTCAACAGCTAAGTCCTATTAATTCTAATGGGGCTTACTTCAAGGAAGGCATTCTTGAGATCATTGTATTAGGATTCATGAATGCCATACAACACTAACTTACTGTATTTTTCACTCTAGAAGACACACTTTTTCCCCTCCAAAAATTAAGGGGAAATGTGTGTGCATCTTATGGAGCGAATGCAGGCTCCATGGCTTCAGCGAAAGCAACGCGAAGCCTCCGAAGCGCAGCTTCGGGCGGCTATCCCTGAAGCCTGGAGAGCGAGAGGGGTGGGTGCACACTGATCCCTCTTGCTCTCCTGGCTTCGCTTCACTGGAGAGGCACTGTGCAGCTTTCCCTCTCTGCGCAGCGCCCCTTCAGCGAAGCGGGAGGAGAAATGGAAGGGGCTCCATTTCTCCTGCCACTTCGCTGAAGGGGCGCTGTGCAGAGAGGGAAAGATTTTTTTTTCTTGTTCTCCCCCTCTAAAACTAGGTGCGTCTTATGGTCGGGTGCGTTCTATAGAGCAAAAAATACGGTAAGTGTTAGATGCAGGGTTTTTCCTTTGGGGGGGGGAATTGAGTGGGTTTTTTTCTTGTTTTTGTTTTGTTTTGTATTGAACCCTACTGGAATCTTGTACATATGCCAATAAAGGTTTGAGAATCAGTCTTAGCATACAATTTTGTATTCATTCACCTGTTACTGAGCCCCACTGAGCTGAACGTAAGTTACTCCTGAGAAGACAATGTGTGAGATTGTGCTTTACAGAGATGTCACAAATCCCACCCATTGTCTACAAGAGAACTGACGCTTCTGACAGGGTGCGTGGAGAACCTGAGGTACACCGTGACACACATTTGCTACGAACCATGCTCTTAGATTCATAGCGATGCCTGGAGACTGTTCTAGTACAAAGGAAGCTTAGAGGAGTTGGACAATGCAAGCTGATCATATTTCACTGATTTGCATTTTGCCTGTCCCAGATTCACAAACAATGGGTCTGAAGAAAAATAAAATAATAAAAATAATAAAACATGCTTCCCTTCACCACCACAATTCAATGGCGGTCCTAGATAAAATGAATCTGTATTTTGGTTATACATAAAACGTTGATTTTGTTGTTGTTGCTGCTGCTTCTCATCACCAAAGGCTCTTCAGTGATAATACCACAGTTAATACCACAAGGAAAGCTCTTTTGCATATGATGGGAAGTCAAATGAAGGCAGGGAGGGAAAGGGAGACCTAAGAGCAGGTCACATTTCCTCCTTTCACACTTCCACTGTCATGTTTCTCCACAATGAGGCATGCATCAGCTCTAGAGTAAAATACAAAAACACACACCTCACACATTTCCCCATGGAGGAAATAAATGAATTCAAGCCTTAATGAATTGCTGCAGAAGCCCAAAAGAAAGAAGAACAAATTGGCCATGATTTCTTTCTCATTGTTTCCTGTAACGTGAGAAAGATCCTGGAGAAACAGACTCGTAACATGAGCTGCGTCTCTATTTTTAAGGTTCAAAGTTGCATTACATTCACCACATGCATACATTCGCGAGCATACATCATAGTCGTCCAGAAAACCACAGCAACGGGGGTGAGGGGGAGGGAGAACAAATATAGTTGCATCTGGAAGAAATATTTAATGGAAACATCTCAAGTGCATTTTTTTTTCATCCCCAGTGGCAATACTGTCAGAACAGTAGTTCCCCTGGTATTTTTGGCACTCCCTATTCCACTCCCAGCCAAACCCTAGATGTCATAGTGTGGAAAATCAAATAAAGTGTTTGAGACACAGTGGACAAGTTTCCAGTGAAATCTGGTTCAGGAGAACGTGTTAAGAACGGGGTGGGTTCAAGCTCATTGCAAAATACTTTCCCTTCTGCTCCTAGTAAGGTTTGATTTTGGCCATCGCTGTAACTACTACTTCCTTGAATACTGAAATACACTCAGAGTCAAATGTGAGTTTCAATGCTCTTTATTCAGCTCATAGTAGCAATGAATGAAACTTTCCCCAAAACGTCTAGCTATATATACACATTATTTACACAATAGGCCCCGCATGATTGGCTAATTCCTGGCTGCTCCTGTAGGCCAATCAGGTTGCAGATTCACCTCCTCCAGAAGCCTGATTGGCTGCTCCTGCAGGCCAATCAGGTCACTGATTCACTTCTACCTGGAGCTGGATTGGGTGGCTCCTGTGGACCAATCAGACTGCTGCATTCTGGATCCTATTGTTCTAGGATTCAGCTCAATACATAACAAATTCACTTGCCATTGTAATAGGTAGCTTTGACCTAGGTTACAGCAGTGCTCTGGGGTAGCATTGTACAAGCTGGGGCAAGAAGGTATTCTTGGGTACACAGAAAGCACGTGCTACAGTGAGAGCTATGGAGCACACATTTCACTGACGATATTAAGAAGGACCCATAAGTGATGTGGCATTAATGCAAGGCCACTACAGTTGAGAATCGCTGAACTCCCAAAGTATCACTCAATCCACCTGAATCCACGCACCTAACCCATCATATACCTCCATCTACCTTGCTGAGATGTACATCCTCACCTATTTGTTCATTCCCTCTTTAATTTTCATTACACCCTGGATTTCCTTAGTTGTGTCAGTCACCTGTAAACGGAATAGCCATATGAGGGGGAATGTGTTGCTACTGCTCACCTTAATTAGTCAGATGGCCAACAGCTCAGGAAGGAAGGGACTGTGAAGTATTTTTTAAAACCCTCAAAAGCTTAAACAGCCAATAGAGGGACAACTCTATTCAGTCACAACAAAGCTGGCCAAGTTCACAATTTTCCATAGCCACTTTTGAGCTGTAAATGGGTGAGTAGAAAGAATAAGTTGCTTCTCAGGGAGTTATAGCATTTAGAGTGAGCTTGAGGGTAAAATGCGCAAAGACCCATCTCATGCCCAGTTGTGTGCCATCTTTGAAATGCCCTGAACAGATGGGGCCCCTAAGTTCTCCTATTTTTTAGACCAGCACACCAATGGCTCACTATTCCAATAAGTATTTACCTCACACCAAAACCTCTACATTCTTTCTACATGTGTGTAAATTCCTACAGCTATTCTTAATCCTATGAAAATGCTGCTGTTCTCAGTGCTGAATAGTTGCATCCAAAATAAAGCATTTACAGGCAGTTACGTTGTTTCTCTAATGAGTCACTGGCAATTTTGCTTCCTCCTTCTCTGTTCAGCAGTGGTACTATTCAGTTCTACTATACTAAGCTCCAAATTTTGCTGGAATGCTTCGCTCCGTACCGCACGTATCATTCCCCCCCCCATACTTTTTAGAACACAGATTCCACTGAAAGGTGGGTAGAAAAATATACCTCAAGTGTTTGAATAACAACATATGTATAATAGATTATATACTAGGGTACTGAAGCCCTTCTGAGATATATATTCTTAATGCCTATTTTCTTCAGCCAGTATGTGGAACAATATTTCTTTATTATTCAAACACAAGAAATCCATTAGTACCTGGAATGTGTTTGGGGAAGATGAATTCCACTTCTAAGGAATTATGCTTAAATCTCCCTCTGCTAGTCATCAAACCCAATGATTATATTTTCAGAGTCAACATAATACTGTAGAACGAAACAGCAGAAGCAAATCAAGCCTGTAGTCTTCATCCTGTTCTCCCATTCTCAAATAATTATGTCTTTTGAAAATTGAGTCTCACTAATATTAGCATGCTGCTATCAGTGAGGCTGTGAGTTCATTTGTGTATCGTGTGTGTGCTTGATAACTACAACTTCCAAATCCTGTTCAGATGTTATAACTGAACATAGAGCATAACAAGAGCTGAAAGTAGAGTCATGACACCAAGTACAGGTGACTCCCCATTTACGCAGGGGTTATGTTCCGGGCCAGAGTCTGCCTAAGTGAAATGCATGTAAGTGAGGAGCCTGCTACAGTAAATACAGCTTCTCACCCAACAGCTGTTGACCGGGGTAGTGTGGCAGCAGTGAGAGCTCCCACATGCCATTTTGAAGCACTTGGAGTCTTTTTCCTGGACTTTTGACTCACTGATGTCCTTTTTGGACTCTGAGAGGGCCTCCTCATGAGCCACAAGGACCTTCCAGCTCTCACCTGCCATTTCAGGTAAGCAATCATTTGTTTGTTTCTTTATTTGTTTACCAGCACCACGTGTATATGCATTCACGCACAAGACAACCGTGTGCAAGTAAGGGAATGCCTGTAGTCACACCCTAGATATCTCATGCAGCAGCTAGCCCTAATCCTTGCCACCCACACATAAAGTGAACATCAACAGGGAAGAAGCCTTTGCGTGTTGAAATGTACGTCCTATATGTGGGTGCCAGGAAGCACATATTCGTAGCACGACCCCACTCCGTGCTCCTGAGTTTGTCAAAATGGGAGCTATATTGCCTGAATAGGGTTGAACTGATGGTCTGCATGTGTGATATGGGCACCACAGTTCAAATATCACAGGCAAAGGGGTGAGGAACCTATGGCCCTCCAGATGTTGTTGGACTACAACTCTCATCAGCCCCAGCCATAATGGTCAATGGTCAGGGATTATGGGAAATGGCAGTCCAACAACATCTGAAGGACCACAAGTTCCCCATCCTTGTATCACATCAAGCTCAATCATTTTGATTGATACAGCTCTCAAATTTCACTGTGATGAAATACCAAGTGATGTTGGTTTTCGACAGCTCTACCACTGCAACCAATCACAGAGAGCCAAATTCATTGTTGGATAATGAATTGGATCCCCAACACTTGTGAGCCTTTCCAGGGCCCTCCTGTAAGAACTATATAAGGAAGAATGTGGAAACCTGCCGAGATAAATTTCACGATATCCATCCAGTTTCCCTCAAAACTCCTCAGATGTTCCTCCTGAGGCAGAACCTCCCAATTAACTTCAAATTTCACTTTGGGAGAGGGGACCCTACAAGTGAACACCACTGAGGATTGCTTGCTATCCTTTTGTGGCTGTGTTTTATCGCCAAAGGATAGTGCTCAAATTTGCCTTGAATTTTTGAGGGCAACTTAGAATGTGTGGAATTCATAAGGATGAAGTAACTGTATACTTTCCAGGAATTAATGTGGCTCCAAACCAAAGGAGGACACATTGTTGTTGTTGATGATGATGCACGACTTGTCTCCAGGCACTGCGGTCATCTGCAAGGCATTCCCACACAGCAGGGTTGATTTTGCCAGCTTTCATGCTTGCAGACATCTTTGAAACACAGTGCTGGTTTGCCAATGGGCCTGGTGCCTGAAGCCAGTACATCACGTCCTTGGGGATCTTGCCATCTTCCATTATTATTATTATTATTATTAGCCTTGCTCATGACCTCTGTGTGAAGCAAAAAGACTTAACTAAGCACCACCACATCTATTCTTACAGCCTTTCTTTTCAGCCTGGAATATTTTCACTGGCAGATGATAGGCTTGTAAAAATCAGATGCCTGAAAACATAAATGTCCTCCAGCAGTCTGTTAAAATAATATTTCTAGGCAATACCTCCTATATAGAGTTCAGTCACCCATATACATTTCTCTAAACAGATGTGCTTCAGTCTTCTGTATAATCCTTCTTCCTGGCTTTTAAATAGTGGAAAAATATACTTCCTTTTGCCAAATCCTCTCTAGTTACTGGAAAGATTTATGAAATAAATAAACTTCAGAAGGCCAGAGTCATAAACAAGAGTTCTTTCAGGGCCACCTTCGCCTCAACTGCAAGGAAGGCTGCAATCCTGCACTTATTTACAGACATGGACACGTCTATCTTATACATATTTTCCTAGAAGTCAAGAGCCAGCACACATGTTATAGGCATCATGTGAAAACTGCTGGAAATGGCTTCCTTGTGATGATTTAGCCATGCTGTGGCCATAACATGTAACGGGGGCTATCAAGTGACTCTGGTGCCTGGCCCAGAGAATTTCTATACCAGTGTGAGGCCTTTTAGTAGGTGACTGACACCGACGTAAAAACACTGCATGCCAGGCACCTAAATGACACGATGGCCCATGCTATATTTTGTTGGCATGTTGGAGACACAGGCTGTTTCCAGCAATCTCCCTGAGATGTTTGCAATGAGTGTTCTCAGTCTCTATGTGCCACGGATTAAGGCAAAATAAGCTTCCAAGTAATTCAGCTTTGGATCACAGTCATACAGCCAGGGTGATTTATCTAGAAAAAGAGGTGCCAGAACTCACCATGAATGCCTCCCTTGTTCCCTTATAATGGCAATGGCACCCATCTGAGAGGTGCCAAAACTGAGTTCCAGTGACTTCTGGCTGAAAAAAGGCCCTGCTTTCAGCCCAATCTTAAGTTTACTTAGACGTAACACCAGCTTTGAACATTCAAAACAAACAGAGGGAAAGGAAGCGCAAGAGGCGCATGCATATTCCACACGCAAAATGCACCTCCACAGAGGAATATTCTTGTGCCATTTCTACCTCTGCATTGCATGCAGCACCCTGTAGAGGAAAATACGTAGGCTGAAAGCTGGCTATTCAAATAAGCCACAGAGGTGCTGTGCATCCCTCTCCCCCTGTTTGTTCTGAATGTTGAAAGCCAGCTACCAGACAGCCCATACCAACTGCCAAAGAATCTCAGGGAGAGTAGTCATTTTAACCCAAATAAAATCCAGTCTACTGTGTCATATTGCCAAGAGGCAGGGAGAATTATGCCACACATCATGCACCTGTGAGGTATAAAATGGGTGATAAAATGGCTGTCTCCATTTATTGAATTGGACGGGTGTAAAATACTATCTATATGGAACCTTAAAGTGATTCTCTCTATGGTTAGTTGAGATTGAAAGACATTTCACTTAGAAAGATCAGTCTTCTTTTTTTCTGAGGTATTTCCTTCCACAAGCTTCCCTCTGTCCTTTATTTTTTGTGTGTGTGTTCCACATCTCCATTTACGTAGTTTATTAATGAGTAGCAAATGTTTGAGAGAAGCCCCTTTGCTGACTGGTAGCCAACCCTATGCAATCTAATCAAACTGAGTTGCATTGTGTTCAGTGGGACTAAGTTCAATGCCAGTCCCAGGTAAGTCCCAATGATTAATATATTTTTGAAGGAAGTTAGGGTGGCGCTGTGGTCTAAACCACTGAGTCTCTTGGGCTTGCTGATCAGAAGGTCGGCAGTTTGAATCCCCATGACTGGGTGAGCTCCCGTTGCTCGATCTCAGCTCCTGCCAACCTAGCAATTTGAAAGCACGTCAAGTGCAAGTAGATAAAGAGGTACTGCTCCAGTGGGAAGGTAAACAGCATTTCTGTGCGCTGCTCTGGTTTCGGTGTTCCGTTGCGTCAGAAGCGGCTTAGTCATGCTGGTCACATCAGCCGGAAAAATCATCTGCAGACAAACACCGGCTCCCTCAGCCTGTAAAGTGAGATGAGTGCCGCAACCCCAGAGTCATTCGTGACTGGCCTTAACTGTCAGGGGTCCTTTACCTTTACCTTTCGGCTCCTATTAACCTCATGATGGGCTATCAACCACCCTCAAAAAAGAGTGAAATAACTGATATATTATATATTGATAATTTCCTCCTATCTCACTCTAATAAGAACAAGCAGGAAACAAAGACCCCAAAACAAATGAAAAAAAGAAGTGTAGAATTTTTCAAAATAAAAAAGGAAGGTAAAGTCTTTAGGACTCATGCAAAAGAAAAGTCTTTCTCTAACTGCTCTCTTAGAACTCCTTTAATGATCTACCTGCTCCATAGAGATAGAACTTGCAAAACAGAAAGAAGTTCATGAGACCAGAGCTATTTATTTACTTCAACATATCTTTCCCAAAGCCCTGGGATTGGTCAGTCCAAGTAGTATCAGTTTCTCTTATTACAATCTTAACTTATCAATCACAACAGAGTTTTCCCTTCTCCCTGCTTTGGTATTTTCCTTATACAGTGAGCTTAGAGATATTAGTTTTGTTTTTAGCATATACTTGCCTGCAGTGAATTTTTTTATGTCTTAATCATCAAGGTGCCACAAAGCTTTGGGGATCTCAACTTTGCCTTGGGCACCATATACAGATTCCACTTCACCTCAGACAAGTCTAGAAGCTCTCAGAAGCACCCAGATTCACCCAAATCCACTCTGCACCCCTAAAGAATATCCAACCTCAGTTGTGGGTATTCTCCAATTAGCAGGAGTGCAAATTCCAGTTACCTTAACAAAATGGTTTTTTAAAAAGATCCTTATGCCTAGGCAACTGTGAAAGAAGACCCTATCAGTTACTCACAGCAACAGAAACTTCTGAGATTGGTTCAGTAAGAAACAAAGACATGAGCTATTGAGAAAGATATTTTTGGCCAAAACGTGTTGGGCACATTGTATAAATAAAGAACTCATCCCTTTTGGGGCATCTGTGAGATTAATTTCTCTCTTTTTTGCACATCAGCCATGAAAGAAAGCCAAGTGTTCTTTTCAAAGTAAGCTGGCCTTCTAAATGTGATTTCCATAAGCCTTATACTGATATAGTCCTAGACAGTTGAGATGAACGCCTGCAGTTTTCTTCTTTTGCAAGTACTGTATTCACAGACAAAATCTGTTGTCTGAACACTTACCTCAAAAACTTCCTCATCAAGAATCCTTGTTCCAAAGACTGTGATGCCATTGGTGTCAACAATTGCTCGGTCACTCCTGCCAAGTGGTTTCGTGGTTTTCTTCTTACAGTCCACAATCAGAGTGACGGATTTCTTCTCCACACTAATGGCTACCCGATGCCACCTAGCACAAGAACATAACTGATTTTGGTAAAATAGGAATGATTTTTTCCCCAAAGAATGTTTGCGAATATAGTGGAACCTCGGTTGTCGAACATAATCCATTCTGGAAGACCACTTGACTTCCAAAACGTTCAACAACCGAGGCACAATCACCATTTGCCAATTGCAATGAAGAAAATGGAGAAACATGCTTTGGAAGCTGTTTGACTTCTGAGGCACATTCGAAAATGGAAGCGTTCACTTCCGGGTTGTTGGCGTTCAGAAGCTGAAATGTTCAACTTCCAAAGCATTTGACAACCAAGGTTCCACTGTTCCAATAGTTAAGGGGGGGGTGACCAATTATATTTATTCAAAATATTTATTTTCCATCCTACTCAGCAGGTGAGGCCTGCTGAACTTCACTGTCAACCACCCTACATTCACTGAATGTCAGCATTCAATGGTAAAGGTAAAAGTAAATGACCCCTGACAGTTAAGTCCAGTTGCGAACGATTCTGGGGTTGCGCACTCATCTCACTCTATAGGCCGAGGGAGCCGGCGTTTGTCCGCAGACAGCTTCTGGGTCATGTGGCCAGCATGACTAAGCCGCTTCTGGCAAAACCGGAGCAGCACACATAAACGCCATTTACCTTACCACCAGAGCGGTACCTATTTATCTACTTGCACTTTGATGTGCTTTCGAACTGCTAGGTTGGCAGGAGCTAGGACCGAGCAACGGGAGCTCACTCTGTTGCAGGGATTCGAACCACTGACCTTCTGACTGGCAAGCCCAAGAGGCTCAGTGCTTTAGACCACAGTGCCACCCTTGTCCCTGCATTCAATGGTACCACCCACCAAACACTCTACTGTAACTGTGCATTGTATGGGAAGATCAGCAGTGGTGGGAAATCTGGCCTTGAAGGAAATTTGTTTGCTATTACTGAACTTGTTGTTGAGGAATTCCTGATAAGCTTCCAATTTTCTATAAAACACAATTTGGGGAGGGAGTGGTGGAATCCTGGTCTGGATCATCTGGCTGCAGGTATTAATTCTGTCCACCACCTTGGATGCCATATCCACCTTCATTTTTCACTTACTTTCCATCAGCAATGTTGACCGTTCTGAAGAGGGGATAATCTTCCGGTGCAGGCTTCCCATTTTGATCCTCATACAGGAAGACAGGCGATCTGCCCACCTCAACACCAACTTGCTGGATGCCTTGTTCGTTGTAGACAGAAAAAAGAAAGGACTGGATCCCTTTTTTAGGTTTCACTGTAAATAGTATCGAAAAGTCTTCAGGGAAGTTTCCACCTGTCGAGAGAAAAATGCAGAGTCACTAATCTTGCGGAGAAAAAACGTCCTACACCTTAGGACTGCTTGGTCACATCCCATGCCCAGGGAACGCTCTGGCCCTACTCTGTGACCTCCTCAAGTGCTTTTGCCTTCTGGGATGTGTCCTTCATATGCGATTACTCCTCTCGCTTGCTTGACTGGATTGCGAGTTACGCATCTGAATTTTGTATGGTTGGAATATAGTCAACTTACAGAGGTAGGAGTCAATGCAGTTGCCCCATTAACTTTTTGCCTCTGGCCCTAACCTCTGCTGCCATGCGGCCCCCAGAAGATTATGTACAAGGGAATGATAACCTTGGACTGAAAAAGGCTCCCAGCTCCTGACCAAAGTGAATCAAACTTTCTATTACTTCTCTTGAAAACAAGTGCTACAAATTACGGAATGCTTCTTTCTCTTAAAGCATTGTACTTTCCTTCCTATTCATTCCGCTCTACAAGCACTTAATTGTATGGCCACTTCTGAACCTCAATCACGATTTCTTTAAGTGCTGCAAAGGGAGAATAATGAAATCCCAAGTCCCATTAAAACCAATTGGGCTGAGAAACTCATTTAGATGAAGACTCACATGATGAGATTTTACATCACCGCCTTTATTGCTTGTTCCTTCTTATTCTGCGATATGATACATGTAACCTGTAACTCCTTTTGTTCTCTATTCAGTTGCAGTTGTTACTGGTTGTTATCTGACAATGAAAATTAACTTTAAAAAGCGATGGGGCTCCAATACCATTCTTGATCTTATTCACATGAAGTCCCCTCAAGTTCAGTAGAACTCACCTTTAATCAAGTAGGCTGCAATGAAACTGTGTCACGACAAAATAAATGGAACTTACTTGTGAGTAAGCATGATTAGGACTCGAGTGTTGGTCTCACTGATTTTAGTGTGGCTTGGGCAAGCCTAATATTGGTCACAACCATCCATCTTCTGATAACCTAGATCACTGTAATGCACTCTACATGGGACTACTCTTGAAGACAGTCAAGAAGCTGCCATAATTTTGCATGGTGCAAATTTGCAGAAGCTGCACTTACTATCTATATGCTACCAAACCCAATTCAAGATGTTGGTGTTAAATTATACAACCCTAAATATATGGGGACCCATATAGTTGAAGGAGCATTTAGAGGTCATATTCCTTGTCTTTGCATGTGTGATAGGTGCATGTGTGCCCATATGATTTTTGTGTGTGTGTGTGTGTGTGTGTGTTGGTAGGAGAGTGAAAGTGGTGTGTGTGTGTGTGTGTGTGTGTGTGTGTGCTTATGGAAGGTTGTGAGATCAAGTTTCTGTGTATTCCTGGTGTACACCTTTGGTTATTTAGATGTTTCTGAACTCCAACTCCCACCAGCTCCAGGCAAGTATGGCCAATATCAAGGAATAATGAGAACTGTAGTTCAGCAACATCTGGAGGGCCAGATGTTCCCCATACCTGGGTTATGCATATGAGCATAAAGTCCTGCATTTATTTATTGCTAAGCAGCAAACTGGCTCGACTGCTTAACATAAAAAAAAACATATTAAGTGGCTTACGGTAAAAGATAGAAAAACATAGCATGGTGTAAAAGCAAATTATCTTGCTGGTTTCCTTTCTGCCCAATATTCCAGCCTACCATGATAATTTTGGATGCTAATTCCATCTTCCATAGCATTAAGCTAAGTGTCATTTGCAAATTTGATAAGCACGCCCTCTACACCATGCGAGTCAGGGGACCTGTGGATGAATGAAATAGCTGTGGAGAGAGCTATTCCTGTTTTAGACACTCAAAGGCCTTAGTGCACCTCGGAAAAGAAGGAGTAAAGCGAGTTCATTTTTAAAGCCCAAATTAGAACCGCTTAGCATCCCGGTGGGATGGGCTCCAACGTAATTTGCATTTGAGCGATATAAAACTGCTGGGGCTGAATCATAAAGTGGCTTTGTGGAGCTTAAACAACATTAGATGCTCTACAGGTTTCAAATTGCTTAAGCTCCTTAAAACCGCTGTAAGTGAGAGAGGGTTTAAACAGATTATGCTCACGGAAGGTTTTGAAATATTCCAAGCCATTTGAATCTGTCTCTAACCTTGGATACAATTCTGGAAATTTGACTTGTAAAACCTTTCGGAAAGAAAGGCAAATTTAAGGGCAGAAGCTACAGGAGGTGGGAATGGCTTGCTTGATGAACTGAGCCCATCGTTTCAAAAACCTATGGATTTCTTTCTAACCCTATTTGCGTTTCACCTGTTTATTTATGAGGCATAATTGTAATTATTTATTAATGCATACATTTTCTCCATTTTGATCTGTTTTGTTTATTTCAACAACAACAAAACTACAAAAAACCCCAACAGCCTAACTTTATTACCATAACATGGCCATTTGTGAGCTACCCCAATATGGAAGCACTTCAGTCACAGAAGTTATATGAAAGTTCCTGTTAGTTGGAAGGAATTTATTTGAGGACTCCTTAAGGCTTAAAAGGGCTGCTAGCCTCTGACTTATTCAAAATGAGAATGAAAGCCAGGTATCGTGTGTAGGGCTTGCAGGAAAGTGGTTCTTATCAATTGTAAGCTATAGGATTTTATAATTTGTATGGGGGTCCAGAACCATTTCCATTATATGTGGTGCATCAGCACCTTCTCCTCCTTTCCCTAAATATTTCTTGTTGTTTTTCTGTTTCTATGGGTTTTCCCCCTCCTCATTTCACTCACCCACCCCACTTCCCCCATCCAGTTCTCCAAACCACCCCCTCTTCTCCTTACAACTTACCCCACAAAACCCATTACAGCTTGTCCAATCCCCACCTCTTTACACCAACATTTTTCCCCAACCTTGGGTTCCCAGATATTGTTGGACTACAACTCCCATCTCCCCCAGACAGCTTAGGCAGCAGCCATGGATGACAGGAGTTGTAGTCCAACGACATCTCGGGACCCAAGTCTGAAGAACACAGCTTTACACCAGCCACACATTAAGTGACAACAAAGAAACAAATGTGCATTGTATTGGAAGCACTTTCTGTTGACACGTACAACAACAGAGCATCCTACGTGTGCAAGCTATTTTGTTTGCAGCTGAAAATGGATATGCTCAGAGTCCTACCTTTTGGCACAAGTGACTGCAAAAAGGAAGAAAAAGTTCAGACCTGCACGAATGAAGGCCAGATGGACGGAGAGCTTCAGACTTGAAAGGAACTGAACACCTGCCTTGTCTGAACTGTTAATCTAATCTAAAGGATATGCTGAGAATGTTTAAGGCAGGTGGCACTAATTCATCTAGTCTGGGCATGTGCTTTCAGGCTGCTAGAACGAACTGCAGATAGAAAACCCTGTGGGAAGGTCATGGACAGAGGTTTTGAAGCGTGCTCCCAAATTGGGCAGTGGATAGCATTATCTTTACTAGATTGAGTTTTTAAAAACAACAACTCCCAACTGCTTACTGTAGAAAACAAGGTTTTATATATTCCACCAAGCTAAGGTGAGTATTTGTAAATATTAGCATCCTTTGGCCACCAAAATATTAAATGCAATGTTTGTCATTCAAAAGCTGAATGCATTTATCTCAGCCTTAAGTTCACTGATTTCAACTTTGAGTATGTCCTGCCAACCTAGCAGTTCGAAAGCATGTCAAAGTGCAAGTAGATAAATAGGTACCGCTCTGGCAGGAAGGTAAACGGTGTTTCCGTGTGCTGCTCTGGTTCGCCAGAAGCAGCTTAGTTATGCTGGCCACGTGCCCCAGAAGCTGTCTGCGGACAAACGCCGGCTCCCTCGGACTATAGAGCGAGATGAGCGCGCAACTTCAGAGTCGGTCACGACTGGACCTAATGGTCAGGGGTCCCTTTAGCTTTAATTTAACCCTGCATATCATCCATTATGTTTACTATGCAGTGGTACCTCGGGTTACAGACACTTCAGGTTGCAGACTCTGCTAACCCAGAAATAGTACCTCGGGTTAAGAACTTCAGGATGAGAACAGAAATTGCGTGGTGGCGGCACAGCAGCAGTGGGAGGCCCCATTAGCTAAAGTGGTACCTTAGGTTACAAACAGTTTCAGGTTAAGAATGGACCTCCAGAACAAATTAAGTTCTTAACCCGAGGTACCACTGTACAGACTTAAAGGGGAAAAAACAATGGTCTTGAGAATAACAACTTGATACAGCTCTTCAAGCTGAAGCAAGTAACTGCAAATATTAGCATTCTTTTGCCAGCCACATATTAAACGTGACAGTTTTCATTTGAGAGTTTGAAGGCATCGCTTGAGTATCATATCTCAAACTTTGAAATGTGAATGGAATTTCATTTCGTATATCCAGTACACCCAGGCTGGATTGAGAGGGGATGCAGGTGAGCATATGCCCCAGGCGGCAAATTAAGGGGTGGGGGAGGCTGAATGGAATCTGCATGGCAGAGAGGAGGCATGCTGAGCATGCCCAGGACTGACTCCTCTTTCACATTCCTTTGAAGGCTAGAATCCTCCATCCATTCTCAGCCAGCCTACTCACTTTCCTGCATGCAATACCTTCCTGCCTATTGCTGCAAGACAAGTGCTAACATACTAGGCTGCTGTGATTACCACTGTATACAAAATCCACATCAGTATTAAATACAATTGCATCTCACCTGCCAAACATTACTGAATGTGCTGTCAAATATCAAATACTAAAATCAGGTACCATGGGACCAGAACTGCAGATATAAAATATTCTAAGATATTCAGGAAATATTTTAAAACTCATTTTTATTTCAATTTTACTGCACAAACACCCACACCCCCAGATGAAAATGAAAATTATAAATGAACATACAAAAAGAAAAAGAAGAAAAAAATGAAATGAAAATTACAGACAAATATGAATAACTAAAAAGAAGAAAAGATAAATATATCGTATAGTACTAAGGTCCAGTATAAATAAGAAAAACAATATAATGGAATGGAAAGTCAAACAGAAGAAAAGATGAAATGAAATGAAATATAATTATATTCAGGAAATATTTTTGTGATATGCCTTGACTTAGCTCAGCACTGGAGCAGAATGACCAAACAAACAAATAAACATATAAAATGGTTGGTTGTTTGAAAACAACAGCAGTCCCCTTACCAGAAACCCACAAGTTTGTTCGTTCATACTAGGTCCTGAATTGGCTTAGCATGATGTGCTCATGAGGACAGTATCAGATTTTGTGAAGTTCTACGACAAACTGAGCTGGTTTGCACATAATGTTAAACCATAGTTAACAAATAGTTGTGGTTTAATGAAAACAAGATGCATAGTGGTGCACACTACTGATTATCACTCACTTCGCTCCTTCCTCTCTTCTGTCTTCATGAGGCAAGAAATCAGAGGCATTGTATGTGAACAAGCACTCGTGGTTTATTCCCCCCCCCCAAAAAAAAAAATGACAAGTGGTAAGCCAGGAACAAATGTGGAAAGAAACAGACCACAAGCGCTCACCTTTGGTTTGTTTCTTCACAGCATGACAAAGACAGCAGCAGGGGAGGAGAGTGACAGGCATTAAGCCATATATATGCATATATATATATATATATATATATATATATATATATATATATATATGGTTTAACATTATGCACAAACCAAGGCTTTGTCAGGTTTGGGTGACATGACAAGTAACAGTTAATTTTTTTTTTAAAAGGAAGAAAACTCTTCCAAACGCTTCCTCGTGGCCACACCAGATAAGGACAGGGGTTAGTCACAAGACCTGAGGAAGAGTAGGGCTCAGTCACATAACGATAAACCATGGCTTGTCATGATTTAGTTTACCTTGGGTATTAACATTATTTTGCCCTCCACTTCCTTGTAGCTATTATTCTGCCTGCCATAAGACTACCCTGCACTGGAGTTTAGTGCTCTCCAGTTACATAATTGTTTTTAAAGGTAGAATAATTCGTTCAGGTAACAGGGGAGGTAAACTCATTGACAGCCTTAAAGTGATAATGCGGTGTTCACAGACGGTTTTGTGCTCAGTTCATTAAAACATTCACATTCTCTCCACTTCTTTTGTTCAAGTGGAGAACTCTCTCTCTCTCTCTCTCTCTCTGTGTGTGTGTGTGTGTGTGTGTGTTTTCTCTTTTTCTCGGCTGTTCAAATGGTCCCCCCCCCCCCCCACTTCTTCACCTGCATTCCCAGAGAGAAAAGCTCTTGAGGCCATCTGGGGGGCAGAAATGTTAGTTCCTCAGATTAGTTCTAACACTAGAAATCCTACAAATGTCACAAAAGAAGAAAGGGCGGTGAGCGAGGAAGACAGAGCCAAAGGCTATTTTAATTTAGGTAACTGCCAACATACAGCATAATGAACGTGTTTACTCTGGCAACCAAAACACATACACACACAAAAACACACACCAAAATGAGCAGCTTCCATATCGCTGCCAAACCTACCAACTATATTACAGTGCCGTTCTGAAAAAATAAAAAGCACCACCACCAGCCTAACTGCAAGTTAACACAAGACTTATTTCCCCTCAAGGGAATGTCTGTTCTGCACTCTCCAGCCCTGGCTTTGGCAGAGGGCATTTTATTCTCTGCTAACAGCTTCTAAAAGGCAACGGTCCAATGACCATTCAAGAGCTTTCAATGGCAAGGTCACTGTGATTTAAGACTGAGTGACAGCTCCGCTCTACCATCAGTTCTTATTTGTGTAAGCGAGCCTCTTCTCAAAAAAGAGAGAGAAAAGCTCTCTAGCTAGGGCATTAGGTGGCAGGAAAACCCTGATAAAGCAAGGAGGCTCTTTAATACTGTCGAAGAGTGACCCTGAAGAGAGTGCCATTGTTCCCGAGTGACTCAGAGCTCGTTTTCAAGGGCAGCTGCTGCACAGGCTGGCCGAGAGATGCTGCTTCCTCAGGAGGAGACAGTTGTCAGGTGGCCAACACTGAGAGAGAAACTCCGCTCGCATAGGGCCAGGAAGGCTGACTGCTTAAATCCCATTGGAATGAATGGGATTTCAGTAGCAACCACCGTGCAGGACCGCAGCCACTAAGTTGTAAATTCCAGCGTGTTCAATCTCATTTTTCTTCTCCTCAGGCTCGCCAACTGCTCCTTATTTCAAGACTAATATAGTGGTACCTCGGGTTAAGTACTTAATTCATCCCAGAGGTCCGTTCTTAACCTGAAACTGTTCTTAACCTGAAGCACCACTTTAGATAATGGGGCCTCCTGCTGCTGCCGCGTCGCCGGAGCATGATTTCTGTTCTCATCCGGAAGCAAAGTTCTTAACCTAAGGTAATATTTCTGGGTTAGTGGAGTCTGTAACCTGAAGCGTTTGTAACCCGAGGTACCACAGTTCCTTCTTTAAAAATACAAAACGTTAATACTATCTCTGTACTTCAGGCAGATATACTTTCTGGTCTGGTTACCACCGACAAGGTGACCCTCTGTGTCACAAAAGCTTATCCCCTACTAAGGCATACCCTCCAGCATTTCTCTGATGAAAATAGGAAAAAGGTAAAGGACCCCTGGATGTTTAAGTCCAGTCAAAGGCAATTATGGGGTTGTGGTGTTCATCTCGCTTCAGGCCGAGGGAGCTGGTGTTTGTCCACAGACAGCTTTCCAGGTCATGTGGCCAGCAAGACCAAACCACTTCTGGCACAACAGGACACCGTGATGTAAGCCAGAGCACACAGAAACACTGTTTACCTTCCTGCCACAGTGGTACCTATTTATTTACTTGCACTAGCGTGCTTTTGAACTGCTAGGTTGGCAGAAGCTAGGACACAGCAACAAGAGCTCACCCCGTTCCAGGGATTTGAACCACTGGCCGTCTGATTGGCAAGCCCCAAAGACTCAGTGTTTAGACCACAGCGCCACCTGCATCTGATGAAAATAGGGACATCCTATCCATACCCTCCAACATTTCTCTGATGAAAATATGGATGTCCCGTTCTTCTTTTCTAGAAAAGGAGGTGCCAGAACTTACCATGAACACCACCCTTGTTCTCTTAGAATGGCAATGGCACCCTTTGTGGCCCTCCATATACTACTGGACTACAGCTGTCATCATCCCTGATCACTGGCCATGCTGGCTGGTGCAGATGGGTCTTGAAGCTCAACATCTGAGAAACTATGTGTACCTTACTCCTGACATCATATCCTGTCTATAATCTGAAAACAGTACAATCCTATAGATCTCTACCCCAGTGGAAGCCACAATGAAATCACTGGTGCTTAAGAATAGAGGCTAAACCAGTTTTCCAGTTCCATTACAATGGGAAACTATGATTTAATTAAAAAATCCAGAAGCCTTCTGTTGCAAAGGGAATAGGTGGTGGTTCTAATTCACATTATTTGATTCTAAATTGTCTGCAATCTACAACGTAATTTGTCGTGGTGCCTGGATAACTTTACCAGAAAGAAAATGAACTTTCTATATCATCACTTCCTGTGATGCTTTAATGTACTTCCTAAG
This sequence comes from Podarcis muralis, assembly GCF_964188315.1. Taxonomy (NCBI): domain Eukaryota; kingdom Metazoa; phylum Chordata; class Lepidosauria; order Squamata; family Lacertidae; genus Podarcis; species Podarcis muralis. The sequence continues at coordinate 24,570,038 of NC_135659.1, read as the reverse complement.
GAGGGGTTGGGAACTGTTCCATGGTAAAATGTAGCCACACAAGCCCCTCTGTCTGGCCTTTGGGACTCTCCCCAGGCTACACATCAGACCTGCATGCTCCTTGAGTGCTTTCATTTGTCAGGCAGCTGCCATTAAACTCTGATAATGCTGCTTGTTTTCCTGAATTGAGGCTGGACAGGGGATGAATGAGTCTACAGTACGAAGGTCAAATTCACATTTGGCGCTCTGCTCACTTTGGCCTTTGGCCCCATTCACCACTCATATGTTGCCCCTGAAAAGCTGTCCAGAAGAGAATGTGGTCCTCAGTTTGAAAAGAATTTCCCCACCCCTGTTCTAAAGTGTTGGTTGATGAAATGAAGTGTTGGTAAATGAAATTATAACCATAGCTTTGGGGTGTCATAAGCTTAAAGACAAAGCCAAGAGCCTGTAAAAACATAAAAGATCAACTTCGCCCAAAAATAAATATTGCAACTCACAAACAGCTCCCCTCACCTGGGTACAATTGTTTGGTTGGAGCACTGAGTTGTGCGTTTTTTGAAACTCTGTAGGCAACATCTGATCCTTTGGAATTCCTTCTGTTTATGCAAATTCCTGCTGTTTTTGATATTCCTTCCGGTGAATTGTGAAACTCTAATGCTTTGAGCACGTCGACTGGTTCAGCTGAAAAACAAAGAGAAAAAAGACGTTATTCACACTCCTTCCAAAATATTGCATTTGCTCACTTCTTAGAAACTGAACTGATGTATTCAGGAGCATGTTCAGGGATTAAACATCATTTTGGGTCACCCCTCCCAAAAAAATATCTCTGGTGGTACAAAGCCTATTAGCAAATGTCCAATAGGTCCAACAGCCCCTGAGCTCCCTTGCTTGCGCTATCAGAAATTAGGATCTCATGAAATAAGACTGGTCAGAGTCACAATAAATGCGGAGGCCAGTATCCCTCCAATCCACTAATCTCTCTTTTTCTCTCTCTCCAGAAACAGATGCAGCAGAAGGAAGGTTATCATGAAATCAAATGTGGGATTAGGAAGATATGACTGTGCATACTCCAAACTAATATGGCAGAGTTGGCTGGAAGAGGGAGGAAGTCTAAGGCAAGATCAATGGAAAGAAGGAAGGAAGGAGTACTAAAAGGCTGACAAAGGTCCCCTGGATTTAAGAAATCTCTCTTATTTTAAAGGGGAAGGTCTTTAATCCAAACTATCATAGACCACTTTTAAAGCATTTTTGCTTAGACCCCACGAGAAAGATGTCTTATAATGTACCACAAACTTTACATTTGTCAGGGTGCCATGAAGCAGGAGTCGTGTGGAATCTGTGCCTCAAAGAGGTGAAGTCAAAGAGACAAATTTACCTCCACCGCAAACTTCAGCAGTTTTTAGACCAGAAGCATTCCATGGGAGAACAGAGAAAGGATCAGGGAGGGGCTAAGGCACTCCTAAGATGAGCAAATTGCCATATGGGTGCAACACTGCGGAACCGCTCAGATTTGGAAGCTGCACTCCTGGCCCTGGGCAACAACACAGGTTGTGCCGCCACCACAAGACAGTCAACTCTTACAAATTGTTGGGCAAGGAGCATGCATGACCAGTGCCCCCTTTTGTATGACGACTACAATTTATTTATTATTTATTAATTAAGTTTACACACCACCCTTCATCAGAATATCACAGGGCAGTTTACAGTATAAAAACACAAAAATACATAACATATAACCACCACCACCACCCCATACACATTGTTTAATTAGCCAAATGCCTGGGAGAAGAGGAATGTTTTTACTGATGCCCAAAGATATGCACCTAATGGACCCTTTACCTTTAAAAATATGCAATGAAGGCTCCATTTGAAAACCAAGGCACAGCTTCCAATTGGCTGCAGGAGCTTCCTGCACTCAAGCGGAAGCCGCATTGGATGTTCAGTTTCCAAAAAACGTTCACAAACCGGAACACTTACTTCCGGGTTTGCAGCGCTCAGGAGCTGATTTGTTTGACAACTAAGCCATTTGAGAACCAAAGTACCACTGTATAAGAATTTCTTAACCTGAAGAGTAACACTAAAATGTGAACGAGGAGGAAGACAAGTAGTCATAGATTTGCCTTTGAACAGATGCAATGATAGCTAACATCCTTGACCATTGGCCATGCCAGCCAACATTTAGAGGGTACCACATTGGCACAGAAACCTGGCACAGAAGAAATCAAACTGAGAAGAGCTGAGAAGAGACACAGCTACAACAACCAGGAACCCAACTTTGGTAAACCACAGAAAGAAGTTTATACAGAAAACATTTACTCAGTGAAAAAGAGGAAACTTTAAACAAGTTATGTAGCATGCTATCAGTTTGATCAAAAGTTGGATTTCATTCAGCAGTCCACCCTTCCGCTCACCACCCTTACCAAAATGATAGTTTTATCATGCTTTGTCGTGGTTTTCTCACTAGCTGGAAACTGAGGGCAAGTCATGGATTATCTCAGCACTGCACTGAGCAAAATCCCTCCAAATGTAGTCAGGAGGAAAGGGGTGATTTCCGGCAAGAAATTGGTGCATTTCCTCATCAGAATCCAGAGCACATTCTGAATAAAGACACTGCTGCTTTTTTCTTAAAAATGCAAGTAGATAGGAAAACCAGAAGCTGCCTGCATGTAGACAGTATTCTTCAGCCTTGGGTCCCCAGATGTCATTGGACTACAGCTCCCAACATCTTGGACCATTGGCTAAGCTGGCTGAGGATGATGGGAGCTGTAGTCCAACAATGGCTGGGGACCCAAAGTTGAAGAACACTGAAGGGAAATAGTAAGTCAGATCACTGGAACTTGAAAGATAGGGTTCTCTTGGTCTTTCCCTAGTCTGCCACAACTTAAGATGTTTCAGGGTTTTTTCTGGCTACATAAACCCTGGGTTGGCCTGTGCACCCGCATTTGTCACTCGCCAACATTAAGCACCAAACTACATGCCACAATAAAACCCACTGTTAAAAATGCATGCTGGAATCAGCTACTTTCAGCTCAGTGGCAGAGCACATGCAGAAGGTCCCAGCTGCGATCCAGGTAGGATTGAGAAAGAAGAAGAAGAAGAAGAAGAAGAAGAAGAAGAAGAAGAAGAAGAAGAAGAGGAGGAGTTTGGATTTGATATCCCGCCTTTCACTCCCCTGAAGCAGTCTCAAAGCGGCTAACAATCTCCTTTCTCTTCCTCCCCCACAACAAACACTCTGTGAGGTGAGTGAGACTGAGAGACTTCAGAGAAGTGTGACTGGCCCAAGGTCACCCAGCAGCTGCATGTGGAGGAGCGGGGAAGCAAACCTGGTTCACCAGATTACGAGTCCACCGCTCTTAACCACTACACCATGCTGGCAGAAAGACCTGTATCTGACACCATGGAGAGCTCCTGTGGTTGGTGAGCATGAACAACTGGCGCAATATATGTTCTGACCACCTGGCTCCTGAATGACTGAATAAATGAGCAACACTTGCTAAACAGGACTCTGAATATATATAAATATATTTATTTATTTAAAACTGGTCCATGGGGTCACGAAGAGTCGGACACGACTAAACGACTAAACAACAACAACAACCTAAGGCTGGATATATCTGTCGATTTTGGTTTCTCCTAGTTTCTCATTTTTCCAGTCTTAAATTCTGTTTGCCCCGTTATCATGTCAGTTTGACATTTTGGTAATAAAGAGAATACTTTCACACACATTTCATACAGGAAGCTCAACAGGTAAAGCATGAGACCCCCTTAATCTCAGGGGCATGGGGTCAAGCCCTGCAATGACAAAAGTTTCCTACATTGCAGAGGGTTGAATAAGATTAACCTTGTGGCCCCTATAACTCTGCAATTCTATGATTCTCATAATATATCCACTTTTACACGATTATGACTATAGTTCACAGCTTACAAGCAATTCTTTCCAATGTACTGTATGTCAGTATGCTATTTCCCCTACTATACACATTTTTGTGTGAACTTTTCTCTAATATACACATTTTGTACCCCCCCCCTTTTAAAACCAAAGAACTGCACCACAAAATTCTAAGGAGGACAAATTTCAAAGCATAACTGTGTTTCTATTAGCATATTGATTCAAGAAGTGAAAATTCCTTGCACCCCTATCCTATCTCCCATCCGCCAGTTATTTCTAAGCTCTTAGAAGAAAGCAGGTGGCAGCAAATCCTATAACCAAACTAAAATCCTTTCTGTACCCAGTGCTCATCACAACCAGCTTTTTTCACAACAAAAGGAGGTATCACCTTGGGTCCCATGGCAAACTCGAGAGTTTAAAGTTTAACCCATGTTATCTCCAGAGCAACCCTGTGGAGTAGACTAGGCCTAGAGAAAGTAGCAAACCCAATGCCATCCAGTGAAATTCATGGCTGAGTGGGAATCTGAAGACAAATCTTTCTAGCTGAATTCCAGCAGTCCATTGGTTATTTGGCTTTCAATTCTGTAAACAGGTACTGAAAATTGTCCCAAAACACAATTGCTTACTGAGGCTCCCCCTGCATAAGAAGATTTAACTGATTGATTAATTAATACTGGCTTAGGGGGATTATAGTATTTTTACAAGGAATATGCATGTACATTAACCAGGGGTAACATTTTTATGGATTCTTAATCTGGAGACTGGATTAGGAAATTCTCAAGAGACATTCCAGCTTTATGATGCTATGGCTGTGTTTATAAAAGCCAGGCTCTGTAGCTTTGATCCCTTTAGATATATTGCATCTAACCAACATTCAAACCAACCAAGTTAACCACTGGCTTGATAACGTTGCATAAAATTAAGTGAAGCCTTATCCTAGGCAGGGCATAGAAACCTTATTATTTATACATCAACATTCATTTGCTGCAGATATGGGGAAACAGTGGCCCTCCAGATGTTGTTGAACTCCAACTCCTATCAGCCCAGTCAGCATAACCAATGATGGAGTTGCAGGTAACAGAATCATAATATCATAAAATATAGAATCAATGCCGGAATCTCAACTAAATCATACAGGACTGATGGCCATCTAACCTCTGCGTAAAAACCTCCAGTGAAGGAGAGTCTACAACAGGTTTCCTCAACCTTGGCCCTCCAGATGTTTTTGGCCTACAACTCCCATGATCCCTAGCTAGCAGGACCAGTGGTCAGGGATGATGGGAATTGTAGCCTCAAAACATATGGAGGGCCAAGGCTGAGGAAGCCTAGTCTACAACCTCCTGAGGGAATCCATTCTGCTATCAAACAGCTCTCACTATCAGAAAGTTTTTCAGGATGTTTAGTCAGAATCTCCTTTCTTGTATCTTGAAGCCATTGGTTCGAGTCCTACCCTCTAGAGCAGGAGAAAACAAGCTTGCTCCATCTTCCATGTGACAATTGTAAATATATTTGAAGATGGCTATCACATCACTGTGGTCTAAACCACAGAGCCTAGGGCTTGCCGATCAGAAGATAGGCAGTTCAAATCCCCACGACAGGGTGAGCTCTTGTTGTTCGGTTCCAGCTCCTGCCCATCTAGCAGTTCAAAAGCACATCAAAGTGCAAGTAGATAAATAGGTACCCCTCAGGTGGGAATGTAAATGGAGTTTCTGTGTGCTGCTCTGGTTAGCCAGAAGTGGCTTAGTCATGCTGGCCACATGACCAGGAAGCTGTCTGTGGACAAACACCGGCTCCCTCTGCCTATAGAGCAAGATGAATGCCGCAACCCCAGAGTCGTCCGCAACTGAACCTAACGGTCGGGGTACCTTTACCTTTACCTTTATCACATCTTCTCTCACTCTCCCCTTTCCCAGTCAAAACATACCCAACTCCCTCAACAATTCCTCATAAGGCTTGGTTTGTTCCCCATCCCAGTTTTAGTGATTCGCTTTATTCCCTCAGCAGAGATGTCAAGCACCAGTGAAGTGAGAGGCTGGAGGGGCACTCCACACAACCAAGTTCAGATGGCAATGAATATGGAAAGTATTATTTTTCATCACAGGTAATGGTTGTGTGAATTATCATGACTCGTGTTCCTACTTGCTTGCAACTACAAAGGTCTATGGAGTATAAATATATGTTCTATGTTGCATAGATCCCATTCACATAGAAACTGATGGTTTACCTGTACCTAAATATATGCCCTATACGTTTTGATCAAAAACAAACTCTTTCACACCACACCCACTGGTGGCAAATGAAATTTAGTATTGATATAGCAGTATATTGATCAAAAAGTCACAGTTCCTTAACATTGCAGGTACTGCAGTGTAACAGGGACACTGGTAATCAGACAGACTAATGCAATCAGTTCCATGTCTGAATGCAGCCTAAGTGTGCAAGGATACAAATAAATTAGCACCTTTTTGTTCTCTTTTCTGGCCAGAAGCCATGATTTTTGGAGAGGAGGGGTAGCTTCCTTATGAGATAGCATTCCCATACCTCACTCCTCTCAGTGGCCTATTTGTGACTTCATTCGTGTTGAAATTCACCACCCGAGCTCACTAGAAGAGGATAATAATAATAATAGTAATTTACTGCTACTACGATAGAACAATCCTAGGCATGTTTACTCAAGGTTAAGTTTGTCTTGCCATAAAGAAAACAACCAGAACTAAATGGCAAGCAGCTTTCTGAGCACCAGCTCACTGTAGCAAACAAAGAAAAGAAAAGATTTCTTTTCTCTTTTGCCTTCCAACTATACTAAAAGCAGTTGTAAAACTTCAAGCGAGGCTCAGACAGGTTGTTTTCTTCATACACTTTCAAAAGACATCATCATTTGCCTTAAACTTGAATTAAAACAGAACAAACAATTGCTTAGAATCCTAACACTTCATAAAATAGTTGAAAAGAGTACAAATGCCTTTTCTCTCTTAGCTTAGATCTGATATCAAAATTACTATGCATTTTCCTCCCCCCTCCCTTCCATTCTAGCATTTCATAAATCTGCATGTCCTCTGTCAGGAACACATGGCGGCAAACCTGGAATTATTCAGCGCAGAGCAGCGTATAAGCCAGCCTGAAGGCTGATATCAAAAGCTGCTGAATTTGTGGCCAAACCTCACATTGCCTTGTGAATGTTCTAAAGACACATGTTCCAAGTTTTCCCTATCTGTCAATAGATTTTTATGAAGTTCCTTCAATCTGGAAATTAAAAATGCAGAAACAAACAAACACAAAGAAACCATAAAGTAACTCAGAAGGTTTTGCACAATTCCCAATGAAAAGTTGAGTAACGGAGGGCAAGTTCTCCTGAAAGACGATTTGGGCAGCTCTACCCATCTTCCCCGTGCAGTATGTAGCTGTGGGAAAGAGGGGGTGGGTGACCCTCTGCTGTGTATTCTCAGTTCACTCAAGTTCAGTTGCTGAGGTCCATTGAGGAAGGGTCATTGGAAATGTAAGGAAAAAGAGGGTACCTTTCATCATATGTGGTGGAATTGTAAAAAGATAAAGGAATTCTGGGAAATGATAGATAATGAACTTTAAAAAAATGTTTGCATTTGATAAAAGACCAGAAGCCTTTCTCCTAGGAATTATAGGTGCAGATATACCAAAATATTTGAGAATATTCATGTACGCAACTACAGCTGCAAGACTGCTGCTTGCCCAGCAGTGGAAAGAGGAGAAAAAGCCGACAAAAGTGGACTGGCAGATGAAATTATTAGAATATGTAGAGATGGCAGGGAAAATCAGAATTCAGGAGGATCAAAGCTTCAAAAGGGAATGGGACAAATATAGACTGTATTTTAAAAAAAACACTGTAATCATCTGAGTTCTTTGGCAGGCTTTCAGTAACTTGCAATGTTACAAAAGACTTTGGATATTTTGGAGGACCATGATGCGGAAGAATTATAATATGCACTTCATTTAGATATATAAAGGACCCACGGAGGGGAGGAGGGAAGTCCTAAGATTTGGAAGAACCTTGGTTGATTTTGAAATTGAAATGTGGTAAATATGAAATTTATTTTGTAAATTTAATAAAAATTATTTCCAAAAAAGAAAGAGAGGAAGGGTCGTAGTTCAGTGGTAGAGCATCCTGTTCACATGAAGGCCCAGGCACAATCCCTGGCATATCCAGTTGGAGCTGAAAAAAGACCCCCCCCCCATCTTGAAACTCTGCCATCAGTCAGGGACACCAGTACGGAGATAGATGGACCAGTGGTCTGATGTGGTATAAGGCAGTTCCCTATGTGCCCATGCACACCGTCAAGCTAATTCTCATTTAATCCAAATTAAATCATTTCCAAAGAGGAGATGCAATTTCAAGAGGGTGTGCGATGAAACCGTTGGCTTCATTTCAGGATAGAGTAAGCATTACCATTAGCACAGGCACTTGAGGGGGGATGGAGACCAGTGACCAGAAGTCTCTGCCACCACAGCACTTTTAATGTATGTGCAGAATGAATTTAAGAAGGCTACTGGACAAGATGGAACGTGTACAGAAGAGGGTGGTCAAGATAATAAAGGATCCGAAAACCAAGCCTTATGAGGAACAGGTGAGGGGGTTGGGTATGTTTCGACTGGTAAAAGAGGAGATTGAGTGCCAATGTGATAGCCATCTTCAAATATCTTTAAAACTGCCACATGGAAGATGGAGCAAGCTTGTTTCCCCCTGCTCTGGAGGGTAGGACTCCAACCAATGGCTTCAAGATACAAGAAAGGAGATTCCGACTAAACATCAGGAAGAACTTTCTGACAGTGAGAGCTGTTTGACAGTGAAACGGACTCCGTCGGGAGGTTATAGACTCTCCTTCACTGGAGGTTTTTTAAGCAGAGGGTGGATGGTCATCAGTCCTGTATGATCTAGTTGAGATTCCGGCATTGCAGGGGGCTGTGCTAGATGACCCTCAAGGTCCTTTGCAACTCTACAATTCTTTGATTTTTTGAAAGTGTGAAAAGAAGAAAAAGAGCTTCTGCTGCCATGCCAACACCCATCTACACAAACTCTCACCTCGCCTTTGAAAGCTGATGAAACATCCCTCCTCGTCCCATTTTCCGCCTGCCAATGTGTGGCAAATTGGAGGCAAGAGGGGATGTTTTGGGTCAGCCCTACTTCAACCATTCTTCAAAACTGTCGGCATTATGTTATGGTTCTATGTGCTGCCCACAGGTAGAAAGCATAACCACCACACCCCACTTTTAGTTGATTTTAATCATCTGTTTCTTTTTTCTACCAGAGTCCACAGTCATAAAAACAGATGAGGCACCACCAGAAATCAAACAGATGAATAAAAAAACAAGAGGCAATGCATCAAAGGAATGTTGGGAGATAGAAAAGATTTAATGAGGAATCTCAAAGGCCCAGACTACATCACCACTAAGAATTAACAGAATACTGATTGTGCCAAAAAGTCAGTGCCTCATGAGCTACGTCCAACACTCTCTTTCTCTCTCATATATATGTATATCTGCTGCAAAGATTTTGCACATCAACACCAGGCATCCCCAAACTTGGCCCTCCAGATGTTTTGGGACTACATTTCCCATCACCCCTGACAACCGGTCCTGTTAGCTAGGGATGATGGGAGTTGTAGTCCCAAAACATCTGGAGGGCCGAGTTTGGGGATGCCTGATCAACACATTTTGAGCATCAACATTAAACCATCAGAATCACACCAAAGCAGTCATCAAATCATTGAATGCAGATCTCTGATCAGGCCTTTCATTCATTACATTCAGCGAGTGTACAACCTGTGTACACAATACTGGATCTGTGCATTTGTACAGTTATTCACACGTAATGTTCAATAGGTATACAGTCTGCGCACCTGCACATGTGACAGTTGAGTTGTACATCTGCAAGCTTACACTCTTTCACACTTAGACATGTGTACAGAGTGCGTATACCTATGCTCATTATAATGGGTGAGAAAGCCTTGTGTGGCAAACAACAGAGCAACATTTATAAATCCATTGTATTACCCCTATGCATGTTTACTTAGAACAAACATCAGTCGGGTTCTCTGCATTAAACGGTGAGTTTTTCTGGGTGAAGTGGCTGGACAAAAGGAAAATACTCTTGGACCTGTGTCTAGAAATCATGGGAGAAACTGAAGTAATCATGGGACAAAGGGAAGTGTGGATGAACCCTTGCTTGGGAGAAAATAACAATGAACACAATGGGAACTGCTTGAAAATAAGGTAAAGGTAAAGGTACCCCTGCCCGTACGGGCCAGTCTTGACAGACTCTGGGGTTGTGCGCCCATCTCACTCAAGAGGCCGGGGGCCAGCGCTGTCCGGAGACACTTCCGGGTCACGAGGCCAGCGTGACAAAGCTGCATCTGGCGAGCCAGAGCAACACACGGAACGCCGTTTACCTTCCCGCCAGTAAGCGGTCCCTATTTATCTACTTGCACCCGGGGGTGCTTTCGAACTGCTAGGTTGGCAGGAGCAGGGACCGAGCAGCGGGAGCGCACCCCGCCGCGGGGATTCAAACCACCGATCTTTCGATCGGCAAGCCCTAGGCACTGAGGCTTTTACCCACAGCGCCACCCGCGTCCCGCTTGAAAATAGATCTGCGCAGAATTGGGCTGCAAGAATAGACAGGCATGGTTGTGTATCAGAGTGAGATCCACAGGGTTGGTTAGTTGTATGATCCCTACCATACATACACATCCAGGTCTGAAGGTATAATTCCCTTAATTTCTGATGTTTAGGCAGTGAGTGCCATTGTTCATGTAGTCAAAACAGCAGCACCCACTCATAACTGGAAGATAACTGGAATGTGGGGAGGGCCCTGAACTTTGCAGAAATATTGTTGCTTTTGTTGTTGTTGTTGTTAGAACAAACCCTAAAGGGGGGCAAAAACAGTCCAATGAGGTCTGAGCATGCTCAAGGGCTACTGAACACTTCCAGACTGTGAGGAGGAAAACCAGGGGAGCCTGGAAATGGAACAACTGGAATCCTGAACAGGGAATGTTCCACATTGCAACATGCAGCAGTCAGCATAGTGGGTTGGTGGTGTTTACCTGACCTCCCAGCAGGTGAGTCACTGCTGCTTACCAGGAGAGGAAGGTACAAGGCAGTAGGGCAGGTGGTGTCATACAAACACATCAGCTGGAGCACCATATTGGCTCAGCTGGTGTGTTTGCACCGCACCAACCTCACGGGCACCTTGTCCCTCCCAAAAAGCAGAAGCAACTTACCTGTTGGGAGGTCAGGGCAGTGTTTGTGCCCCTTCCCACATTCATTTGCTACTGCCCATCCCAATGATCATTTATGCCATCTACCCCAACCAAGCACTGCAATTGTTTTTCTTTGGTGTCTCTATGTGAATGGTCAGAAACTGCCATCGTCCCTGAATTGAATTGGGGAGTTTAATAACAACTGGAAGACCACAGAATTCCCATTCTTCTATACCTCTCATTGGAACTGAAAGTATGCAGCTCTTCTAGAAAATGCAGGCATGTGCAAGCTTAATGAGGATTGGTACTGTATTTCGTAAAAGCATTCCTGCATTATCTTCAATCAATACAAGCATTTGTTGAGTCTTTAATCACAGACACACAACACCTTTCCAAAGATGGAGAAAGAAATGGCCAAAGTAGGGAAGGGAGGGTTCCCTTAATAAATGATAGCAGGTTTTTGAAAGTGTGTGCACAATATCACAGCCGATTAAATCCTTCCAAATTATTCTGTTTCCAAATGGCTGCACAGTTGACTCATAGTTCAAGCTCCCTTTGTTTACTGCTCACAATTTTTCTGTCACAATTAATGGCTGACTAGAATTAGGAAAAGAGAACCTCTATCAGGAGGAAGAGTCCTTTGCTAGACAGTTCAAGGAGAGACAGAGCAGTATACATCCCTAAGCGTATTTCAGAGGATACAGGCCTGGTCTCACACCAAACGTCCTAGCCAATAAGAGGATACTCATTAGGGAAGCAGACACTGTTTCATCCTTGGCATGGCCACTGAAGCCTCGGCCTTGCTCCAAGTTGTAACTTGTGACACTGGCCTGTAGTGTAGCTGAAGACCTATCAGCAAAATACCTTAGCAATGTGAAGGGAGTTTTTCCAGGGTGGTGGTTGATGACTCCAGGTTGTGGAGACCTAATATTATAAGACCCATTTCAGCAATCCAGGTAAAAAAAAAAAATTGTTTTAGGGAATGGATAATGCCTCTCCAGATGTTTATTGCCTCTGCATTAGCTTGCCAACCACCTCTGTTTTGCATACGTTACTGGGGATGGCTGGGTGGTGGTGGTGAATTCACTTACCCATAGATCTTTGATGCTACCATGCACATGCATTGTGACCAAGGCTCCTAGTTCAGACATCATCTTAATCAATCTTGTATTTCCCAATACTCTTGGCTGGAACAGCGCTAGAATCATGAGTTGGGAGAGTGGAGGGGAGAGTCCTCTTCCCTCCATACTTTCAGTCACTGAAGGAGAATCATCAAAAAAAGCAGGCAAATAAGTGGGTAAGGGGAATGAGTTGGAGGTGAGTGGAACTGAATTCTTCCGCAGCTTGACTTAAAATCCAAGCCAAATAAGAACTGAGGGGAGGGTGGGAGTTCATGATGCTCACATTATATTTCAGTGTAATGAATCACCAGGGTTCATATTCTGAAGCAAGGAATTACAGATCCTCAGCAACATACCTATTTATTCAGTTAAGCCTTTTCTTTGCCCAATACCAATTTACACAGCCCATCATTTGAAGCAGATGTGTTAGTAAACCAGCCAGAAACATTTCCTTGTTGTTGTTGTTTTTATATTTAAAAAGCAACTCAGAATTGTTTTATTAGTAACTATTATTCAATCTTAAAAGGAGAGCGGCACTAGTAAATCCTAATACAATAAAATGAAGCATGCTAATGAAAAGCAAAAATAACAAAAAATTTAAAGCAGCAAATGGAATTTAGTATCAGAATTGAACTGGTTGTATTTAACTATTGCATAACTCCAAGCATCTCAGACGCTTTCAGAAATGCCTAGTTACTGAACAGTCAGCCACAACAGAATGCTATACAGAAGGAAATTTGCATACTACACAACACAGGCTATAGGAATTCACATATTCACATCAAAAAGGGCAAAATAGGGGGACAATGTTTTATAGAGCATCCAGGGGTTGGGGTGGTTGTTCCCTGATATAAACGAAATGTTGGGAGAATTTAATAGAAATGCCTGCCCTGTTTACAGCAACCTTTACCCATTCTCCTTTACCCATCCTGGGAATGGGTCCTGTGCCATCAGCAAACTTGTTCCTGTATTTCGGTGCGTGTCTGCACTTCCCCACTTGCTAGCATAACATGTGTGAACCATCCTTTAAGTTCCTTACCTTAGCCTACCCCAGGGGTCTGCAACCTTTAAGACAAAAAGAGCCACTTGGACCCGTTTCTGAAGAGGAAAAAAAACGGAGCCGCAAAACCATTGCGACATTTAAAACAAATATATCTCCGGAGCCGCAATCTGACAGCGGACGGGAAGGTGACGTCGGGACGGTGCGGGACCTAACGCACGCACCACCTCCATGCAACGTCACAGCCAGTACAGCGCCCGCTACAGTGGGGAGTGTCAGGGTGCACAATGCTCCTCCTCCCCTCACTAGTATCCGCCCCGGAGCCGCGGCAAAGGTGTAAAAGAGCCGCATGCGGCTCCGGAGCCGCGGGTTGCTGACCCCTGGCCTACCCAATCCAGAGAGAGGAGGGGAAATGTTTTGCCAAGCAAAAGAATTCTAACATGAAACCCAATAGGGATGGGTGCTGTGGGACCACAACTCCCATCATGCCTGACCAGTGGCTGTGCTGATTGGGGTTGTTGAGAGCTGGAGTCCCATAACATGCAAAGGGCCACAGCTTTCCCTTCCATGACGTACCCTAAAACCAACCCATGTGTGCTTGATCTGGGCCACTGTAGGCCATCCCTGACACAAAGTTCAGGCATTGCTCCTAGGAAACATAGTCATATAAACATCACCTTCTTGGACAGGACCAAGGTCCATCTAATCCATCATTTTTAACCACGGTCCAGAATCATGGCCAATAGGGCCACCATCCCTTTGCTTGTTCCCACCATCTGATTATGCATTGAAATTCAAACTCAACAAGTCTGATTTCCCAAGGGGAATGCCCTTACTCATTAACATGGGAGCCGCATGGTTCCCATCTCTTTTTAAATGCTCTGTCTACTTCATATGCCGGGCCATATGCTAGCTTAAACTTCTGTTCCTTGGCTCCTCACTGCCAGGAGGAGGAGCTGCTGGACAGACAGCCTCCTTGTGAGGAGAGTGTATGAGCAATTTGTGGTGTTTTTTTTCTAAATGAAAGTGATGTCAACTGTGGTGGGCCGGGTGTGTGCCCCACCTGCCTGCAGAACGGCTGATTTACACATGTGTACCTGCCACTAGGCCAGATCTGATTCCCCTGCCCCCATGGGCCAGGTTTGGACCAGTAGGCATGGCTGTCCAGCAGTCAATCACTCGACGTCTCAAGTGACAACTGATTGGTGCCGAGAGCAAGCCCTGCTGGAAGTGTAACCACACCTTTTTTCATATGTGGTGGACTTGCAAGAAAGCAAAGGTATTTTGGGAGACGATATATAACGAGATTTTAAAAATGTTTAAAATAATTATATCCCCTCCCCCCCCCCCAAAAAAACCTGAAGCTTTTCTTTTAGGGATTATAGGGACAAAAGTCCCCCCAAAAGATGGTTCTGTTGTTTATGTATGTTACAACTGCAGCTAGGACTCTCTCTATGCACAAAAATGGAAAGACCCTAAAGCAGAAATTCCTCCTAAAGAAGATTGGATAAATAAGGTGATGGATTATGCAGAATTGGCAAAGTTAACAGCTAAAATAAGAGAGGAAAGCTTTGTGGAAGAACGGAAACCCTTTCTGGATTATTACATGATGAACACACGAGTAGGATTTGAACTATGAGCAACAGAAGGGATTAAAGATTACAGTAGTTCTGATGAGGTTTAAGAGATAGAAGGCAGGGTGCAATACAGGAAAAGAAACAGAAACACCATGGGAAAGGGGGTGGGAAGTTGGAGGGAAGTTTTTCTTATGTACTGAAATACATTGGAAAACTTAATAAAAAAAACCCTTCACAAAAAAGGTCATAGCCCTCATAGTTTAAATAGTCATCAGTAACACTCTCCTCCTCCCTTGACCCCACATTTGCCTTGCCTGCACACCATGGGGTTCGCCACAGTTTTCTCATCATGCATAGTGTCACACTACATTTGAATACAATGGTGGGCAGATAGCGAGTTCAGCGATGGTGATCCTTCTTATTTGCATGACTAAAAGCATTGTTTCTTTTACAGCAGTTTGTTTTTTTTAATCTTTTTGTAACTGATACTCTCAGAGGTGACATGCTGGTGCCAAGTTAAACTCCTGGAATGTGTTTGCTTCATGATTGTATCTGAGAATATGGTAACCCAAGAATTGGTTGAAGCGGTGCAAGAAACACGATGTGCTCTCCGCCCGGGGGATGCACGTATCGCGATCAAATGGAGAATGAGAAAATGTGAATCGGCAGCTCTGTTGATCACCAAATTATAGTGAACATGTACCGTATTTTTGGCCCTACAGGACGCACTTTTTCCCCTCCAAAAATGAAGGGGAAATGTGTGTGCATCCTATGGGGCGAATGCAGGCTTTCGCTGAAGCCTGGAGAGCGAGAGGGGTCGGTGCGCACTGACCCCTCTCGCTCTCCAGGCTTCAGGAAGCTATCCGCAAGCCCTGCAAGCCCGGCAGGAGGTCCCGGGGGCTCGCAAGGCTTGTGGGCAGCAGCCTGCAGCCCACAAGCTCGGGGGACAGCGGGGAGGCGCAGCGCCGCCACCCCGCTATTCCCTGACCTGGTCTGGAGGCTGGCGGGGGGGGGGGGAGAAGCAAGCTTGCTTCTCCCCATCGCCAGCCCCACAAGCTCGGGGGATAGCAGGGAGGCGGAGCGTCGCCACCCCGCTATTTCCGGACCTGGTCTGGAGGCTGGTACCACTGTATTGTAAGTTTTATCATTTTACTGCATCATTCCGGAACTGCTGCCAGTCTACCAAAGTGAGAAAAAGTGTCAGAAAGCATAAGTCTCTCACAAATGATGACGTCCTCGCATCTGAGTTTATGTGCTTCATACTTCCAAAGTCTTTACTTAGTGCTCAGTGATGCTACCTTTATAAAAGAGGATTGTTCCTGCCTCCAGAATACTGGCTGAATAGTACAATGGCTCCTGATAATACAGAATATGGTCCTCCTTCATATAAATAATACATGTTAAGAAATGAAGGACTTTTACCTGTACATGACCTGGAAGCTGTATGCCGGCTCCCTCGGCCAATAAAGCGAGATGAGTGCCGCAACCCCTGAGTCGGCCACTACTGGACCTAATGGTCAGGGGTCTCTTTACCTTTACTTTTAGACCATAGAATCTAGGTCAGAGTATTAGATCAATGCCCGATCCTAAGGTTCACAAAGCAAGCACATAGGTTCTTAGCATCTACAACCGCCCTTCTGGTGTAGTTCTCAGAAGACCATTACTGCTACTAATTGAAGCTGGTTCATGCATTCATGTTTATCAATGGTTGGCTGTGGCATCTATACAAAAGTCATCACAGAGCTCAAATTAAAGGGTTTTCCTAACACTTCACATCACCATAACACAATGCTTCTCCAAGGATCCCAGTTTGCACATTGAGCCAGTGGCAGACCTACATTTTGGGAACCCTGAAGCTTGAATTGTCATGGGGGCCCTTCACAACCAGCAACGAGATTTGGGTAACCACTGTTACCTTCTTCAATGGGGTTGTTCCATGACAGATCAGCACACTTTTATAACCTCTGTGCTACTGACGCTCAAACTTTGAGATTGTTGAAATATAAAGGTACCCCTGCCCGTACGGGCCAGTCTTGCCAGACTCTAGGGTTGTGCGCTCATCTCACTCTATAGGCCGGGAGCCAGCGCTGTCCGGAGACACTTCCGGGTCACGTGGCCAGCGTGACAAAGCTGCATCTGGCGAGCCAGAGCCACACACGGAACGCCGTTTACCTTCCCGCTAGTAAGCAGTCCCTATTTATCTACTTGCACCCGGGGGTGCTTTCGAACTGCTGGGTTGGCAGGCGCTGGGACCAAGCGACGGGAGCGCACCCTGCTGTGGGGATTCGAACCACCAACCTTTCGATCGGCAAGTCCTAGGTGCTGAGGCTTTTACCCACAGCGCCACCCGCGTCCCTGTTGAAATATATACAACCAAAAATTAATCAATTTGAGGCGTGCAACTCAACTCGAGTCTAAGGTAAAGGTAAAGGGACCCCTGACCATTAGGTCCAGTCGTGACCTACTCTGGGGTTGCGGCGCATATCTCGCTTTATTGGCCGAGGGAGCCGGCGTACAGCTTCCGGGTCATGTGGCCAGCATGACTAAGCCACTTCTGGTGAACCAGAGCAGCGCACAGAAACGCCGTTTACCTTCCCCCTGGAGCGGTACCTATTTATCTACATGCACTGGCATGCTTTCGAACTGCTAGGTTGGCAGGAGCAAGGACCGAGCAACGGGAGCTCACCTCGTCGCAGGGATTCGAACCGCCAACCATCCGATTGGCAAGTCCTAGGCTCTGTGGTTTAACCCACAGCACCACCCGCATCCCCAACTCGAGTCTACTAGACCCAAAATTTTAAAGGAATGTGGACTAAAGTCGCTTCTGGGGCTCTCCAGAATTCGGGGCCCTGAAGTTTAAGCTTATGAGTTTCATAGTATATCCACCCTGCATTGAGCTGCAGGTCACCAACAGCTCAGTTAGTAATCATGCAATGAAAATAAAGTTATGTATGTCTATGTGGTAATCATCTTATGTGGCCCTGGCAATGTTCAGGACGCAAGGGAGAAACGTGCTAAGAGGAAGGCACACTTGGCAAATCCACACCATGATCAACTCGCGCCTGGGAACCAATGTCCTCACTGTGGAAGGACGTGTGGGTCCAGAATTGGCCTTCACAGCCACTTATGGACACTTTGTTAAAACCGTGTTTATGGAAGGCAATCTTACTCGGCTACGAGTGATCGCCAAAGAAGACGACGAATGTCAGATGTAGGGAACCTTTGGCTTTCCAGATGTTGTTGAACCACAACTTCCATCACCCCAGGCAATTAGTCATGCTTGCTGGGGCTGATGGGAGCTGTAGCTTGGCAACTTCTGAAAATCCAAAAGTTCCCCATACCTGTCTTGGGTGCAATGCAGCACTTTGGGGGTACTGGAGAACTATTCTAGGCTGATATACCAACTCAAAGACTTTAGACTGCTTGATGGCAAAAGGAAAGGAAAGCACAACCAAACTCAAAAGGGCTGCTAATAATAATAATAACAATAATTTATTATTTATACCCTGCCCATCTGGCTGGGCTTCCCCAGCCACTTTGGGCGGCTTCCAAAAAAATATTAAAATACTATAATACATCAAACATTAAAAGCTTCCCTAAACAGGGCTGCCTTCAGATGTCTTCTAAAAGTCTGGTAGTTGTTGTTCTCTTTGACATCTGATGGGAGGGCGTTCCACAGGGAAGGCGCCACTACCGAGAAGGCCCTCTGCCTGCTTCCCTGTAAGTTGGCTTCTCGCAGTGAGCGAACTGCCAGAAGGCCCTCGGTGCTAGACCTCAGTGTCCGGGTAGAATGATGGGGGTGGAGACGCTCTTTCAGATATACTGGACCAAGGCCGTTTAGGGCTTTAAAGGTCAGCACCAACACTTTGAATTGTGCTCGGAAACGTACTGGGAGCCAATGTAGGTCTTTCAAGACCGGTGTTATGTGGTCTCGGCGGCCGCCCCCAGTCACCAGTCTAGCTGCCGCGTTCTGGATTAGTTGTAGTTTCCGGGTCACCTTCAAAGGTAGCCCCACATAGAGCGCATTGCAGTAGTCCAAGCGGGAGATAACCAGAGCATGCACCACTCTGGCGAGACAGTCCGCGGGCAGGTAGGGTCTTAGCCTGCGTACCAGATGGAGCTGGTAAACAGCTGCCCTGGATACAGATTTGACCTGTGCCTCCATGGACAGCTGTGAGTCCAAAATGACTCCCAGGCTGTGCACCTGGTCCTTCAGGGGCACAGTTACCCCATTCAGGACCAGGGAATCCTCCACACCTGCCCGCCTCCTGTCCCCCCAAAACAGTATTTGTGTCTTGTCAGGATTCAACCTCAATCTGTTAGGGAGTTTAGCCCCTTCCCAGTTGGGGAAAAAAGCCTAACAACTGAAAGCAGCTTTCAGAATATCTGTTGTAATGCAACAGGTATTTTAGATGTGCTCATGGAAAAAAGAGGGAGGAAACAATCCATTTCTTAGGCGAGGAGGATTGCCCCATCTTTAAAGCAATTAAAATATTTGAAGGAACTACTCAGAGCCTTTGGAAAGAAGGGGGGGTCTAAATTAAATACATACACGTGTGGCAACTGTGTTGTGTCTCACCAACTACACAGGACTGCCTGAAACCCCAAACTGTCTCACAGACAATCCTATTGCCTTGCATGATGACACCAGCCTCAGTGAGGTTACAAACCCCTGAAGCTTCAAGTGCAACCCCCATAAGGCAGCTCATTTGGACTAGTCGGCAGAATTACTAGGTCTGCTGCGGAAGGAAATGGTTCGTGGGGTACAGTAAGTGCTCCAGACAGGCATTCAGCAGCAGCAAACTAGCACAACTGCACTAAGTAGAAAATGTCACACCAACCTCCATTCTGAAGAACTCAATCTCACTTTCTTTTGAAGCTTCTCACACATTTTCTACTGGCAAAGCAGGAAAGCAGATCAAATTTCCAGTTTTGGATTCTAGGATTTTGAACAGATATGAAGTGGAAGAGGAGACATAGCCAGGGACCTTTAGTCTTGGCCACTGCTTCATCAAGGCAAGACCTGCGTTGCTGTACTCATTAGGCCTGACCCTCCTGGGCACACCCTGCTTTAAAGAGTTAACTCCAGCTTGCTCTGTGTGATTTACTGCTGGCTCGCTGCTGTCAGACACGTTATTCTTTGTTTCTATATAAATCGGTTCCACCTCCACGTGGGGACGCTTTGCGGTGGGGCCACTCAGCCTCCCCGTCACAGTGTGGGATCTTGTCCAAAGCCCAGGGAGGGGCTAGGGCCATGCCATGACCCCTTTTCGGGAACCCAGGGGATGCTCGAGTTGATCCACATCAGCAGGGCTCCCCCTACTGGTAGTTTGCCTAAGCCAATACCACTCACATTCTGTAACCAATAAAGTTGTGGCCTAAATTTGCCCATTAACATTAACCTAAAATTCTGTGTCCTGGTCTTTAGTTCTCCCAGGGGTGACTTAGGGGCCTTGACACACAAATGCAAGCCTTACAAAATGCAGACAATGCACGGTTGCTTGGGAAGCTATGGACCAAGTTCAGTGGCCCTAGGTTCCGTCCCTGGCATGTACAATCCCTCATCCCTCAGACACTAATGCATGCATTTTGGAGAGCATGATGTGTTTTCAAAACACAAACACAAGTTTAAATTAAATGGGCAGTGATTGTGCAAGCAGAACAACTTTTGCTTGTGCAATGGGACTCTCCTCCCACCATGTGCACCCTGCATTGACCCCAAATCTGTTCTGGAGGCTGCGGAGGGGGGGAATCCAGAACAGATTTAGGGGGCGCACAGAGGGATGAGGTGGGGAGAAAGACCCATTGCACAATCAGAAGTCGTTCTGTTCATGCGAAGTGCTACTTTGTCCTACATTGAATACAACCCAATCTCTTGCCATCTATTCTGGCTTCTACTGGCACTGCAACAAATAGCTTGGCCCACCCAGGCACTGCCTGATCAATCTCAGTCTGCCCTCAGCCAGGCTCCTCTCCCATCTGCCTGTTTTCTTACTTACATCCAGTCCAGAAGATGGCCATGGCTTTCAGCTTCCTATTTCTGGGTCCCCATCTGCTATACATATAAAGCAGCATCATTCTACACAGTCATGGCTTCCCACCAGGGGCGGAGTGTGGGGAGGTCCAGGGGGGCCGTAGCCCTGGGCACATGATTTGGGGTGTGTGAGTCAGATGCCCCCATGCAGGGATCCCTGCCCTGCCTGCCACCGGGAGTCTCTGGTCCCAGAGTCCAGCCTGGCCTTACTGCCATGCCTCCAGTCCCCTCTCTGAATGGCCACCCAGCCAGTATTGGGGAGATGCATCCATCAAGAACCGCATTGGCCACCAGGCTCCCTGCTGCGTGGGCAGGCAGGCAGGAGGCACAGCACAGCTCAGTGAACCCTCCGTGCCTTAAGCCTGCCAATGGCTGTGTTGAGGGTTGGACTGGCACAATGGGTTTTGTTTACCCTCTGCACCCTGGTCCCACCTGGTGTGTGTGCATAAGCAGGGGCACACTGGGTGCCAGCAAAGGACGCAACACCACTGTTTCTCCCTTAAAGCCCTAGGAACAGTAGTTTGTTAAGAGTTCTGAAGGTTGTTAGCAGAACCCCATTCTCCTCACAGAGCTATAATTTGCAGAGTTCACTGGGAAGAGGGACTGATCATTAAGCCACTCTAGGAACCGTAGCTCTGCAAAGGTCTCCTAACAACTCTCAGTCAAACACAGTCAAACCTCTCCATTCTTAAGGAAATCGGCCCTGAGTGCTCACTGGAAGGACAGATCCTGAAGCTGAGGCTCCAATACTTTGGCCACCTCATGAGAAGAGAAGACTCCCTGGAAAGGACCCTGATGTTGGGAAAGATGGAGGGCACAAGGAGAAGGGAATGACAGAGGACGAGATGGTTGGACAGTGTTCTCGAAGCTACTAACATGAGTTTGACCAAACTGCGGGAGGCAGTGGAAGACAGGAGTGCCTGGCGTGCTCTGGTCCATGGGGTCACGAAGAGTCGGACACGACTAAATGACTAAACAACAACAACAACAACAACAACAACTCTTAGCACCTTTAGGAAATTATAGCCCTATACAAACTTGCATGATATTCCCTGATAGTTCCCCTGTATTTCCCTATAGTTCTGGAAGTCACATTTCCATTGTTTGAAAACTCAAACATAATGCAGCTTGGGTTGCTTTTAGGAGTGCAATGTGCAGTTAATTCACTGCACCTGAAAACAAGGCGAAGCTGGGAGTGGTTTGCAGGCTTGCTCCAAGGAGCCATGCGTATTCTACATTTCAGATCTTAGCCACTAGCACTGAATAACCTCACTTCCATTTCTCATGCTGAATGCACTGTCGATTTGGCTTACATTGGGTACCCCAGCCTTGTGCTCACAAGAGGGTTTCTTTTTTTCTTTTCTTTTCAAGCCACGTCTTAGGGGTGATTATGTGCTGAAAGAATTCCACAATTGCCGGCTCCTGCTCCGACGTGAATAAGAAGGTCAACAATTCCTCTATTAACATGTGCAGTTTGCAAACGTTACATTGAAGAACTCGATACTGTAATTATGATCACGGGTAATGTGCCTTTCTCTGCTTGTCTAGAATCTGTAAATAGATGAGGTTTTTCTTTTCTCTTATCCACCCCCCCCCCCCGGCCTGTCTTTGGGGCTGGCTGTGTTCATTCCCCCCCCCAAAAAAAAACCCCTAAACCTTGATAGCTTTGCAAGCCTCTGTTTTCTTTCTCAAAAGCACAAGAGATGTCTCCTGCGCTCCATTTACTTTATTTGTGCCCTGTTATCCTCAAACAGCCAGCCGAACAGTAAATTAGCAAATGGTATGAAGATTTCTTATGAAAGGAAGCTGAAGGGTGGCGGGGAGAAAGAAACATTTTAATCACGCTGGCAGGTGGAAACCCTACTGTTCTGGACTGTGCAAAACAAAACACACCAAAAGAAAAATAATGATAATATGTGAAGAGCATAGAATTGTTCCAGTGTTTTAGGTACCGTTTCAGTTTTAGCATTATTATTTTGGGGGTTATATGTTGCAATTCCACTCCCCCCCCCCCTTCTGGCAGATAGGGTAGTGCCTGGATAAGGCCAGACAGCCACAGGGCAGGAAAACTGCTGTGTCAAATTTGTGGTTTCCTTTCCTGTAGTTCCTAATAGGGGTCAGATAAAACTGGAGGTGCCAGGTCAAAATCCAGCCTCCTTGGCTTTGCCGACTGCTTTCCCCGCCGGAAGTGCCCTCCAGGACATCAGAACTAGCCAGATCTACACTTGCGGGGGCTGGGAGTTGAAGTACAGCCCCACCATCTCTTCATAGCTTTGCAATTAGTTGCCAATTAAGGGCTTATAATTATTGATGCAGAATATTTGAAATAGGCAAGGCATTTCAGATTTAATTGCAGGGAGGAAGAGATTTTGGTAGCAGGGAAGAGAAGAACGAGGAAAGTCTTCTCCAGAAGATATTCAGAATTAATCCTAGAATCTTAGAGTTGCAAAGGACCCAAAGGTCATCTAGTCCAACCCCCTGCACTGCAATTAAACTGTGGGGAACAATGAAAGTTGCCCTATATTATGTCAGACTTTGTCTTGTTAGGCCAATTGCCACGTTCCTCAGCCTTTGGGTCCATAGATGTTGCTAGTACTGCAATTCCCATCACCCCTGACCATTGGCTAAGCTGGTTGGGGAAGATGGGAGTTGTAACCCAATGACTGGAGACCCAGGGTTGAAGAATGCTGCTTTAATCTGCTCACCTGCAAATCCTTGGGAGTCTCTGGAAGAAAGACTACCTGGTCCCTGTCCTTAGATGATAATATCATGGTCTGGATCAGAGATCCACTGCATGCAAAACACATATTCTACAACTGAACTCTGACACCCTCCTAAAAGCAGTGTATTTTATTAACATCTATTGTGCAAATATCTATTTATCTATTATATGAACTACAGGGATGTTATTGTTGCATTGTATACTGCAGTGGTTCTCAAAGGGTGTGACAGGAGAGGAAGAGGGATTGGAACCACTCTGGAAATTTTTAACACCGAGTTAACTCTCCTAACAATTATCAGCATCCTTAAACTACAGTTCCCAGGATTCCTTGGGGGAAAACCATTGACTGTTGAAAGTGGTATGATGAATTGTGCTAATGGGGCCCAAGAGAAAACATCTAAGGGGGAGATATGGTTTAGGGAAGAAGTCACTCCTCAATACACACTTTAGCAACAACAACAACAGCAACACTATTAGGTAAAGGTAAAGGTACCCCTGATCGTTAGCTCAAGTCGTGGACGACTCTGGGCTTGCACGCTCATCTCGCTCTATAGGCCAAGGGAGCAGGCTTTTGTCCACAGACAGCTTCCGGGTCAGGTGGCCAGCATGACTAAGCCAATTCTGGAGAACCAGGGCAGCACACAGAAATGCCGTTTACCTTCCCGCCGGAGTGGTACCTATTTATCTGCTTGCACTTGACTTGCTTTTGAACTGCTAGGTGGGCAGGAGCTGGGACCGAACAATGAGAGCTCACCCCATTGCGGGAATTTGAACTCCCGACCTTCTGATTAGCAAGCCCTAGGCTCTGTGGTTTAGACCACAGTGCCACCCCACTATTAATAGTGGCTAAAAACCCCCAATGTGCATTGTTTATATGTAACAGGAGAGAGAGATTTCCCTTCTCACAAAATATTTTAAAATGTAAGTATCAAGACCAGAAGTATAAAAACCTTTCCCCACAAACACACAGAAGGACTGGCTTTCGGGTGAGGGGAATCCACCTTCCTTTTCATTCAGGAGTCTTTCTCAAGCTTTCTGGAGAAGGACAAGGAAAGGACTGCACAACCTAAACAACATACCAGGCATATTTCTGTATTAGCTGCCAAAGCAGGGGGTGGGAAGGAGAGGAATCAGCACTCGGCTGCAGGTCTGTCATAGAAATGCTTAATTTTAACAGCCAATTGTTTGACAGGCCCCTGATTCTTTCTAGCGCCAGGGTTGGGATATGCACTGAGGAAGACATGGCCATTTTGCCTGGCGATCCTTGGGACACAAAGCCATTTATTGTAAATTGAGACCATTTAGACTCATTCCAAATCACCTCCCTTGTTACTCTGATTTGACTGTCTGTTCTAATTTATTTGAAACATGGGGAACTCTTGGAGGATACTGCATATTGACAATAACAGTTTCGTAGTATCCCCATTCCTCACAGATCATCTAGTATTGGCCCTGATGTTTTGGGACTGCAAGTCCCATCATCCCTGACCACTGGTCCTGTTAGCTAGGGATGATGGGAGTTGTAGTTCCAAAACATCGGGAGGGCCAAGTTTGGCCATGCCTGAAGTATTACAAACACGCAATGGGTTGGATCCAGTGGAAAGGAAGGATTGCAGGTCAGTGCTATAACACTTGCCTGGCAGGTAGAAGGCCTCAGGTTGAACCCTGGCATCTCCAGGAGCAGGAGTGCCAACTTGGCCCCACAACCATGGGTGCCCGGGGCCATGGAGTATGCATGGCCATGGCACTGAAATTTGTGAGTGTCCTGCCCCTTCATGGGTAATTTTGTGGGTTCTTGGGCACCCAGGGCCTTGGCACCTATGCCAGGTAGGACTGTGAGAGACCCCTGTCTGAAACCCTGGCGAGCTCCTGCTCCCCTGCATGGACACTGCTGAGCTAGATGACCCCATGATCCAATTCTGTCCAAGAGAACTTCCCACAAACCTAGTCAACCTCCGGCCCCATTGAAATCAATGCAGAAAGTTGTCAAGGCTTCCCACTGATTTCAATGATGCCACGAACCGGCAGGGCAACAGAGAGGAAGAAGAGGATCCCAGCAAGGGGTGTAGTCATGACTGGGGCAGAGCAGGGCAGGCCTGAGATGGAGAAGGAGAAGTTGCTGTAGAAAGTACTCACGAGACAATGGAAGATGCCAAGGGGGATGGAAGTCAGTGCACAGGAACCAGAACAGCAGGACCCATCACCAGAGCCAGAGGGACCCCTGTTTCCACAAACACGCTGGGCTCTGAGGCATAGGGAGCAGCAGGAAAGAAGAACTGGGAGGTTGAGGCAGCCCAGGTGAGGTGTGTTAGCTTTGGGAGGAGGTGTGGCTACAGTAGCTACAGTAGGCTCAGGACAGGTGAGGGTCATCTGCCTCATCAAGCCCAGATGCTGCAATCAGCATGCAAAGTATTAAAGGGAAGCAGAGCTGCAGTGCTGTGGCTGCTCAACTTCCCACGTTGGTTGGACCACGGCTAGGATGTTCCAGGGAGGTCTTTGCAACTGTGCTTGTGTGGGACTGACTCTCAGGTGCCCTGATGCCTTGATTGGCTGCAGAAACTGGGCCTGACAGGACTTTCGACCTGGTGGCCTGCCCAGGGGCGAAGGACGGCATCGTGACACCTGGGGCGGACATAACGACGTAG
Source organism: Podarcis muralis (assembly GCF_964188315.1). Classification (NCBI taxonomy): domain Eukaryota; kingdom Metazoa; phylum Chordata; class Lepidosauria; order Squamata; family Lacertidae; genus Podarcis; species Podarcis muralis. Next base: position 24,543,845 of record NC_135659.1, on the reverse strand, counting down.
GGCGCATGTGCGGCATCGCTACGTGTGACACATGTGCCTTACATAGTGATGCCGCACATGCGCTGTATAGCAGTTTGCCACCAGTGCCACTCCAGCGCTGTATGGATGGTGCTGGAACCCCTCCATCGCCGCTGCAGCCATGAACATGGCTGTAGCGACGATGGAGGGATCCCATCACTGTCTGTACGGCGCTGGAGTGGCGCTGGCGGCAAACTGCTATACAGCACATGTGCGGTGTCGCTACATACAGGGCATGCATGTGACGCCGCACATGCACTGTACTTAGCGGTTTGCTGCCAGCATCGGGATCCTCTGCTCACGGCTGTGGTTCAGGAGAACATTGGAAGCAATCCTAGCCCCGCTTACCTGGGAGTCAGGCCCACAGAATTCAGTGAGACTTACATTTGAGTGGAGATGGTGAGGACTGCAGCCTAACTGGGTGTGAGCCCCAATGACTACCCTTCTTTTGAAAGCAGCTTACACCACAAAAATCTAGCATAGCCAAACTTTTCCCAACACTCATCTGCATGTGGAGGAAAGTTCCACCTGTTTAATTCCTGGGTTTCACAGAGACCAGGCCATTTTTATTTTTATTTTAAAGTTGGCAGTGACATTTAATACACTGGCATATTGGCAAATGCTAGAGTGAAAGGACACAAAGCCAAAGACAAGCCACACAGAAATATGAAGAACTCTTGCACTCTGCAACCAATGACATTTACACATAGGGGAACAAACGAGTAGTGTGTCTGTTTAGCTGAAGGATATGCAAATTCCAGTTCTGAAATCAGCAAGTTGGAAAGAAATATAAGAAGTCATCTTACACTGAGGTAAACCATTGGTCCACTCAGGTTTTCCCAAACTTGGATCTCCAGCTGTTTTTGGACTACAGCTCCCATCATCCCTAGCTAGCAGGACAAGTGGTCAGGGATGATGGGAACTGTAGTCTAAAACCAGCTGGAGACCCAAGTTTGGGAAACCTTGATCTAGATCATTATTGTACACATAGACTGGGCGTCACTTTCCTGGTTTTCAGGCAGGTGTCTCTCTCATCCGTACCCGGAGATGCCAGGGAACTGAACCCAGAACCTTTTCTGCAGTCTTCTACCACTGAGCCCTTCCCCTTCAACACGCAAGTGGTTTTCTACTAACAGCATGTAGCTCTAGAGGAGAACTGATGTTGTTTCTTATTTCATGATGCATAGACTAGCATGGTAGCTGCAATGAAATAAGAAACAACCCAAATTCCTCTCTCATATAGAAATTCTATTCCCATTCTGTCCCTATTTTCATACAATCAGGGTCGTGTTTCCATTTTGTGGTTTCTGTGAAGAGCTTCATGTTTTCTTTAATTAAAAGAAAAACTGGATTATTTTTTAAAATGTGCATTTAGACATATCCAGCCAAGAAAAGTAGGCCCATTTTTTCTACCTTTTTTTCATTCAGGAGTTGCACTAGCTTCTTTTTTTAAAAAAAAAAAGCACAACAAACCCCCCTGTTGCTTCTTGAAGGTGTTTTCATTTCATTAGACTTGCAAATATATCTGCAGAAGTCACTAACCCATAATTTTCACCTAGTCTGCTTTGCCACACTCCCCTATGGATAGCCATTGGTGTGCCATGTCTGTAGCCCAAAAGGGGAGGGGGGAAGAATCAACTCTCTTTCCATTCGCAAACGCTTCCCTGATTGGTCACCTGGAGGAGGCTGTTTCTCACACTAGGTGATCAGGCGATTGGCTATTTATAACCTTCCTCCAAATTCCTTCTCAGTATGTTTACTGCTTATTCTTGTAAAGCTGAGCAGATCTAGCCATCTGAGAACCCTATGCACACAACCTTCGATTTCATCATGGGATAAAGGCAGCAAAATGCTATTTTTTTATATAGCCATGTCAGAATGAATAGAATTGTAGAGTTGGAAGAGACCACAAGGGTCATCTAGTCCAACCCCCTGCAAGGCAGGAATCTCTTGCCCAACGTAGAACTCGAACCCATGACTCTGAGATTATGGATTCGGGGTGTGGATCTTGTCCGAAGCTCAGGGAGGGGGCCATGCCACGACCCCATCGGGAACCCAGGGGTAAGCGTGAGTTGATTCGCATTGACAGTGCTCCCCCTACTGGTGGTTGACCCTTACAGGACTCCCTGCATGGTGGGCAGGAGTCAGATATAGTCGGGTCAATTCCAGTGCCTAAGCCAATACCGCTCACATTCTGTAACCAATAAAGTTGTGGCCTAAATCTGCCCAATAACCATTAACCTAATATCTGTGTCCCTGTGTCTTATTCATAAACAGGGGTGGCCTTGGGGTCTTGACATGCAAAACGTGGGTCTTATGAGGTTTGACACCAAGTGAATATTTCATTTTATTTCAAATTCACTATCATGGTGGGGCATTAATACAAGGGACCCTTACAAAACTGGATGGTAAATTACTCGTCTTCTATAGCTACTTTGAAAAAAGGTGCTCATTCGTCCCAATCATCCCTGCCAACAGATGTCATATTTAAAAGGTAATGTGAATCAAAGAAAGTCTTAGATATCTAAGTAGACTTGCAATGAAAGGAAGTATTTTCTGCCAAAGGTTGCATAAATCAGAGAAGGACAGATTCTCTGTCGTAAGAGGAGAACCCTAAGAGAATGAATGGGAATTTTCCACTGATAGTCCCATTGTGGAAATTATGATATTATAAAATATTGAAGTGGGAATTAGAATTCTGCTGAGGTTATTTTGCAATTGCAGTTCTATGCATGCTTACTTGGGAGTAACCCCACTGAACTCAGTGGAACTTACTTTCATGTAAGCATACATAACATTGGGTTGAGGCTCTGTGAATGCAAGCAAACCCATGTGTATTTAACTAAGAAGTTGTTTTCAAAACTTTTGACAGATTTATTTGATTTCTATCTTGTCCTTCCTGATTCCCCCACCCAGAAATTTGCAGAATTATTGGAAGTTAAATACTAAGCTCTAAGGATACCTGTTTAAGATGGCATGAAGGCTTACTTGATAGAAAATGGTACAAGATTTGTCCAATATTAAACCATTTTATTCATTTTCAAAAGAAAAACCTTTCACAGTAGAGGCAGAAATTCTAATATTAATAATTGCATTTTACCACATATGGCATACATTGGATTTCCCCCCTTCCCCCCCCTTTTGCATTATCTTGTGGGAAGTAAAGATCCCTATCTATAATGTTGAGGACTTGTTAGCTGAAAGAAATGAGCAGATAAAGGAGGCAACTGCTTATCGATGATTTTGTGGAAATGGGAGGTGAGATCCAACTCTCACTGGGATTTAATTCCCACTGAAACGACCAAGCAATGTGCTCCAAACTTTTACAACGGCACAGAAAACTACTTAATGATTTCTCTAGGCAAAGAAACAAAGGACAGAATGTTTAGGGACCGCATGGACTCCCATATGGTGTTCGCAGGGATTTGACAAAAGCTCGATTTTTTTTTTAATGATCTTGTCAATTTACCGTGTGATCTGAGATTTAAGCACATGCACTTGGAAGGAAACCCTTCCAGTTTCGACAGAGCTTTCTCCCAGCTAAGTGCGCTTAAGAGGATCACAGCCCCAGAGAGATCGGCACCATGCAGCAAAACCCTTGCCAACATATTTTTTCAGTCATCTGAGCTTCATTTGGAGAAAGTGAGCTTGATCCCATCTGAAACAAGCTACAACCCTCAGCTTTTTAGCATTCTCATTTCCTAAGGAGATCTGGGGAACAAAGCAGATGGCCAGGGGGTGTGGAGGGGGGGGGGAGAAAGTTAAGAAGTCAATAACTGTGCTTTCATCTTTACAATTCCTTAAATCGCTTTGCTTTGCTTGGAATAAGATGTATATATTTCCCGCACATGTCATGGCCCCCAAGGAATGGGGAGACCAGGATGGGAGTAATTCATGGCTCAAGGTAAGAGGTGAGTATGGATTGACTGGTCCTCCCCACTTCGAAGACCCAAATCGAGCCAGCAGGGGGCAGAAAGACTGAGGGATGTGACTGACAAGTCCAAGAGGTGATCAGGCACCCAGAGGCTGAGAGGGAGCTCTCTGAAAGCACCTTTCTCTCTTCCACAGTCGATTTGCATCGTGAGCAAGACCAACAGATCTACAAAACTGAGAACCACAAGGAGAAGAAGAAGAAGAAGAAGAAGAAGAAGAAGAAGAAGAAGAAGAAGAAGAAGAAGAAGAAGAAGAAAGCAGCCATCCTAGGGATTTCCTTGAAAAACAACTCAAGATTTGTGTGCTTTTGGAGGCCAGGCTGCAAAGGCTGCAGGAGACGGACCAAAAAGAACCACCACAACAAAACGACCCAATCACTTCAAGGGATTCCACTGGATGGGAGAAAGTGACAAAGACCTGCTGATGCTGGAGAAAGGAAACTCAGCGCACTGCCAGGCAGTGATACAAGCAGATCTCTGTCCTGTGCAGAGATGCAGATTTATTTCCAAGGCGCATTTCCCGTATTGCTGGTATCTCAGCGCCTGCTGCTGCTTCTTTCAGAATTTCCAGCTGTGGGGTGGCTCCGCTGCTATTCTGATGGAGCAGTGGGGTTGCGCCCTCCGGAGCAATTCTCCCCTTGGGGTCACACACACACACACACACACACCAGATGCGGAGAAAGGGAGGCACCTTCCCTGTCATGGCCCTCTTTGACTCCCCCGCCTCCTCCTCCTCCTCCCGCGGGAACTCCCTGGAGTTTCAAACTTCCTTCTAGACTCTGCAAACGCCCAGGAATAGCACCCTGCTCACAAGTGGCCACAGACACCTAACGGACCACTCAGTCAGCCCCGCTCTTTCCTGCCCAGGGATGCACCTAAGGGGAGGGGAGGAGATTCCTTCTCCGCTATGCATTGAGCTCCTGTCAGAGGCTTGCCACGTAAGCTGGAAAGAGCCCGTTGGGGCTCTGGCGTGTGTGTGTGCTTGGTCACAGGTCGGAGATGCAAAACAGGTAAGGCGATATCTTGGGCTGTCTAACTGCTGCTGCTCTCCGAACGCGCAAGCTTGAGGGCTCCACAGAAGACTTCCTACGTGCTCTTCTCTCTTTCCCCATAAACAGTGCCAAAAAAGTCCCACGCTACAGCAGCTCAAAAATGTCAGTCCCTTTACTGCTTATTTCTCGCCAGCCAAAAAGAGAGCCGCACTCACATACTCAGAGGTCGCCAGTCAGTTCCTGATACCTGAGAGAGACATTTAGGATCGAAGGGAGTTTGCTGCTGTAAAGAATCCCCTGCTGATCTATTTTTTTATTTTAACATTTATTTATTCCAACCCCCTTTGAGAAAGTGGCATGACTTTGAAGTCTACAGACAGTGTCTCCCACCTCCTATTTCAAGCATTCACCAAGCCCCCGCTCCCTTTCCTTCCAGCCCCTCTCTCTTTGGCCAAGATTTTGTGAACTTGATCGGCTTAATGACTTCGGCAAGTTCAAGAGGCGCTGCGCTGGTGGTGAGAGTTTGCAGAAACCATTTTCCCGAAGCGTTTCCAAAAAATTGGCCGGGCGCACAAAGAAAAGTAGCTTTGTTCCGAAAGTGTCCCGCATTCCTTCCCAGTTTTAGCACCTTCCCACCGCCGCTGCTCCACGACTCCCTGAAAGCCTCAAGAAGCTGGAGCGGAGGAGACTCGCAGCCTGATCCTATGGATATTACGCTGAAACTGACATGAGTTCAGTGTTAATTTAGTACTCCCAAGCAAGCAGCAAGGTAGAAGCCTGCGACTAAGAGAATCTGAGCAGAAGCATCACCAAACCCACCACTGGTCACAGGGGGTGGGGAGAAAAACTTTCCCCCGGGGGGACTTCATGGAAATGTCATGCCTCCCCCCGCCCTAAAGTCCGAAGGAGCTCTAAGTTGGGGTCAGGGATTAGCTCAGGCGCCTGGCTTCTACGCAACAAACAGAAGAGGCAAGGAATCCTCTGAGCGCGCACAGAGTGCCTTCCACCACTCCAGAGATGTGATCGGACTTGTGAGCCCGGGTACCTTTGGCTACACAAGTCAGGGGCTTCCCTGCCTGCTATCTTCTCCTCCCGCCCCCTGACCACCTCCCCGTTCCCAAACGGGGCACAGGAGAAAGCGGCGACGGCAGCCCGGCTGGCCTCCTTCCTTACCTCCCCTGACCTCCGCCGCCTCCAGCAGGAGCATCCAAGCGACGAGTAGCGCGGGCCAAGCGGAGTCCCAGAACCACCGTTTCGTTTTCCACCTTGTGGACCATGTCCGCCTCGTCTCCATGGAGAGGGGTGCTTCCACCGCCGAGCGTGCCAAAAAAAACCTCGACGCGCGCGCCCCCCTGCCCAACCTCCGGGGCGCCTTGGCCCCCTGCGCGCTGCTCGCTCGCTCGCCTGGCCCGCCGTCGCCTCCTCCGCGCCACTTATATTCCCAAAGGCGCCGCGCCGTCTTCTCTAGAGATCCATCCGATCCGGTGTGCCAAAGCGGGGAGTGGGGGAAATGAAAAGAAAGGTGCCTGGAGAGGGTCCGAGCGAGAGAGAGAGAGAGAGAGAGGATGGTCCCTCGCTGCCGGCTGGGTCTCGACAGCCCGGCTCCAGGCCCTTCCGATGCGCCCTGCTTTCCCAACTGCAGGGCAATGAGGGGCTTCAGTCCAAAGGCGGAGAGCGCAGCATCCCCCCTCAAGGCTGCATCCTGAAAAGAGGGCTGGCCCAGAAGCGCACGGGGAGAACAGCAGCCAGAGAGCGAGCGAGCGGACAGCCTCCCTCCTCCGCCTCCTCCCGCCCTTCTTTTCTCCCACCCCCTCCTGCTCCCCCCCACCCACCCAAACTGACAAGGAGGCTGCCGGCCAGAAGCCAATAGCTCGCCTCCTTCCGCACCCGAAGCCTCGCCCACTCCCTCCCCTCCCCCTGGCCCAAGGAGACCCGGAGCAGAATGCGTGCCAAAAAGCGCTAAGTTTAAGGTGAGCAGGAAAAGTGGAAAGGGGAGACCATGGATAGCAGCGTTTCCAACACACAGCGGGGATTAAAAGAAATAGCGGAAGTGTGATATTCCCCCCCCCCCAAAAAAAAAGGATTGATTTGAGGGCTTCACTTACATCTCCCAAACTTTTGGGGTGGTCCATAAACGCATTCACAGGGCCCCCAATGAAAGGCATTGTTCAGAATAGCGGTTTACACCACTCACGAAGGAAGGTAACAGCATACTGAAATTCAAACAGTAACTTAATGGCACTTTTATTCAAAATCCCTTAAAAACTATTTAGTTTAGTTAATTCAGCAAAATTGATGAACTTGATCCAGTGATATCAACTTTTCAAAGTCTGCTGGTCAATTACACCTTCAGCACACACACCCTGCCCCGTGCCTCTTAGGTGCCGCCATTTTCCAGGGGTGGTACGGCCCCTTTGGGAGCCACTGATTTACACAGTGCTCTCCGAAGTTGAGCCTGACTTTTGGAAATAGTTGCACAAAAGTTACTAGAGTGCGGTGGGGTGTTAGTCTCTCTGAATGTGCAACAGCTCTTTATATGAATATTAAACGAAAAGAAGGAAAGGACCAGTATTATAAAGCAGTGGCGTAGCGTGGGTTGTCAGCACCCGGGGCAAGGCAAGTAATTTGCACCCCCTAACCCGTGGATTTTAGCACTCGAGTGCGAGCGCACCCCCCCAGATGTTGCGGCCAGTGCGGCCGGCCCCCCTGCACCCCCCATGCTACGCCACTGGGGCTGGGGGCGAGCGAAGGAGCCAAGGACCCCCCCCCCCCAAGGCTCAGCAGGAATTTATTAAATTTATTATTTGCGGAGCCCCCGCGGGCCGAGGCAGCCGAAGCCCCCTCCCCTCGGGCGCCTCCCCGCCCCCTCCTCTCCTTGGGCTGTAGGTGGAGCCCGCGCTCCGAGGCGCTCCAGATCCGGGCTTGGCGAGCGCCTCTCCTCCTCCCGGCCGGGTCCGGGGGCTTCCAGCCGCGCTCCGTCCTCGCCCCCCCCCCCCCCCCGCGGCTGAGACTTGCACTGAGAGCCAGAGCCAGCGGCGCCCCCTTCCGCCGAGAGACCAGCAGAGGAAGGAACTTGTCCCTTCCCTCTGGACTCGCGCCCCCCCCCAGATGTTGCGCCCGGTGCGGCCGGCACCCCTGGCACCCCCCACGCTACGCCACTGTTATAAAGTACAGTGGTACCTCGGGTTAAGTACTTAATTCGTTCCAGAGGTCCGTTCTTAACCTGAAACTGTTCTTAACCTGAAGCACCACTTTAGCTAATGGGGCCTCCCACTGCCGGCATGCCGCTGGAGCATGATTTCTGTGCTCATCCTGAAGCAAAGTTCTTAACCCGATGTATTATTTCTGGGTTAGCAGAGTCTGTAACCTGAAGCATCGGTAACCTGAAGCGGATGTAACCCAAGGTACCACTGTATCTGTGCTTAGGAGATGGCTCTGGCTCACCACAGGCAGCCAAGCAGGGGGTTAATAGAGAGCCTGCTTGAATCTCAACTAGAGCTATCCCTCCATGGAAAAGGTAGTCTAATAAAGTTAGCCTCTTTGAGACTAGGCTCTTGCTGCTATTGCATAAGGTCTTTGTGAAGTGGAAGAGTAGGATGAGGTCAAATGGCATTTAAGCAGAAATGGCAAAAGAAATCTTCATCCCTGTGCACACCTACAATTTGCCCCCTGCAGCGAAAAAAATATTTGTTCTGAGCACAAGATGGAGCTGCATGTGACTGATCAATTGTCATTCTGAGTGAAGCTCCTCTTCTCAAACTGTATACATGGCCGCCACCTCCCCTCTCCCAGCTAAAATAAACGCACTAAAGAAGCACATCGGTTTGCATCCCCACCACTACTGAGGAAGGTGCTTATCTCCAAACCAAATTTCTAGTTGATTTTTATGATCTTCATCCATTCTCCCCATAAAAACCCAGGTCAGCTTTTGCAAAAGCCAACAGAAAACACACATGGCTTCTTTAGCATGCCTAACTATGGACTGGATTTTGTCCAGCCAGCTCTCCTGACCAGTGGTGCTAAGGTGAAGTGGCTACTTCAGGTGGGCAGACTTTGGCCATTGCGGGTAAGTGGGAGACTCATCAATCTGTCCCATGGACACACTCTATGAGGACACTGCCTGATGCAACCCACATGGAGGACCACCACTAGACATGGAAGAGCAGCGCCAAGTCTTTAATTGTGGCAACACTAGTGAAGGTAGGCCAAGGAATCCAATTTACCAACAAAAGGGGAGCAGATGTGCAGAGTGGCAAATCCCCACCCCGGGCTTACATACAATTGGGATTAACTAGAGGGGTTTAAGCACCAAATGGAGAAAGTTCCCTCCTTTCTATTCTGGAAATTGGAACCCCAACCTTCGCTTTAGAGGTGGAAGCATAGGAAGTTGACTTAAATAGAGTCGGTCCCATAGATCAATCTAGCTCAATATGGCAGTGGATCCCTGGGCTTTCAGACTAGTCTCTCTTGGAGATGGCAGGGATTGAACCTGTGAACTTCTGCATGCAAGACAGATGGGATACTATTGAGCTACAACCTTTCCCCTGCCGTGTAATAGAGATCTGAGTTTAAAAAGGTTGCCCTGCTGTGCCATGTCCATTTGATGACGTGGATTTCAATCCACAAAAGCTGATGTGTGTCCTAATAAATCTGCCTGTTTTAGGGTGCAATGAGACTTTTTTGTTGTTTGGCTGCAGGCCCTGTCCTTCCTCTGGAGAAACAAAGACACATCTTCTAGAACCACAATACAGTGGTACCTCGGGTTACATATGCTTCAGGTTACATACACTTCAGGTTACAGACTCCGCTAACCCAGAAATATTACCTTGGGTTAAAAACTTTGCTTCAGGATGAGAACATAAATCGTGCAGTGGCGGCACAGCAGCAGCAGGAGACCCCATTAGCTAAAGTGGTGCTTCAGGTTAAGAACAGTTTCGGGTTAAGAACAGACCTCCAGAACAAATTAAGTTCTTAACCCGAGGTACCACTGTACTCGGAAAGGATTCATCTCCCACGTGCAATCACATGGCCAACGTGATTTCCCCCACTTGGTAGCAATTGTTTTAATAATTGTTCTGTGGCCTCTACGTCCCTATGTATTAAGAACTTCATCAAGGCAGCCAACAGAATTTCCTATTTGCAATGCTGAATGAGAGTGGAGACAACTTTATATGACCAGCTCATGTTGAAAATAATGAAAGGGATATTTCATTACTTAAAAAAAAAGACATCCAAACAGAGTTTGGTCTGTGATCTGATCCTGGATGGAAAAAGACATTGCTTGCATAGTCAGGAAAAAATAATCCTGTCTGGCTCCACCCTGAGCAACAGATGATCACACCCTTGCTTCTGAATGAAGCAAAGAGACAAGCGCATATAGAATTGGATGCCTTCCTGGATGCTGGGAAGAAGCGTGAAAGAGCACATTTCTTAGAATGTACCACAATATTTACACATTACAGGCGGTTCAAAGAGCACCAGTTAGGATCAGATTTGTATTTCGCCAAAGTTAAATTTGGAGGCTAGAATTAATCAGCCACTACAGCAAATAAGTTCTCGAAACTTACTAGCCCACAAAAATGTTTTACTGCTACCCACACATTCCTGTGTTAATCATTCTTGGCCCAAAAGAAAACACAGAAACAGTGGCTGTCTGCTTACCGAGCAGTGAGTCTTGCCACAGGTGACCAGGTGAAAGTCGATTTTAAAAGACTTACAGTGCAGTTTTAATCACACTTTCTCTGAAATAAGCCCTGCTGATGTTCAGTGGGACTTGGTTCAAGGGAAAATGCACATACAAACTACCTTTTTGGTGCAATCCTAAGCACAACTACTCAGGAGTAAATTCTACTGAGCTCAATGTGGTTTATTCTTTATAAGGATTTCTAGGATTGCTGCCTTACAGTACATGCATACTCAGAATTAGTTGAGATGGCAGATATGGGCAAATCTGTCAATTGTGATTTCTCTTAGTTTCTCATTTCTCATGTCTTATGTTCAGTTTTCCACATTTCCATGTCAGTTTGTGATTTAAAAAGCCTTGGGGAAGACATAGTTATATTTTTGTGTGAATTTCTCCTCACTGACACGTCCCTATGCTTGCTTGCCTCAAAATACATCCTGCAAAGCAATTTTACCTAAAATAATGTATTTTTTGTATGCTGTTTCCACTGATATATGCATTTTATCTACACTTTTACCCTCATATATGTATTTTTGTACACATTATTTGGCTGGGGTAATGCATTGCAAAATTCAGAGAAGTGCGAATTTCAAGGGATGGCTGGGTTTCAGTTCACATATTGTTTTGGAAACTGCAAAATTTAGTGGGTTTGTCTTTAAATGTGAACCAATTTTTTTAAAAAAATCCCCATCCTTATCTGTCCTCTGATGCAGTGTCATGTGACTCAGAGTCTGAACTATCAATAGTGAGCCAGAAAGTTCATGGTCAGCAGGTGAATTAACCACATGCTCCAACTTGTTTTAGACAAATCTCCACCCCGCCCCCTGCAAAAGTCCTATGTGGGAATAATAATACTGTCATGCAAGGATTACCAAAATAATATAAATGATATGCTCTGAAAACATTCTGTGCAGCAGATGACCAGGTGCATTATCTATCTCACCGGCCACTATATATAAAACGTCTAAAGCAGGATTTATTTATGACCTTCCACTAAAGTTACTAAGCAATTGGACTCAAGACAGTGCCCAGAAAACTTCTCATCTTTGCACACAGCTAGAGTATTGTAACATATAGACAGCTCTGTTTGCTAAACTGCTGAAAACCTTAGAACTAAGACGGTGAGGATTTTTGCTACTTTTTCTTCAAAGGGGGGGGGGGGAATCTGAGGCTTTCCAGATTTTGTTGGACGCGAACACCCACCAGTGCCATCCAGCATGACCAGTGATCAGGGACATCTGGAGAGCCACAAGATCCCAAGCCTTGCTGTGGTTTTTGTGGTCAATCTTATACCATTCTAGTCCTTTGTAAAATATTGTTGGCTTTGGAGTGCACCTCCAGGGGTGACATCACATCGCTGCATTAGCAGCACTGAAATTATCTCCCTGGGGTGCTAGCCTGGGCAGTGTGTATGGAGGTCCTGGGTTGCCTTCAAAATTTGGCCTTGCTGATATGGTTCAAAGGAAAGCAGAGCACAAGTTGCCAGAAGGAGGCATACAAGGTGCCATCCAACTGCCTTAGGGACTCCACTCTGGATTTGTGCAGGGTTTACTCCTTAGCCTTTTCTTGAAATTTTGTCACTTGTACAACTTGTATACAGTGAGATTACACGAGCACCCCCCCCCACTCAGCTCTCTTAGTCTTAATTCCCCTTGTTTACTGACGCACACCCATCATACTCGAAAGTCAGTTGCCCTGTTGTCATCTTTTCATTCAGCAGCCTAACAGCCCACAGATAGAAGCTGTTCTTTACCCTATTGGTGTGACTAATCATCCTTCTATATCTTCTGCCCGAGATTGACAAGATCAAGAAAGTGCCAGCCAGGGTGTGAATCATCCCTGGGAATTTTCCTCACTCTCCTGAGGCAACGTTCTTCCGCTATTTCATCCAGTGGATTCACGGGACAGCCCATAATATCTTGTGCTGTATTCACCACCCTCTGTAGGCACTTCCTATCAGTTGATGTCAAACCAGCGTACCACACCATGATGCAGTATGAAAGGACACTTTCTATTGTGGACCGGTAGAAGGAGATCATCAAATGTTGATTGACATCGTTCTTTAGCAATACTCTGAGGAGATGGAGTCTCTGTTGGGCTTTCTTAACCACCTGGGTTGTATTTATTTTCCAAGTAAGGCCTTCTCCTAGGAATTTAAACTCCTAGGAATTTAAAGGAAGAGACTCTCTCCACACTGCCCTCCCCGATGTACAGCAGGGCTAGTTCTCCTCTCTTCCCCCGAAAGTCCAACACCATCTCCTTTGTCTTGCTGATATTAAGGTGCAAGTTGTTCCCTAGGCAAGTTGTTCCATAGATATTTTTTGAACCTCCCCTCTTCTCCCAAAGATAGCCCACAGGGCAGGGTTTAGGATCAGTTTTTCTTCTCTTTGATGGGCTACATTCCCAGGTTGATGAGCCCCATCTGCCCCTCACTTCCCTCTACAGTACATGCAGTAACCACTTTCTTGACAATTGGTCTCATTCGCTCACTCCACCAGAGCCTGTCTTGACATGCAGGGGAAGTCCCTACCTCACTGAGGGTCTGACACCTATCGACTACCCTCACCTGGTTTAGCCAGCATTCCTGGGGTGTGGCTACTGTCACATGCTGACAAATTAGGTACAGTTCAGGTGGGGGTTGACCCAAGTTGATTTGTAGCGACTTTTGCCAATCTGGAACTGAAAACCTTGCCCCTTGCCCCTCATGGCTGATAAAAACTAGCAGGGAGAGGACAGTAGGATGGCCCATAGAGGTGATTGATGTCTCCTTGCGAGAGGGGGTGCTCCCTGCCTGCTTAAAGGAGGCACTGATAAGACCACTCCTCAAGCATTTTCCTGCATTCAGAAAATCTATGTTATTACTGGCCAGTCTCTAATCTCCCCTTCTTGGGCCAGGTTCTTGAGCGAGTGGTTGCACTTGCACACTAGATCCAGACTCTTTTGGATGAAACCAATGTTCTAGATCCATTTCAATCAGGGTTTAGGCCCAGTTTTGGCATGGAAACTGCTTTGGTGTATGATGACCTCTGTTGGGAGAGAGATGGAAAATGTGTCCCTGTTGATTCCCCTTGGTCTTGCAGCAGCTTTTGGTACCATTGACCATAGTATCCTTCTGCAGTAGCTGTCTTGGGATAGGCAACATCACTTTGCTCTGGTTCCAGTCCTACCTGGATGGCTGTTTTCAGAGGGTGATGCTTGGAGAGCATCGTTCGGCCCCATGGAACCATCATTGTGGGGTTCCTCAGGGTTTTAGTTCATCCACCATGTTGTTAAACATCTAAATGGAACTGCTCTGGAGTTTGCAACCCATATGTTGGAGATTTCTCCTTCTTGAGCAAAGTTCATTCCTACCTCCCACCATGTGTGGTGAGTGTGGCTTCCCCAAAACAGCCTCGTGTGCCAAACGGGGAGGCATGGTCAGTGGTTTCCTATTCCTGGATTACACAGTTTGCTAATATAACTTCATGTCTGGAACCGACAGAACCCTCCCCTCCCATCTTTTTCTGTGTACAGTCATACCTTGGATCTCGAACGGCTTAGTAGCTAAACAAATCAGCTCCCGGACTCCACAAACCTGGAAGTAGGTGTTCCAGTTTGCGAATGTTTTTTGGAAGCCAAACTTCCGACGTGAGTTCCGCGGCTTCCGATTGAGTGCAGGAAGCTCCTGCAGCCAATTGGAAGTCTCACCTTCATTTTTGAATGGTTCTGGGAGCCAAACGGACTCCCAGAATAGATTAAGTTTGACAACCAAGGTACCACTGTAAAATATTCTCACTTATTATTTTTCCAAAAGAAATTTAATACCAACTGTTGCCATTTATTTCCTTGTTGCCTTGGTAATAACTGAAACAGGAATTCTTGGTTAAGCAATAATATCATTTTAACAGTGGACACCCCTGCAAAAAAGGATAAATGTGGTTTCCCCCCTCATTGAAATATGAGTTAAACACTTTCTTAATACAGCCTCTTATAGTTTTCACACAGTCCCTTCATATTATATCATAGTCTAATCCCTAGATATTTACTAGTCTTTTTCCCATTCATTCTTAAATTTCTCCTTTATTTTTTTACCTTCACATTTATTACAAGTTTCACATCATCTTGAACAATACTATTGCCAGGCCAGTAGTGGGTTAGAAAATCTCCATCAAAAAAGCCAAAAATATCAATTCAGAGCTTGGCTTCCTTTAAACCCTCAACCACAGAGGGTTAAAAGCTTTCAGACAGGCATACGGTATTTTAAAGAATTCCCTGACTGTTGTATGTTTCAAGGAAGCAGGAAAAAGGCTACAAAACATAATTGCTTCAGCAGCCTAATACAGAGTAGGGGGAAAGCTGTCTGCTAGCGAGAAGTCCCTCTGTGACCTGCCTTCGTCCAGTGTGTAGGGTATGTGTGTGCAATCCATATTATCCAACAGGAGGCAAAAGCATTCAGCAAGGAATAATTACCTGGCAAAATACCATACAAGGAATTGGCACTAGACAAGCTGAAGTCACTCAGAATTGAAAACCCCACTGTGGTCGCTGCCTGGAATCGGAGTGACTTAGCATGCATAACAACCGTCAGGAACGTATCCACCATGTGTGACTTTTCCATATTTCACTGTGAGTACCACTCATTGCCCCATTTCAAGCATCCTACAACGATATTCAGATAAAGGAAATGTCAGCTATTTGCTAAGCCAGTTGTGCAAATCCCATTCTCCGGTTTTATTTGAACGTTTGATCCACGCAGCTGAGGCATTTCATAGAAATGTTAAGGCTGGCAATCCAGGCACATTCGCTAGGAAGTAAGTCCCACTAAATTCCAGATTTCCTTCTGAATGAACTCGCTTAAAGGATTGGGCTGCAAAAAAACCCCAGCTTTTGTTTTGCGCACTAATAGGAATACAGTGTAGGCAGGGTTGGTTCGAGATATTGTGGCACCTGAGGAGAACCGCAAAATGGCACTCTGCCCTCCAGACAAGAAGGGATGACTGAAGATTTATGTCAGGAACAAGAGGGGGAATGAAGATCTGTATCGAGAAGAAGGGATCAGGGAGATCAGCAGTGCCTCCTATTCATCAAGAAGCCACTGTAGAGGCGGCACTGGGGGGGAAAGGGTTACTGAAGAGGAGGCAGGTCCATTCTCCAGGGAACACACTGCAGTTGTTGCTGCCATTATGGCAGTGGATCCTGCCTCCCAAAGAGGTTGCTTCACCTTTGCTCATGGGTGTGAGTGTAGGCTTGGTGTTATTCCTGCAACAGAATGTAAAACAGAAGGCTCACAAAGCATAGGGTGGCACTAAGAAATTTGCCTTGTTTTTTATGTTGCCAGTATCATTTACAATAAATTCATCTTCATGTCGACCAGCTTCTTGTTTATGTTTTGTTAGGGGAGATTTCCGCCGGCGCTCTCGACCTCATTAGATGTCAGATCTCCATTTCAGCTTGAGGTCCTCACTAAACATTGTGTGGTCGTCATTACCGTCTTTGCGGCATAAGCAGAAGAGCCCCTGCCTAAATGTTAGTTGCTTTCGTCTGTCTACACAGATGGGTCATTGTTGTATTTTCAGGCAGTGGGGGAAGGGTTAAGGAGAAGTGAGTGGAGAATGCAGTCATCCCCCCCACCCCTTAGCCGAAGAAGCTCATTGTAGCTCTTCTACATTCTTTTGTTTGTAGGCTCTAACAAGAGGATACAGCTTTACTGTTGGGAAGATCAACCCTATGCCTCCTTGTTAAGAAACATGTCCCACTGAACTCCGTAGGCCTTAGTCTCACGCCAGGGGGCATAGGATCGCAACCACTGGTGAAATTTGTTTGAATGATCACGATTACCTACAGACAAATCCCACCCTTTTTCAAATACAGAGAATGACTCGTTAAAAAATAACACAGATCTAATGAAAGCAGAAGGCCCCTGACTCTCCAAAATATCCCAGCATTCATTAGAGACTGACTGGCCTCTAGAAAGAGGATCAGATTTCTATAATTCCTCTGGAAACGGAATTAAAGCCTAATCCTAAACAGAATTAGACTTCTTTGAGGGAACTGAAAGCAATGAAGTTGCAACTCTACATGTGTCAGGGAGGGAATATGAGGAAATGGGAAGTTCTCATGAAAGAGAACTTTCATGAGGAACTATATTGCTATTTAACTTGTTCATAAACGATCAAGAGTTAGTGGGGAACAGTGAAAGCAGCTAAATTTATGGATGACACTAAATTATCCAGAATAGTGTAAACCCAAGCAGAGGGTGAAAGGTTCCAAAAGGATCTGTCCAAAATTAGTAAATGGGCAAGAAAACAGCAAATGGGCTTGAATACAAATATCACACAGGATTCACACAGGGCAAATAATCTCATTTTCATAACAGGGACAGAGGAGGAATTTGATTTCATTTCTGTTTAAAGGTGAGCCTGCCTAATCCTCCATTTCTGGAAAAATAAAAATACACAAACCAAAACACAACCATCCTTCAAAATTCACACTTCTCTTAATTTTGCAATGCTATTCTCCGGTCAAGTAATGTGTACTGTACAAAAAAGTGTGTATTACCAAAATGAACATACAAGAATACATTATTTTAGAGAAAACTGCTTTGTAAAACTGTGTATATTAGGGGGAAAATACATACAAATGTGTCTATTAGGAGAAATTTGTACTGAAATGTTGGTGAATTTTCATGAGAACATTTTATTTTTTAAGCAAACTGATGCAGAAATGTAGAAAACTGAACTTATGACAGGGAAAATGAGAAACTTAAATTCAAAGAACCACCCACCCCTGCTTAAAAAAAACACTGAAGGGATCTAAACTGACTATGACTCCCCAGGAATGAGAGGGACCTTTGGTGTGATCTAGCAATGCTCTTCCATATTCTTATACTTTTAGGTCAGTCTCCATACTGAAGATCTTGTGTATGTGCAGAGAGAGGAACACCCTCCAGATCTGTGAGATGGTGTCCTGCCAAAGGCCACCTACCAGGTGGCTTCAAACAGGACAACCAAGTGGTGGCATGGTATTGGCTGCCTCTGCACCTACTTTTTGAATGTCTGGTGTGGCATGCAAAAAGGGAAGACACACTTCTTAAGTGGTCACTCAGGCATTATGAAGAGCAGGTTTTTGAGCCACTCCAATTATAGTTACAAGACTTCCAATTAAGCAGCAATGTGGGGTGGAATTCTCTCTCTCTCCAGTGCTTCATTTTTTTGCAGACAATTTTCCATTCCATAACTTCATTAGTAACAATGGATGGCTGTCAGTTGCAAATGAAATATTAGACCAGCTTGGCAATTTCAAGGTTTTTAGTTTCGTTCATTAAACAGAAATGAATGTACTAAATTAGATCATTCCCTAGGACATCAGATTTCCCCCCCCCCCCCCGAAAGCAAATTGAAAAAATTACAATGTCCATCACCCTAAATTGTGAAAATTTGAATTGCACAATATTCAAACTTTTTCAAAAAATGCACATTTTGGCTACTTAAGTAGAAGAGTTTGGATTTGATATCCCGCTTTATCACTACCCTAAGGAGTCTCAAAGCGGCTAACAGTCTCCTTTCCCTTCCTCCCCCAAAACAAACACTCTGTGAGGTGAGTGAGGCTGAGAGATTTTACAGAAGTGTGACTAGCCCAAGGTCACCCAGCAGCTGCATGTGGAGGAGCGGAGACGTGAACCCGGTTCCCCAGATTATGAGACTACTGCTCTTAACACCATACTGGCTCACCATACTGTAAGTGCAGAGCACTTACAATTTTCAAAGCCTGCTAAATGCTTCACCAAAGACCATTCTGATATCCAACTAGAAACAACTAATTAACAGAAGTTCTTAACAACATTGAGTTGCACATACATGTGCAATAGTATATTTTTTCATCGAAAACAAACTTTTGAAGATGGGAACCACTTTGCAGCCAGTTACAAATCTTGCGGTTATTTCACCTGGCCTGGAGAATGTCTGTTTTAGTGGAGCCCAATCCTACCTGTGTGGGTGATGGAAACATCCCACACCCACTAGAATAATTACATAATGACCAGAGCTATACATGCCATGGTATGCATCACAAAGAGGCAATTTTTTTTTTACTTATTCCACATGATAAAGGTAGCAAGTTGAGACAGTGGTGATAATAAACTACAGAGTTTTTAAAATGATGCTTATTGCATCTGTTGAAATAAAAGATAGCTCAGCCGGTAGAGCATGAGAATCTTAATCTCTGAGTTGTGGGTTCGAGCTCCACATTGGATTGTAACATCCATTACAGAGGGTTGTACTAGATGACCCTCACAGTTCCTTCCAACTCTACAATTCTTTAATTCTATGTTTATATTCAAGATAATGCTGTGATTTCACAGCTTGGGACGTGGGTTACCATCATCTCTGCTTGCCATTAGGTACCAAATGTCAGGTGTGCTTAAGCCTCGCTGATATCTTCCATGTGGGTTAAACCACAGAGCCTAGGACTTGCCAATCAGAAGGTCGTCGGTTCAAATCCCCACGATGGGGTGAGCTCCTGTTGCTCAGTCCCAGCTCCTGCCAACCTAGCAGTTCGAAAGCACATCAAAGTGCAAGTAGATAAATAGGTACCGCTCCGGCAGGAAGGTAAACGGCGTTTCCGTGCGCTGCTCTGGTTCGCCAGAAGCAGCTTGGTCATGCTGGCCACATGACCCGGAAGCTGTCGGCCAATAAAGCGAGATGAGCACCACAACCCCAGAGTCGGTCATGACTGGACCTAATGGTCAGGGGTCCCTTTACGTTTACCACAGATAAATCTCATTGCTGTGTTGCCACACTTTGGAGATCAGGGATCTTAAGGTGAAGAGCAGGTAACAAATTAAAATCACCATTACCATCATCTCTGTTTGCCATTAGGTACCAAATGTCAGGTGTGCTTAAGCCTCGCTGATATCTTCCATGTGGATTAGTGAGATAGGTCCCACTGATTTCATGGTATGCTAAACTGTGCAGATGTGGATTCATATCAGCAGACTACAACTGGAGAATATACAGTAACTGAATGCTGAAATACTTTGTACTTCGGCCCAGTATACCTGAAGGAGTGTCTCTATCCCTATCACTGAGGTCCAGCTCCGGGGGCCTTATGGCTGTTACCTCATTGCAAGGTTACAGAGAAACAGACAGAGGACCTTCTCAGTAGTGGTGTCCACCCTGTGGAACACCTTCTCATCAGAAATAAACAACTATCTGACTTTTAGAACATCTGAAGGCAGCCCTGTAGGAAGTTTTTAATGCTTGATCCTCAGAGTCCCTTCCAACTCTCCAGTTCTATGATTCTACGTTTTATTGTGCTTGATGTTTTAATGGAAGCCACCCAGAGTGATTGGGGCAACCCAGTCAGATGGGTGGCATAGAAATATCACCACCATCATCATCTCCATCTAGTTCATTGTTCTGTTTCTGACAGTGGCTAGCCAGCATGCCTCTGGGAAACTAACAAGCACCACATAAAGATGGCCTTCTAGCATTTTTGTTGACATTCATGCTTCTCAGCAGTCACTGCTGAACACCGCTCTTCATAGATATACTGTCCCTGCACATGGATGTTCCATTTAACCATCTAGGTAGATAGCTATTAATAGACCTATGGATCCTCTAGGAATTTCATCTGGTTAAGAGCCATCCAGGCTAGTGGCCATCTCTACATCCCAAGGTAGTAAATTCTGTAAGTTAATTACCCTTTTACTACCCAAGGAAGCCCCAGTTCTTCCTTCGGAGGAGGGACTAGGAACATAGGAATGTAGCAAGCCACCTTATACAGAGTCAATCCATTGGCTGATCAAGTTTAGCATTGTTTAAACTGACTGTCAGTCGGTTTTCAGGATTTCAGGCATTCTCAGTCCTACTTGTAGATTCCAGGGACTGAACCTGGGGCTTCCTGCATTCAAAGCAGACCATCTACCACTAATCAGGTCAAGGACATGAAAGCAGGCTTGAGTATGACTGTTCTTGGCCCTTCACCCTGACAGCTCCATTCGAGAACTATGGGAAAGAAAACGTTACATTGCTGCACAAAGGTGGTCACTGCAGTTACTCAAGTGAGACATCTGGCTAGCTCAGGTGAGTTCTTTGCTCGTCTTTGTGACAGCTTTGGTTTCTTGGAGCACAGTATCAAAGGCAGTACTTGATACATAACAAAGTACACTTGGATGTTTCACTGACACGCTTCAGCTATCCCGCTGTGCTGCTCAGGTTTCCTGCAACAGCATGGCTTAGCTTCCTGTGAAAGGCTCCAGTAGCCTTGTCAGATCCACTACTGGCATTGAATACAAGAGGAGCAGCAAGCAGCACTCAAAATATTTTTTTCAACCACCTGTCTATGTGCTTAATACGAGTCGCATGTAGTTCCTTGACTACTAGGATCAGCTTACCAAAAAATGAACGGCAGACATTGATCAGCACAAAATACTTGATTATCTTCAGGGTTTCCCAAACTTGGGTCTCCAGCTGTTTTTGGACTACAAGTCCCATCATCCCTGACAACTGTTCCTGCTAGCTAGGGATGATGGGAGTTGTAGTCTAAAAACAGCTTGAGGCCCAAGTTTGGGAAACAATGAATTATTAGAGCAAAGAGTGAGTGCCTCAAGTCTGCATGGGAGCCATGTTAGGGACAAGCCCAAGACATTTTGTCACCTCAAGTAGAACAAAAACAAAACAGAATGGTTTGCCATTGGTGGGTGACAGGGCAGTGTTTTTCCTTTTCTCTCCTTTGAACCTTTTGACATCTGTGGTGGCCAAACTCCTTATGGAAGCCATTCTCTCTCCCCCCCCCCCCCGAATGCTCCAAGAGCAGTCCTACACAAAGACCACATCATTCGGAGAGAGGTTTTTGGTGCCCCTTTCTCAAGTTCAAAAAAAGAGGAGAAAATAAGCAGAAAAAACTATCAGCAGGTTTTTAGTCAATAGTAAGCATGACTCTAGATATTGTAACAATCCCCATTCACTTGGGTCTCTGAGTGGGCAGTGTTTGGTGCCTGGCATGGCCATGGCCAAGTCGTCATAGGGGGGCATCTTCTTCTGGCATGGCTGCAGGGGACGCCCAATGCCTCCCCTTCCGGATGGTCTGGCCTGGCCTGCCCTGCGCCAAAATAGGCTAGTCAAGATGTCAGTAGAGAGGACTGAACCAGCCCCATCTCCATAGTATTTAATAGGGCAACCTGCAAAGGATCACCCTCTTACAATGTACCTCACCACAAACTCTCCCTCCCCTTCAGTTTCAGCAGTCCTCAAAAACACGAGCCAAAAGTTTGAGACCTTGATTAGGACCAACCTCTCTGGTGTGCTACATTTCTTAAACCAACCAACCAACCAACCAACATGTAAGCTTGGTATACCGAGAACAATCAGAAAGATAACACCTACCTGCAGTTAGGCATGGAGGAATCTACCTGCTTTGGTTTCTCATTTCTCCAATCTTGAAGTCAGTTCTTCACATTTCTGCAGGAATTTGTAATTTTAAAAAGAGAAAAATCCTCATTGACATTTTAGTGCACGTTTCTTCTAATATACTTTACATATCTCTGTATGCAGTTTTGGCTAATATGCACATTTTTGCCTGTTCCTCTTGCATCAAGAAGAGGATTTCACCAGCTCTTTGCTTCTCCATGAAAATACTTTGTGCTCTATAAACCGATGGCCACAATCTGCATCCCACCTGTGTCAGTAGCAAACTTCCCTTTGATTTTTTCAAACAGCTGCATTAGTTCTGTGGTTAATTTGCACCCAGTTTTCACAGACAGTGAGGTTTCTCCATAAAGCCCATCTTCAAAAAGGTACAAAAACCATGAACAAATTAACAACAATGTGTGTGGATGTAAGGTGTGGGTATGTTTTCAACCACTTACTCATCTCTTTCTATGCTTTGGCAATAAAACAAGATCTTTGATAATAGCTGTGTGTGATTTAAGAGCCACTCAGTAAGCACACTGAAATGTTAGGCACTAGTCATCTGTCACAATGCCCATTTTTAATCTCATCAGAATAATGCTTATGATGAATGCTTCTGTTCTATTTTTTAAAAACAACAACAACACATTTTAATTGATTTTACAAAATATGGAAGAAATCTTTATTGAAATTACAAAGGAACAAAGTCACACAAACCCCTGAGGCATTGATAATCATCTAGCAAAGGAGAACAAAGAAAGAAGGGGAAACAAAACCCCAAAAATAAACATGCTCTGATTTCAGAGTCCGTTCTGTTGTTGTTGACAAAGTTGGGGCAAATCCACCTCATACTTTTAAAGCACAACCGACACACATTTAAAATGATGCCTCCTAAAGAATCGTGAGAACTGTAGTTTGTAAAGGGTACTGGGAATTATAGGTCTTTGAGGAGGAAAGGCAATTTCCATTATTCTTTGGAGAACGTCACTTGTTTTAAATGCATGGATGGTGTGTTAATTCTAGGAATGCTGGAGACCCAGGTCAACTATGGATTTTTCCATACGCTTGTGTATCTCACCAGGGTTAGTGGAGCTTCTAATTCTTCATTATTACATTTAATAAAACCAAACTGTGATGAATAAGACATGGCTTCCTCCAACAAGCCTCTGTACAAACAAACCTTTTTTCTATGTGGCCCCTGCAGCACCATGATAATTTAATAGGTGTCAAATGCCATCAAAACGCAGTTTTAAGAGCTGTTGCTTTAGCTAGAGCTGAAATCAAATAATGAATGCTTATATGTATATAACACACGTCCTCTAGATATTCTTCTTTCCTAGTTAACCTCTTTTCCTCCCCAAAGTGGAAGGGATACACACACACACACACACACACACACACAGTGCCAGCAGTACCCCCAAAACGCTCATCTTTGCTGGGGGGGGGGGAAATCTGAAGTCAACACATGTCTGCAAGGCAGCGGCAGCTGTCCAAGTCCTGCAGTCTAGCAGGCAGGCTGCCCAGGCTATAAAATAATTAGTTTCATTTGTAGCAGTTTGTACTGAAGCAAAGAATAATAAGGTCTACATGACTTATGGCAGTGCAGGAAGTGCAAAAACATACAAATGAATTTTGAGAACTAATCTGCATAAGAAAAGACAGTGGTGTGTGTGTGTGTGTGTGTGTGTGTGTCCACATCTGGAATGTCTTTCATGATCAGCTCCAGCCAGGCAATAGAAGAAGAGGATGGTTATGTTCTATTTTCACTGTAGAGGCAGCATAACAGTTCCTGCGAATCACATGCAAAGGATTCCCAAAGGCACCCAGCTTGCCACTGTGAGGATGCTGAACTATTACGGGCTTTTGGCCTTTTCCAGCAGGGCCTTCTTATGTTCTTAATAGTCATAATAATAAGAGAGCTAAGGACTCAGCTACATTAGTAAAGAAAAAGCGTTTTACATGCGTCATAACACTGAGACACCAGATGGCACTGTGGAGTCCTGCCTTTCACCAACATGATTTCCCACTATGAAGGTTACAACATGTTTTCCTGAAACGTTTTAATTTTTTTAAATGTGTCTAGATCCAGCCCTTTCCCAGTAGTGATGTATGGAAGTGAGAGCTGGACCATAAAGAAGGCTGATCGCTGAAGAATTGATGCTTTTGAATTATGGTGCTGAAGGAGACTCTTGAGAGTCCCATGGACTGCAAGAAGATCAAACCTATCCATTCTGAAGGAAATTAGCCCTGAGTGCTCACTAGAAGGACAGATCCTGAAGCTGAGGCACCAGTATTTTGGCCACCTCATGAGAAGAGAAGACTCCCTGGAAAAGACCCTGATGTTGGGAAAGATAGAGGGCACAAGGAGAAGGGAACGACAGAGATGGTTGGATAGTGTTCTTGAAACTACCAGCATGAGTTTGACCAAACTGCGGGAGGCAGTGGAAGACAGGAGTGCCTGGCGTGCTCTGGTCCATGGGGTCACGAAGAGTTGGACATGACTAAACGACTAAACAACAACAACAGATCCAGCTGAAATCAACACAGTAATGTGTGAGGGAGTTAATGCGTGCGCAGACACAACCAGCTACAGTTTGCATTCTGCAAGCATCACTCTATTCCAAACCACCCCTGGAAATTCGCCTTCAATGACATAAAGATTGCTAAGAAGAGGGGCAGTTCCACACCCTCACATCCCATGGCATTTGTTGCTTGCTGGTTTTTCTCAGACATAGCATTCCTGGTAGGCACCGTAAGACTCTGCTCCTCTCCAAATTTTGATTCTTAAAGTTTGTGAAAAGAACAGCACTAGAACCCATTCTATTGTGGGTGTGACCTGGTTTGTTGCCAGCTGGAATTCAACCGGATATTAGTAGTAGACTTCGTATTGTAGGTTTCATGTGAGATACAGGAAAATGGCCATTCTCAGTGGCTTCCCAATAACTATGGCATTTCCATCTTCCAGAGGCTTGCTGAAGTCCAAACCCTGCTCATCTTTTGGAAGAGTTGCGTTTGCTCTTTAGAATGCAGGGCGAATGCTGATACAGGTTTTGTTTTATCTGGATCTTTGTTTACTGTCCTCACAGAGCAAGAACCGCCCTGGGACCTCTGAGTGTAGGGCGGTATATAAATTCAATAATTCATAAATTCATAAAGAAGAATTAATTAATTAATTAATAAAGAAGAAGAAGAAGAAGAAGAAGATATGCTGGCAGGAAGGAGTTCAATAGGGACAGAAGTGGTCTTCTCCTGATATAGTAATAGTAATAGTAATAATAATAATAATAATAATAATAATAATACTTTATTATTTATACCCCGCCCATCTGGCTGAGTTTCCCCAAAGGGGAAAGGAGCTACATCACCAAGTGGTACCTCCAGCCCAGAAAGCTTGGTATGTCCAGAGAAAGTTCACTAGATGTAAATCTAGCACCAGTGATGTTTCTACCAGTGGTAGGGTGCAGAATGGGTGTGAAGCATGGGCAGGTAAGAGATGGTCTAGCATCTGTGGGATCCAAAGTCCCTTTATTCCCACCAGAGACTCCAGGAACAGGCTGGAGCTGGCAGAGTTACCCACATTGTGACTACTAGCCATGAAGGCTACGCTCTGCCTCCACAGCAGGAGGCAGCAATGTTTCTGAATACCAGCTGATGGAAACCACAAGAAGTAAGGGTCTTCTTGTGCTTGACTCTTCCTTGCATGATCTGGTTGGTCAGTGTGAGAGCAGGATCCCAGACTAGATGGGCCATTCACCTTATCTGGCAGGCTTTTCACTTGTTCTTATGCTCTTCTTGAAACAGATTTCCTCTAGAACAGGCTTCCTCAAACTCAGCCCTCCAGATGTTCCCATCATCCCTGACCACTGGTCCTGCTAGCTAGGGATCATGGGAGTTGTAGGCCAAAAAACATCTGGAGGGCCGAGGTTCAGGAAGGCTGCTCTAAAATGCAGCTAGAGAAGGAGGAGAGGACAGAGGGTGAAGAAAGAGCTGTGAGTGGAGAGGGAGGCCCTTTCCCCATCCTCTGGACCGCCTGGGAAACTCAACAAACCTGCTGCACCTGGAACTGGGTGTGGAGTGTGCTTCTGAATGAGACACAGCTGTGAGTAGCTTACCATCCACCATGAACCTGCCCATAAAAAGCAAGTTTAGAATGAGAAACTAGGGTTTCCAGAAACTCTTCTCGTTGTGAGACTTTTGTGGGGGAGTTGAGAGTTTGTTGGAGGCTGAGTGAGAATGTGGAGGCAGAGAGGGAGGGTGTGTCAGAAGGAAAATGGATGGCTATTGATTTCTAGATATTATCAAGTTTTTTTTATTAATGTAACATGTTTATATGTAATTGTGCATTTTTTGTAATATTTTGTTTGAGTTGTCCGTTGTTGCTTCAGTTTTTTGTACCCTGCCTAGAGATATCTTTTGATCTATTAAGCAGTATAGAAATTAAATCATCAATTAAAAAGAAACAAGAATTGTGAGAGCAGAGAAAAAGAAAGCCACTCCCTTACTTCTCATGCTGGCGTTGGAAGTGGTGGCTCATCTGCCACTTCAACCCCATCCTCCAAACACACCCAACTTAGGTTTGCTCTGCCCACTTGTTATTATGAACTGTATACAACTGGGAACCCTGATGAACTGGCAGGCTTGAGGGCCTTCTAGACCACTTATTTTTGAGTAGTCATCCAGATTTTCTCGCACAAAAGTTACATAGAGGTTGGGCAGTATCTGACGTGGGATGGCAGCACTCACCTGACCTCCCTTTATCTGCTTACTGGGAGAGAAAGGACGAGGCAATAGGGAGGTTGGTGTGGCGCAAACGCACTAGATTGGAGCTGCTGGTGCATTCACACCCTGCTGACCTCCCTGCTGCCTTGCCCTTCCCATCTCCTTCCCAGTAAGGATCAGCCACTCTGCTTTCAGGAGATCACGTCAGTGTCAACACTACTCTCATCTGCTACTGATTATATCTTATCTTCATTGATCATTAATTTGGCTTTGTTATCTGGGTAATGACCAGTTATCCTGCATTTATTTTGGTTTGCTGGCGGGCTGTTTAGACGTCTTCTCGTTAGTCTTTTTGTGTGTGTGTGTGTGTGTGTGTGTGTGTGTGTGTGTGTGGATTTGTTGCCCTAGGGAGACACAGCCCTTTAATTCCCTTTAAATGCACAAACCCAGTCCATTCTAGAATCTCTTCTGCAAAACAGTGAGTCTAGAGGTGCCCTAAAAATGCCGCTTAAAAAAATAAAGACATAAACCAAGAAAGATCCAGAAATATGCTCTGAAAAAGTAGACTGTACATCTGCTTCCATTTTGCAGTATGTTAAAATAGTCCTGAATTGTTTCTTCAAGTTATTTTTCCAGATGATATATACAGAAAACGCATTGTATATACCCACTTTGTCCAATCCCCATGCCATATAAAATTCAGAGCTACCCCACCCCCCCACCCCCAAATATACTTCATCCAACTTTCCCCCAGCTGTTCTCTATATCCTTTTCTATACTGACAGATTTGAATTGTACTCTGTCTGGCAGTTACTGAGGAGGTCTATCTACACTGCAAGCCTTAGCTGAGTGGTCATATTAAAAGTAAATCTGAAACTTGCAATAAGGATCTCAAACTAAGAATCAGTGTGTTCATTCTTCCTGGACATCCTGTGGCAAATTGCCATTATTTGGTGTAGCCTCCTAGAACCTCAGTCACTTGCTACTCCAGCCTTGACCTTCTCTGAGTTGTGAAGATTTATTTATTACTAAGATTTGCCCTCTACTCCTGAATCAAGTTATCTTGGCGGCTAACAATAAAATATGGAGTGGGAGAAGCCATCTAGCTTATTTTTAATTCATAAAAACAAGCTAAAATCACAAATCTAGCACAGATGTGAGTCTTTCAGTTCATCCCTTTGCTGATTCCACCACACCTTCTGTTTGAAAAGCAATAGCAATCTCAACCTTTTTAAAATTAAATAATAATCAGATAATAAAGTTGAAACAACAGAAATCACTTGCGGTTAATTTTGCACATGTTCGATATACCTCATTCTATGCCAAGGGGCAGTGCAATGTTTAGGGCCTCTGTTTGGCTCTTACCCCACACATAAAACAAGGGACATTTTGCCAGTACCTCTTTCCCCCTCACTGAAAAAGAGAGCACAGACTGCCTCAGAAAGGAAAGCTTCCTAAAAGCATGAAATCCATATAGACTGCCAATTAAAACCACTTTGACACGAGTTTAGTTTGCAGGCCAGTGTGCCAGAACTGCTTGATTCCATTTGCTTCATGCACCAAACCAGGTGTGGGGAATCTTTGCCTCTCCAGAAGTTGCTGAACAACAGCTCCCATTATCCTTGGCAACTGGCCTTGCTTGCTGGGGCTGTAGTTCAGCAATATTTGGAAGGGCCAAAGATTCCCCACTCGAGAGGATGCTGTCCAAATATGCTCGAATTGGCTTGGGCCTCGGCTCATCCCTATCTTGTATGAGAGGCCAATTTAGTCATGTCTCCCTGGTTTCATTCACACCATACATTTAAAGCACACTGCTTCCTCTGGGAACTGTGGTGTACCCCTCACAGAGCTACAATTCCCAGCACCATTTTTAAAAACCTCTTTCTTGAAAATTCAGAAAAGTACATAATTATACGTGCACTAAACATGGTGAGACGTAAATAAAAGAGAGAAAAAGAGAAAGAGAACCCACGTAGAAGAGAAAATAAAGGGGGGAGGGGGAAAACCTGTATATTTTACAAAGTTGTTATTGTACTTCACCAGATCTTAAGCTATTATAGTATTTGTAAGAATGGATTCCAAATATTATTGAATTTGTCCGTGGCAAGTCTGTGTTTATATGCAAGTTGTTCATATGTTGCAAGTTTGTATAAGTTTGTATAAGAAGGCTGATCGTCGAAGAATTGAAGCTTTTGAATTATGGTGCTGGAGAAGACTCTTGAGAGTCCCATGGACTGCAAGAAGATCAAACACATCCATTCTTAAGGAAATCAGCCCTGAGCGCTCACTGGAAGGACAATCGTGAAGCTGAGGCTCCAGTACTTTGGCCACCTCATGAGAAGAGAAGACTCCCTGGAAAAGACACTGATGCTGGGAAAGATGGAGGGCACAAGGAGAAGGGGGTGACAGAGGACGAGATGGTTGGATAGTGTTTTCGAGGTTACCAGCATGAGTTTGACCAAACTGCGGGAGGTAGTGGAGGACAGAGGTGCCTGGCATGCTCTGGTCCATGGGGTCACGAAGAGTCGGACACGACTAAACGACTAAACAACAACAATAAGTCTTCAATCCGATCGTAGAAGGGAGCTGCATTCCCCCCCCCCAATTCATCGATATCAGTCTTTTTGCTGTGGTAAGGGCATGGAGTGTCCACTCGTATTGTACTTTTGTAAGGTTCCATGTGCTGGGTATATAATTCAAGAGGATATTTTGCTCTGTAGATATAAGGTTGTTCCGTACAGTTCTGTTGATAGTTTCAGTTACCTTCTGCCAAAAAAAATTCAATATGGGACAATGAAAAAACATATGTTTTAGAGAAGCACTCCCAGCATCCTTAACAAACTATGTTTTCCAGGACTATTTGGGGGAAGCCATGTGCTTCCAATGTATTGTGGTGTGTACACAGCCCACACCCAAGTTCCTCAAAGCACAAGGCAGAACGAAGAACGGCTCCCTGCGGAGGCAAACACATCTGCTAGAAAAGAGGCTTCTCCTGGGTAGCTCTGCTTTTTCATACAGGCAAATCTAGGTTTGCTACCAAATGTGATTTAACTGAGAAACTGTGGCCAATTATAGCTCCCTGCTGAATGTACCTGCACGATAATGATATAAACATCTGTTTTCCATATTCACCACTTATATTTTTTACGTGTACTCTTCAAATGCCTCAGTTAAATGCACATGGGGGGGAACAACCTCATAGTGTGTATTGTCCTGTTTAGTGTGATTATTGGATTAGGACTGAGAGAGAGAGAGAAAGAGATTGACATTTTGCACAGGTCCATTTGCGTGGTCATCCTAGGCAGTGTGTATTTATCCTGGGCTATTGGCCTTCCCATGTGGTTCTTCTATCTTCCCTTCCCTTTTTATCTTCTAGTCATAAACCCAGAAAAGAAAGTGAGTATCACCAGCTGAGGCCTCTTAATCTTGGGGAGCTTCAGTCTTTCCCCTTGACTCAAGGCAGATTCTCTTTTTCTTCCCTTTACACAGAGCTTGGCGAAAAGTGCTTCCACATGATGGCACTCTGCGCAGTGAGATGCAATGTTTGCTCTCACATTGCCCCACTGCAATGGGGCAGGGACGTCTTCACACTGGCACAGCCACTGCCTGGGGACTGTGGATGTATTCCACACAGGTGGGCTAACTCGTACCGTTGGAGCACTACACAAGACCAGAACTCCCCCTCCCAAGCACACATACCCCATTTACAATTGTAGCCCTGTTTGCTGCTGGCATATTTGAGGTCACCTTTCCATACATACACACACACACACACACACACACACACACACACACAGTGGTACCTCAGGTTACAGACACTTCAGGTTACAGACTCGGCTAACTCAGAAATAGTTCTTCGGGTTAAGAACTTTGCTTCAGGATGAGAACAGAAATTGGGTGGCGGCAGCATGGCAGCAGTGGGAGGCCCCATTAGCTAAAGTGGTGCTTCAGGTTAAGAACAGTTTCAGGTTAAAAATGGACCTCCAGAATGAACAGTTCTTAACCCGAGGTACCACTGTGTGTGTGTGTGTGTGTGTGTGTGTAAAATTTTTACATATCATTCCCAACAATCATATAACATATTTTCTTATCTTATACAATGTTTTGGACTTCCGTCAACCGCATCTGAAGATTTTTCGATCTTTATCACTTAATCTACATTTCTTAATTTCTCTATTACTTTTAATTGTCCTTAACTAATAACTCTCTTCATAATCTTCTCTGCAATATTTCGCATAATCCTCCTTACAAAACTTCTTGCAATCCTACTAGCGTAATCTGTTTATTACAATTGCTTTTCAAATAGTTCAAATATTTACTCCAGTTCTCTGAGAATCTCTGGTCCCACAGGTTTCGGATCCTTCCTGTCATCTTATCTAATTCTGCATAGTCCATTAATTTTGTGAGGTCACCTTTCCAGCAGCAGAAGTGCTCCCCTTGTGGCTCAGCATCATGCCAGAGCAATGGGGTAGGGTGAAATTGTGCTGGTAAGTTCCCCACATGAACTCTGGTGGTGATTTATTTCATTGCCCTTGCAAGTATCACTCCCTCCACCCCAAAACTCCACCATAATAGCAATCCAAACTTGAGCTGGATACCTCCATGTGGAAACATTTTTGCTGGTTTCTTCAGCAGGGGGTAAATATTCTCCAATATTTCTCAGAACAAACAGGAACACACGCTCCAAGTACTTAAAACACAGCCCATGCTCCCACACCAGACATTGTTCCTTCCCACACTTGCTGTGAAACATCACTGAAGGATCTTGTTTGTTTGCTATACAGTGGTACCTCAGGTTACATAGGCTTCAGGTTACATACGCTTCAGGTTACAGACTCTGCTAACCCAGAAATATTACCTCAGAAATCATGGTCTGGCAGAGCAGCAGCAGCAGGAGGCCCCATTAGCTAAAGTGGTGCTTCAGGTTAAGAACAGTTTCAGGTTAAGAACAGACCTCCAGAACGAATTAAGTTCGTAATCCGAGGTACCACTGTACATTGTATTCATTCTCTCTGTAAAAGCCAGTTGACAGGTCTTCCTTAAAAGTTCAACATTTGTTGCCTGGAGTGAAGCAACTGCTTCCCGCTCCCTCAGAGTGCATTATATGCAATAGTGGAGGTTGATGTACCAGTCTCCCCAACCCACCATCCATTACGGATAATATCCAATGCAGGCCAAGTCATCTTTGCAACTGAGACTGAAGAAGAAGAAGGGTTTGGATTTGATATCCCATTTTATCACTACCCTAAGGAGTCTCAAAGCGGCTAACAATCTCCTTTCCCTCCCCCCTCCCCAACAACAAACACTCTGTGAGGTGAGTGGGGCTGAGAGACTTCAGAGAAGTGTGACTAGCCCAAGGTCACCCAGCAGCTGCATGTGGAGGAGTAGGGACACAAACCCAGTTCAGCAGATTACGAGTCCACTGCTTTTAACCACTATACCACACAGTTGTAGTGATCCCAAAGGACAAATTAAGGATAGCGAATTATCAGGGACAGGTGCCAGAAAACTGGTTCTGTGAACTCCAGACTTCAAAATGCAGAATGGCACGTTCTAGAAATGAGGCTGTTGCAGGAGTGAAGCCTGCCTTTCTTTTCTTATTTTCCCCAGGAATGTGAGAAATGAAATACCCGTGAGGCAGATGTTAAATACCTGGGCATGTTATGCTTCATGGCAGGCTTCACAAATTTTGGAGCTGCTGACATGTGAGGTGCCTCTGGCCATCATTTTCCTTGCCTTCATCAGAGCTGTTTCCCCCCTCCTCTGGTTGGCCACATATGAATCTCTTTGACTTTCAGATCAATGTTTCTCCTCATGACTTTCCATAGCCTGTGAGGAATATGTCTGCCTTTGCTGCTCTGAATATAATGTCTTCACATTCCTAAAGGAACTACCTTTTGATTATTACTTTAGCCTCATTTGTCATGGGGAAGGGCAGTTAAAAGGATTTCAGGTAGCAGGGTTGGGGAAGCGGATGCTCATCAGAGGAGACAATACTGAGCTAGACAAAGGTCTCATCTGCACTATTTACATTTAACGTAGCATTGTGTCACTTTAAGCACGCATGGCTTCCCCCAAAGTATCCTGGGAACTGTAGTTAAGAGTGCTCCGAATTATTAGGAGAGTCCACTTCACCTCACAGAGTTATAATTCTCAGAATTCCCAGGGAAGAATAATTCACTGTTCAACCACTCTCTCAGACATTTTCTCAGGAAAAAAAAAAGTGTTCTGGGAGATTTTGACTTGGCTTTGTCTACCCCTACTGCAGGTCAAAGCAGGTCAGTCAGTGACAGCCAGGGGCTCTTCCACCTACTTCTGTGACATCATGGCAACTCAACCAACTGCCAGAAGCTTATCATCATCACCACCACAGTGGGATTGGAACCATGTGGGCTGATCGCCAATGTTAGGGCTTATCCACACTTACCTGCCCTGTACTTTTTCCAGGCATGGTCTGTGAGTTAAAGCTCTGTGTCTGAACATCCTTTTTCTTGCTCCAGAGCTTTCCCCATGAAAACCCATTCTTTATCGTTCAGATGGAGCAAATATCCTTGGAATACCTGAATTGATGTTTGCTCTGATTCAACTCAGGGCAAAAGAAACCCCCCAAACCCCACGATTGCACACTGGGTGTTATATCACAGACCTCTTCCTGGAATGAGTTGGACAAAGGGGAAGCGTGGCTAAGCCCTTAGTCATACTCAAAGAGTTACAACCATTGAAGTCAACCACTTAAGACCATTGATTCCAGTGGGTCTACTCTGAGTTTAGATGGATTACCTGCCTGTAGTGTTTCATTACACATTGCTTTTATGAACTTGAGCATTTTGAGTACTCTACCCAATCGTCTGTTTGTAATTCTAAGTCAGATTGGTTCGCAATTTCCCAGTCCTGTTTCTCATTATTGCTATAGCCATAAAAGTAAAAACTGCTTATTTTTAAATGATAGTTTATTTACTTATTGTGCTCCAGCTGCTTTGGTGGGGTGACCTTAATAGATTTAAATCTTACAAAGACTTGGGTCTCCCTGGACACACTTTGCTTCCCAAGCCACATTAGTTACTCATGAATTTTAATGGACTGGGTCTACTGAGCTGGCAAGGTTCGAAAAACAGAAAGTATGCAAAAAGCCATTTGAAACAAAGCAAAACAGTAAAGTCTACTGATTCTTCAGTACTGACCACAAGACTACATTATCCTTTTTTCTGTTTAGCTTCCAGCTGCTGGAACCACAGGAATGGGAAGCAGGCAGAGAACTGGGCCCTGCAGCAAGGTTGAATCCTGCCCTTCCCTCCCTCCCTTGGAATGGTCCACCCCTGAAAAACACAGAGGTTGCTTTCTACTCTAGAGAAGACAGCAGGAAGCAACTGCTGGTTTATTTTGTGCCTGCAGATTTCCTTTGAAAGAGATGCATTCCAAAGAATCTGTCATATACTTGTTTGCTCACTTGCTTGTCCATTTTGTAGCCAAGAAGTGTTCAACGGTCAGCATCCACAAAGAAGCAGAGACGGGAGGAGTATAGAAACTTTACAATGAATTACTGATGGTCACAGTGATTATGCTGTAGGGCAGGTAGAAGAAATGTGAAAATTGATCACAGCTGTGACTAGCACCTTGACAAGAAAGTTAACAGGGTTGTGAACTACTGCTTTGAAAGCAGAATGTTTGTCGTCTTCTTCTACTTCTTCTTCCCCACCAATCTGGCTGGATTTCTCCCGTCACTCTTGGTGGCTTACAGCATATCTAAAAACGTCACAAAAACATCAAGCATTAAAAACCTCCCAATTAAAAACCTCCCTTCAGATGTCTTCAGAGAGCCAGTGTGATGTAGTGGTTAAGAGCGGTAGTCTCGTAATCTGGGGAACCAGGTTTGCGTCTCCGCTTCTGTGAAGTCTCTCAGCCCCACTTACCTCACAGAGTGTTTGTTGTGGGGGAGGAAGGGAAAGGAGATTGTTAGCCACTTTGAGACTCCTTAAAGGGAGTGAAAGGCGGGATATCAAATCCAAACTCCTCCTCTACTACTACTACTTCTTCTTCTTCTTCTTCTTCTTCTTCTTCTTCTTCTTCTTCTTCTTCAAGTTGTGTCATTCTTTTTTTCCTTGACATCTGAAGGGAGGGCGTTCCACAGGGAGGGCACCACTACCAAGAAGGACTTCTGCCTGGTTCCCTGTAACTTCGCTTCTCACAGTGAGAGAACCAGCAGAAGACTCCTGGAGGAAGACCTCAGTGTCTGGGCTAAGCGATGGGGTTGGAGACACTCCTTCAAGCAGCTGCAATGCATGGAGAGATCTTTACAAAGTATGAGGCAAGATATAGTGTCGGGTGTGAGAAGTCAAGCCTGCCAAACTTTACTCAGCTTCACAAACTTTACCCCCTTGCATGAATGACAGGGGGCAGATAAATCACTGCTCTGGTACACCAAATTAGAGCTGCCACGGTGATCAGGCACAGATTAGATTGTGATGGCAGTGGGGCTGGCTCAGGATCCTGAGGTATTTTGTTTTTTCTTGAGCTACCAAATAGGGAAGGGACCCGGGTGGCGCTGTGGGTAAAACCTCAGCGCCTAGGACTTGCCGATCGAAAGGTTGGCAGTTCGAATCCCCACGGCGGGGTAAGCTCCCACTGCTTGGTCCCAGCGCCTGCCAACCTAGCAGTTCGAAAGCACTCCTGGGTGCAAGTAGATAAATAGGGACCGCTTACCAGTGGGAAGGTAAACGGCGTTCCGTGTGCTGCGCTGGCTCGCCAGATGCAGCTTTGTCACGCTGGCCACATGACCTAGAAGTGTCTCCGGACAGCGCTGGCCCCCGGCCTCTTGAGTGAGATGGGTGCACAACCCCAGAGTCTGTCAAGACTGGCCCGTACGGGCAGGGGTACCTTTACCTTTTACCAAACAGGGAATTGAGATGTATGTATATTTGTGTATGTATGTCCCCCCCACCACCTGATAGATCTGACTTAGACCTCCTGACCTGAATTAGGCTGGTCCAAGATGAATCAGCCTGCTTTGCAAAGTGTGGGATTGGGGTCCAAGCAGAATCTTGTGGTCACTGCAGACCTCATAAGCATGTTACAGCGCCAAGCAAAAGCAGCTGGTCTGTATATGACTGAGCAAAAGTGGCCTCCCAAAAAATTGCAGTGGAATTCATAAGTGGAGAAACTTGGGGGGGGGGGTCAAGGAAGTTGCCCACTGTTCTTGGGGGAGGTGAAATTCTCCCATAGTTTTGTGTTTTTTAAAATAAAATTCTCTTCTTGATTTTGGAAATGAGAAAACGAATAAGTTCCTACTAAAGGAGAAAGGGTACGCAGAGATATGGACTATATAGAATCAATAAAGCTAACAACTAATATAAGAGAATCAAATAATGATTTTTAAAAAAATAATAATTGAAGAATGGAAGCCCTTTTCAGATTATTTGAAAAAATATTATAATTTGAATAATCCATGACCAGGATTTGAATTATGAGCAATTAGAGACCATTGTGTCATGATTATGATGTACAAAGAGGGAAAACAGGGTGTATCAAAAGAAAACATCATGGAAAATGAGGTGGGAAGTCAATGATATAAAATAATTATACATACACACACACACACACACACACACACACACACACAGTCTAATAAAATTAATTTGGGGGAAAAATTATCTTCCTGAAAAATTCCTGCTTACTATTCTTTCTTCATATTGGTAGATGATGGAAGGAGTAGGCTAAGAGAGGAGGGCTGGAATTGTTAATCTTCAAGTTGTCAAGGTGTAAATTCTTAGCTTAGTCTCCTCTTACTGGGAAGAGGACTGTATCAATACAGATCCCACAAGCCTTGCTCAAATCTGACTCTGCTTGAAAATGAGGTGCTGAACAAGATGGTAGCCACCATTGTTGCCATTTAGAATTAAAGCTTTCCAGTTCGGAGGAACTCTCTATTGCTAATTCATATGCTATGCCCACACTCAGTTTTGTGGAGAGAGATGTGCAGCTGTCATCCAATTCCTCTCCTGAACCCAGAACCCCAGGATCCCAGTTCCACCCCAGATTGACAAGCATCCTGCTTAATATCACTTAATTTGTTAGAATAAATTGCTTGGTATGCTGCAGCTACATCTGGCTAGTTTCAAAATGGATAGCATTTTGTTCTCTCTCTCTTTTTATTGATGTAGAAGTCAGGATCCAATAGATGGTTCTTTTGATTTTGATTAGTAATTGCTTCTTTCTTCCCGTTGTTATTGTAAGGACTGGCAGGCAATCACACAGACAGTTTAAGACAGAAAGTCGTACACTGCCCGGTCTGTTCCTGGTTGCAATGTGTCTGATGGTTCATTGCATACAGTCAGAGTACTTTTTCGCTCGAGGACTTGAAGAGGGCTACTGTTCATTGACCAAAGTCTTATGCTCAAGCCAAGTCAGTTTATTATGACAGCTACCACCGGGAATTCACTCCAGCATTCATGGATATTTAGCATGCAGGGCCTTCTTGATTTTGATGACTAATTGAAAACGAGGAAACGAAGTGGTAGCTGGTCCTAGGGAAGAGATGGATACGCCTGTCAATTTCAGTCAGTTTCTCATTTTCCCATCGTTCTCCACATTTCCACACCAGCTTGTGAATTTTGTTTTTAAAGTCCGCATGAAATTATATCAGCATTTCAGAGCAAATTTATCACGATACTCATATTTTTGTTTGTAAATTTCCCTAATACAATGCATTTTTTGTATACTGTTACCAGGAATTATGCATTTTGGGCAAATTTGCCCTAGTTATACGCATTATTGTACATGTTACTTTGCTGGAGAACCGCATTGGAAAATTCAGAGACGTGGGGATTTTGAAGGACGGCTGTGTTTCGGTTTGCGCGTTGTTACAGAAAGTATGAATTAGATAAGTTCACTTTCAACTGCAAACTGAATAATATCCCCCCCCCAACTGTATCCTAGATTATTATGAGCTTGAAGTCACCTCTGAGGATCTTGCTTCTACTACCAGGAAATCCTGTGCAGCTGGTATGTGAGGGATTCACCAATAAACCAAGAATTGCCGGGGGGGGGGGGGACTGCCTGTAGATACTTTGCTCTGTGCTTCCTGGTTTTCACTGACTGGCAATGGGTGCCAATCACAAATCTCAAGAAAGATGGATGCCAGCAACAACAGCTTTGGATGTGGACTGGTAGAAGCATGCTCAAATAGCAGGGTCATTCCAAGACATTTCATGATCTGAGGTGAAGGACGAGAAGGTTCCTCCTCCTCATTTCACATACAGACTCTGAAATATACCGAATCGGTGGCGCATGCCCTTCTGGCTTGCACTCTTTAAAAAGACTTCAGGAATGAGATTATCATCCCTCTTTTATTGTCCATTCCGGGTCACCCAACCACTGCCACAGTGTCCTTTCTCTTGGGATATCAAGATGAGCAGGTGACAGCAAAGGTTGCAAGGTTTTCAGCTGGGGCAATCAGAATAAGATCCACCATTTGACTATTGATTCCCAACCCCAAAATATATTTTATATAATTGACTTTCCCCCCTATTCTTTATATATCCTATTGTTTATTGCTATGACCGATGGCTGACACAAATAAAGACTCGTGCATGCATGCAGAATCTGACCAAAATTGGCAGATGACTCTTACTTCCACACTGATGACAGGACTGTGTCTTTCACTGCACCTAAAGCAGCCAGCTACTTTGTATAGCAGGCAAATGGGAATCAGAAACACTTGCTAGTCTACTGTGAATAACCCAGAGACCTACCAGTAGATTCCCAATCCACCTTCTGCTCACCCTTGACTAGCATTTCCAGTAGATACGGTAAATTAAATGCAAGGAGCATTTTTACCCAGGCATGGTATTTTAGAGGGAATCGCACTCTCATCTCCTTAATTTTTTGTGCCTGACTTTGATCTTGTTATTTGTTGTTGGTAGTGATATCAGTGAATTCCAACACAAACAGAAACGGGAGCAGAAACTGACGTTATTTGCTTAGTCGTCCCATGTCTGGAACAGAACTCAATCCAGAGAATGCAATCGGTATTCACGGTTGTTGTTGCTTCTTTCTGTCTGAAAACGATACGTAATAGATTGCACACTGCCCCCAATTGTATTGTGTTTCCTTTGCATGTAAATGAATGGGGTGGACTAACTTACACAATTTATTTAATTATGACGTAAGTCACATAATTTCACCAAAGCAGACAGTGAGACAAATGACGTAGGTTTTGGCAGAATATGAACTGCATTGAGGTGGAAATAGTGCTGCATGTATCAACTACAGAGTGGAAGCATTGCCTTCATACAGGTTAAAGTGTTGGTATTTTACAATATTGTATTCATACATCATGCCAATAGCTTTTGCACATCGCCCTGGAATCTTCTAATAAGGGGTAGTTGAGTACTATTTTAATAGTACTCAGCTACACCAATTTTGTGTCAGCTCCACCAATTTACTGTGAAATACGCTGACAACATTTTGGCTCTGCAATTGGCTATGAGGAAATGCTGCTGTTTACACAGTATTCTTTTAAGAAAAGACAAGCCCCCTTTAGCTTCAAATGGTGCCAATAAATGCAACTTTCTCCAATTTAAGTGAGCAACGGCAATATATATTGGCAGGCTCCACCAGCCACCTCAAATGTGGAATATGTGAAAAGCCTGACACAGAATTAATTCATTTGCAACATTTTGCCACTGTGTCTCTCTCATTTCAGAAACAAGAGTTCCGTTATGGAGCCAAAGAAACAGCTCTCTTAACTCAGGCTGGCTGAGTTTATATTATCGTCAGCCCAGACTGCTTTACAACCAATAATTCTTTCAGGCTGTATACAGTGGCTCCCTCCTTTTTTTCTTCTTCCAGGAGACTGATTGTATTTGACCATCCATTCAACTTATGCTTCATGTTTAAGTGGAACTGGTGGTGCCAAGTATGGCAAGTTGATCATTACAGCACTTTGATAGTGCTCTTTTCAGGCAGCCAAAGCAAACATTATCAAACTCCACAATTATGGATTACCAGCCTCACCATTCAAGCCCCACATCCTACAGCGTAACGTAGTCATTTATATGCACAAAGGCAGGATTTAGCATATCACAATCATATCATTATGAACACTCCTGGCAGCTACTTTTGTAAAGAAAGGAGGAGGATATTGGCAAATTGCAGGGGGATTTTGGAAAACGAGGGGACATCCTTTCATGACTTGAGGAACTTTTCATTATAATCGGACTAGGCAATCTATGCAAAGGTACTTGAAGTTTCACCAACTCACTCACTGACAGGAGTGTACTTCCACATTAGACAGATTAAAAGGAAACATCATGTTTTACTAAAAAAATAAAAAAGTCACACTCCCATTTTCTACAAACTTTCCCCTCATACTTCTCAAGCCCTGGAGTCCAAACAGAGCATCCAGTATTGATGAGAGTCACAAGACAGCTTGACCAAAATAAAAAAATAAAAATATGCATTGATACTTTTTGTGGAAGCTAGGTGGAGACAAGGATAATTCCTGGAGAATTTAGACAGTTTTATTAAAATCTCTCTTGAAATTATTTTGATGTTCTGTCCAAGCAGGAACTTGTAAATTTGGCTGAAAATAGTACATTAGGTGAAGTTTTGGTGGCTAGACTAAACAGGAAGGATGGCTTCACTATGTAGGACATCTCTATATATTTTGAAGGATAGCTTAGTAAAAGAAAAGTTGCACTGCACTAAATGGTTTCTTGGGAACCACAAGAGAAACCCAACACGATTCCCAATACAGTATCAACTTTGCAATGTTGACACCCCTTCCACCCTGGCCATAAAGCCCCATTGGCCTTGCTCACAATGTATTTCCTATTCTCAACCCCCATTAAAGCAGCATTTGCTCTGTATGTTCCAAGTTGCCACACACAGCACCTGTTAGAAGTGTCATTGTTTTGGCTATTCTCACTGAGAGCTTGGCGTTTTAGATGACTTGTTTAGCGGAGGGAGAGAAAGAATGGGAGACAGCTGGTTCTTTAAACTCTTTGCTGGTTTACTTAACGTTGCATCCAAATAGCCAGCGACCAAAGGCCAAAAGGTCATACTGCCCTTCAGGATTGGAGGGTGCCCCAGCTTCCAAAATCTGTTTTCTCCCACCCACAAAACACACATCCATTTCAACGGGGTATGATTTCAGCTGGGTGGAGATGAGACATATGGCCAACATCCCTGCGGTTTGGGGAGGGGGTGTGTGGAAACCCACACAGAGTTGAGAACATGTGCCTGAGAGTCAGAAGACCTCATCGAAATCCCATAAAAGTCCACAAAAATATTCCTCCTTGCATTCTTTGGCGGTAGCCAGCCCTGAGAGTCATGAGCATAAAAAGAAGGGAAAGTTTCCATCCCACCTGGACTTCTGGAAGAGTCGCAAAACAAAAATAACCATTTATCACCGAGAACAGAGCTAGACACCTCAGGCAAGAAGCCGAACCAGGGAATCATGGGAGACTCGCCGTCGTCAGATAACCGGGCAAGTGAGAAAGAGGAATTGCTATGGGCAGCAGTAAATTCTGATGGATCAAGGCAAGAGAATGAGATCATTGAAATGAAAAGTTAAAATCAGAGGAAAGAAACCACTGAAGTGTCTGAAGAGGAATTGGTTGCTTTGTTTTTTTTTTATCTACTGACAATGGTCCTAACACTTGCAGATACTGGGGCAGAGATGCCCTGAAAGGTGTTCAGCAAGTATTACATATCAGCAGTGCAGTGACATCACACCAGCAAGCAGTCTGCACTGCTCTATAGTACCAGGATGCTAGATTTCTAAGCTATAGCATGCTTCTCTTATACAGGATGCAGAGAGGCTTATAATGGGAAAGAAAAATAATCCCTGGGTCATGGTTTGGAATGGCTTAATCCTTCTGTTTATTATCCTTGTTCTCTTTGGGTCAAAGGAAAAGTGTCACCATTCATGTACATGATTATTGCAATGTGCAATGCGCACATAGCAATAGAGGTGCATAACTTTTGTGCTTCTTTTTGTACCTAAATAAGCAAAATATCCTAGGAAACATCTTGGAAGCATCAGAAGAACTCTAAATTAGAATGCATCTTGGAAGCATCAGGAAAGGTATAAATTAGAATACAAAACGATAATTAAAAAATTATAGCAGAGCCAGTTCCGACGATGCTTCTGAAAAATATTGACTTCTGAATGAAGAACAAATTTGCAAAAAGCAATATAATTGCTGTAGCAATTGAACATATATATAGCTGTATTCTACAGATTTGACATTTATTGTTTCTCCTCTAGGAACTTCAGTTCTGTGAGGGGATGCTTAGGGATCACTAACAAATTATGTTCTTCACCCCAACCACAGTTTATTTCCCAGGGTTTTGTGGTGGGGTGGGAGTAGGAGGTGAAATCCATCATAAA
Source organism: Podarcis muralis (assembly GCF_964188315.1). Lineage (NCBI taxonomy): Eukaryota > Metazoa > Chordata > Lepidosauria > Squamata > Lacertidae > Podarcis > Podarcis muralis. Next base: position 24,501,723 of record NC_135659.1, on the reverse strand, counting down.
CAAAACTGATATAGGCTGTAGATATATCCTTAGCATCAAATTATGAACAGATTGAAAGGACAACTTTGAAGAATTTTGTTTTTGGATAGTGCTGCTGAATATTTTTCACAATCATTATGAAACAGGCATGACCCCAGCACTGTCCCTGTAATCTGGACACAACCAAATACTAAGTAGCTTTTGGTGGTAGTGAGAACCACAACGATACACTTAAGACTGCTTGGCTATGGGAGCCAACCAAGTATCTGCAAGAGGACCTTTTGAAATACTAGCTGACTTCATCCCTAAGACTGAGGAAGGTCCCTAGCAGGAGTTGTTCTTTGGAGACATTCAAAAGTTGGTGGCATCCCAACTTTGGAACACCCTGCAGAAGCTACACAGGTCCTCTGTTGTTTTTGCATTCAGACTTCTCTTGAGAAAGCTCTTTGAAGAGTGGTAGTTTGTTGTCTTTAATCTCTTTATTTTAATGGTTTCCTTATTTTATAGATACTTACAAAATGTTTTTGATTTGTGGATGGATGTTGTTGTTTTACCTGTTATTGTACACCATGCTGGGCTCCCTCTGGAAGAAGGGCAGTTCATAAATGCAACTGATTCCATAAATAATGGTCCCAATATATAACCAACAGCCTGTCCATGACTCACTCATTCCATCAGTTTACAATACGATACGATATGATACG